>NC_136525.1:31194463-31196963 GCF_053919585.1 Euprymna scolopes
GAACATCCGGTAGGATTGGTGGTGCACTGAAGATTCAACAAATGCTAACGTTGAAAGATCGCCTATTGTAAGTTAACGTTGTGCGTGGTCAAAACTTAGATTGGGTGACCATTGCCGAATAACAGATATGTTATTAATGCTGAAAAGGAAGTAGTATATCACCCGGAAAAATATGAATACGCCTCACATCTAACTCATAGTTATGGGAGAGATAATACGGTGTACTTTCAGGGTAATTAGTGTAGTATAATAGAAACTCCGAAATGGGATCAACACGTCGCCATTTAGCACACAATAAACCCGCACTTCCTTGGACTTTTCTTGGCCAGAAGAATTTGTGAATCGGAAAGGATGTGGTTGATGATTATGCAATCCTTGCTTCATTTACCACTTCTAATTGTGTTCAAAAACTTTCAGAGGGCATCTGTTGTCTCTTGAGACAAGGACGCTAGCACCCTGTCGACAAATACATATTGTAGATGCCTACCAATGAAAATCATGTGTGAAGCACTAACGCCTCAAAATATCACATTCACTCAACCATAAATCCACAGTTAACCAAAGCAAAACATTCATTTCGTTGTGTTGTTTGAGTTTAATGTCGTATTGCTTTACACGACGACATTAAATGTAACAATAGCAGAACACATTACAATGAACTACTACTCTCCATGCCACATCAGAGTCTTCTGAAACTCCAATGTTAACAAATACTTGTCATAAACGACGCAATATACAATCACATTGTGGGAATTCATTGTCCATTCAATCCTCTTATGCAATTAAGTATTGAATTGACAGTTTATTAATCTAATCAAACTTTTTCCTCAACGTCTGTTGCAGGATACTTCAGTTTAAGAGATTTCACTCTTGCTGTAATCCTTTACTTTATATAAAACTAGTTCATCTATAATATGTAAAAACATAAACAACATATATATGCATACATATATATGTGTATGTATATGTGTATATGTGTATATATATGTATATGCATGTATATATGTGTATTTATATGCATGTATATATGTGTATATATATGAAGCTGTCGTACAAAGCTAAGACTCTACATCATATTTGTATAGATACTCCCTCAGGCATTTGTCTATTATAAAAAAAAAAGAAAAAATGTCCTGTGGCGATAAAAAAGCTGTGACGTGTGTACGCCTGTAATGCTGGATGCATGTAACAATTATTCTGCCATCATTATATGTATCTATGTATGTATATGTGTGTGTATATTTATATATGTATGTGTGTGTATATTTATATATGTACATGTGAGTTTATATGTATTGATATCTATGTGTATATGTGTGTCTATGTGTCTATGTGTATATATGTTTGTGTGTACATATATACATTTATAAATGTTTGTATGCATGTATGTGTGTATATGCATGTATGTGTATGTATGCAGGTGTGTATGTTTATGTGTATGTGTGCATGTATGTGTGTATGTGTATGAATGCATATATATATGGATGTGTATGTATATGTAGGTAAGTTTATGTATATATATGTGCACATGTGTACATATATGCATGTGTAAGTATATGTGTGTATGTATTTGTATATATGAATGTATATGTATGTATATGTGCATGTGCGAATGTAGGTATGTATATGTATGTTTGTGTATTATGCATTGTGTATGTATATGGGTATATATGAGCGTATGCTTATAGACATGTATGTATGTATGCATTTATATAAATATATGTATGTATACCAATGACCGTCTTGTTTATGTTTGCATGTGTGCGTGTATGTATATGTGAGTATTATGTATTGTATATGTACGCATGTGTATATGTGTGTGATATGTGTGCATATGTATGTGTGTGTGCGTGTATATATATGTATGTATAACAATGACCGTCTTTAGTGTCATGTCTGGTTGAGCATGTGAATTCGCTGTCAGGATTATATATAATTTTTCGGGCTCATGAACTTTCAGTGTCTGAGGAAGTGACACTCGTCTGACAAGACGTTGCAATCATATATGAATATATGTTTATGAATATACATGTATATATGTGTATATATATGTATATGTATATATGTTTATGTATATGTATATATGTATATATATGCATGTATATATATTATATATATATGTATTTATAAATGTATGTATATATGTATATATATATATATGTATTTATATATATATATGTATGTACATATGTATACATATGTATGTATATGTGTATACATATGTATGTATATATTTATATATATGTATGCATATATTTATATATATGTATGCATATATTTATATATATGTATGAATAAATGAACTGTTTTTCTGGGTCAATGGCCAACTAGCACCGTGTATATTTGTGAGTGTGTATATGTGTATTGGGGTGGAGAGGGCTCCCGTAAGCCGTAGTGAAGGCAACCTTTCTAGGAGAAGCAAATCTCTGATTAAAAAAAACATAAAGCGGGAGACCAGTACCCGCATTAACCTGGTCTGCAGTTTAATTTGTTGCTGGCT
>NC_136525.1:31201963-31261963 GCF_053919585.1 Euprymna scolopes
TTATTGTAACACAGACATTTATCGCTAGCAATAAGAACAAAAATAACGATATATAAATATGTGTGTGTGTGTGTGTGTGTTTATGATCCCAAGTATTTAATCAATAGTTGTAAAAAAAAAAATTAGGAGAGAAAAAGAGCGAGATTTCTTTTAAATTTTGTCTTTTTATTTTCTTAAATTAAACTGATTTTTTAAACTCACTTTTACCGAACTCTAACAATTTAACCCCAGCTAAATGGCTGACTCAATGGGTTACACCTTTCTTGTATAGATAGATTGGTACGAAAATGTTTTAAAAAAATTCTTATTTAAAACTCATGGCGTTCTTTATTGAGCAATTAAAAAAAATAATGCAACCAAATAATTTCGTATCAAGTTCTTGTGATATCACAGAAGATGCTTGTAAAAAAAAAAAAAAATGAAATGAAATGAAACAGGGATTTCAATCTGAGATTAAAGGCCACATTTCAACCGGTGCGGTTGAGTGGAGGGTGAACTAGGAAAATGGTGGAAAGTTACCACATCTCATCGTTGAGATGTTTATGTATTCGTTAAGGAATGGATAGGGGCGAGTATGTTTATATTTATTTTCCTGTTTTCCTTCTTGCCGGGTCTGTTACGACTGTCAGAACAAACAAGAAGGCCATCATTCAAATGGGGAACTCTTTAGCAAGAATTACAGAAAACAAACTGTGCAAGATAAATCTCTTGAAAGGATGCGAAGAGTAAGCGGGTCATAGAGAGAACATTGTCGTAGAGTGGGAGAGAGGAGGTAAATTGACAGAGTAAATAGGAAAGAAACAAGATAGGAAACCAAAAAAACAAAATAATTCAATGTATGAGACATGTATTAACTTTTGTTCTATCTGTAATGGAAATAGTATTCCGACAAAATAGAGAAATAAAAAGGAACAAACCGAGTTCATCAATGTTTCGTCTTTATTTCGAGGAAGTCTCGAAATAAAGACGAAACGTTGATGAACACATAACTCGGTTTGTTTCTTTTTATTTCTTTCTCTCTCTTATATATATATATATATATATATGTCTCTCTCTGTCTCCCTCATACGTGCGTTTGTGTGTGAATCACAGTAATTCAATAATTGATTGCGTTTGAAACTGATATATATTGTTATCCTCCTTTATATGCTATATGACGTGATTTGTTGCTTATTTATCGGGTTCATCCTAAGTAATTTTATGTATTTGTTAATAGAATGTGCTCTGTTGAACTCGTTGCCCTTATGCCCCCTCGGCGTACATATCCCACACAAGCCCGCTTAGCAATAAAATTTTACCTCTTCACTGTTGAGGTCACTAAATGCCAGAAAGTTTTCTATTCTAACAGTTTCTTCCTTCGAACAGTTTTGGAATTCTCATCCTGCTACCTGCGTCCCTGTCTGTACTGATATGCAGAAGTTTAAATGTAATGTAAACCAACATCTTGTTAATTATTCCTAGGCATAGTTCCAAATAGTAGCCGACGTCCAAGGGGCGATATGCTTTGTTAGGGGTGAAAGTGAGTAAAATAAAATGTATATTAATATGTAAAAATCGTATATTAATATGTAAAAATCGTATATTAATATGTAAAAATCGTATATTAATATGTAAAAATGTATATTAATATGTAAAAATTGTATATTAATATGTAAAAATCGTATATTAATATGTAAAAATTGTATATTAATATGTAAAAATGTATATTAATATGTAAAAATTGTATATTAATATGTAAAAATGTATATTAATATGTAAAAATTGTATATTAATATGTAAAAATGTATATTAATATGTAAAAATTGTATATTAATATGTAAAAATCGTATATTAATATGTAAAAATCGTATATTAATATGTAAAAATCGTATATTAATATGTAAAAATTGTATATTAATATGTAAAAATTGTATATTAATATGTAAAAATTGTATATTAATATGTAAAAATTGTATATTAATATGTAAAAATTGTATATTAATATGTAAAAATTGTATATTAATATGTAAAAATGTATATTAATATGTAAAAATCGTATATTAATATGTAAAAATTGTATATTAATATGTAAAAATCGTATATTAATATGTAAAAATGTATATTAATATGTAAAAATTGTATATTAATATGTAAAAATTGTATATTAATATGTAAAAATTGTATATTAATATGTAAAAATTGTATATTAATATGTAAAAATTGTATATTAATATGTAAAAATCGTATATTAATATGTAAAAATTGCGAACCAAGTTTGGAGAAGTGAATGTAACTTCTTATATACACATTATTAATTTCCTGTTATTAGTAGCTTTGTACTATATAATGTTTGTACTATATAATTTTTGTACTATATAATTTGTTTTGTTATGATTCTTTGGGCCATTGTTCTCACTTTTAATGTTATTTTTAGGACCATGTAATCTCCGACCTATTACAGTTGTATCTTGCGGAAACCGGGAATGTGCACGGAATTTCGAATGGAACCTTTTATTTAATACAAAGGGGATTACCATGGTCTCATTTCATCAGACATCACTCATCAGCCTACGTAATTCGGAATTGTAATTTAAGTGTCGCCCCCAATGAGAATTGAACCTTTAACCTTTAAAAGAGTTTAACTTTACAGTTGAATTTTATTAAATATTTCATCTACTACAGCATGGATCATTGCGGACAATTCTTGTATGATAATCTGTTTTATCGTCATTGATGACAAGTATCAGTTCATATGATTAAAATTGTATCCGTGACCGACGGTACTATTTTAATGCAATATAACATCTCTTCCCTCCATATCTGTCTCTATCTCTACTATTATATGGAAATCACTTATTGTGGGGTTCTTCTTCATTGGTTTCAAAATGGCTGAGCATATGTTTTGCAAATTTCACACAAAGCTAATTTATATGTCTGGTAGTGTTCTTAGATATGTTTTGTAAATATATTCATCCGATAAATATCGAAAATCGAAAAAATGTGATCTTAAAAAATTCTTCTCACTTACAGATAAAAGAATAATTTTACAGGGGAAATTTTTACGTTACACCGGCAAAGAGAGATAATAAAATTTCAGCAAATTATTCCTTAAAAATAAAAAACAGATTTCTTTATAATCTGGAAATATAGTTTAGTGGTAGAGCATTTGATTACAGATCGAATGATCCCTCATTCAAGTTCGAGTGTACCTCACCATTTTATTTTTTCTTATTAATGAGTTCAATTTACGATAAAAGAAGACTACCATTTAAAATTGCCGCAAATCATTTCTTCGTTTGCATATTTAAAAACTAAATAATAATCAGAAGTAACTTTTCTAAGGCATTCATTATAAAGCCCAAATATCAGCTGACGTGGTATTACAAACAAACACAGAGAGAATTTGATGAACAACATAATCATTATGATGTTTGCATTCTTTTTGCGAATTAATCCAACCGAGCAAACTATTCCTCGTAATATATAATAATCAATAGAGAATCTATTCTATAATACATATGTAACCCGACGTGCGCCCCATGACAGATCGCCGCCTCCCAACGTCGTGTAACGTGGATTTTTCGTTCGACTATTCCTCTATTCCTCTTATGGCCGGATCGTCATTTTCCCGCTGACGACTGTCGGTGGGGACACACACGTGGTTTCGCAAAAGTACAAATATGAACAAAGAAAGGTAAAACACAAACGCCAATGTTCACATATAAATTGACTGTTGGACTTGTGTGTGTGTGTGTGTGTGTGTGTGCGCGCGTCTTCTCCCCATCCTATTGATGTTACATTCGTCTATCTCTGTTTCACAGTCAACTCTGTAACTGTCCAACTTTCATCCGCCGTCTAGCGCATCTAGATGTCAACAGTCACTGTCCAACTTCCATCTGCCCTCTAGCGCATCTAGATCTCAACTCTGTCTCCTCTGTCTTGATCTCTCAGGTCGCCCACCCCACCCTAGCTAACGGAAGCTGCCCTTCCCTGTTTTATCAGTAGGTATCTATTGTTATTGTTTTCTATTTCCTATCTATTGTTGATTGTAGAATATTTCCGATTTCTTTGTTTATTCTAAGCTATTTCCTCTTCCTTTGTCTATCCCCCTTCAGCACTTAGTGGCTCAAATCCACCCCAGCGCCACTTTTAGTATCACACACCTCCCATGCCCAACTTGTCATTTATTACATAAATTACAAAAACACAAAATCATATCAACATAAATTGCATAAAATTCATACATATTATATGAATAATGAAACACCAGACATATGCCTTTCACTTAAAAAACAAAAACAAAAACAAATACAGAAATTCAACGTATCATTTCCAAACCAGGACCACAGGTGTGCACTCAACTCTCTCGGTATTCCAGGGGTATTTGAATACCCTTAAAAAAATCTCTTCAAAGCAATAACTTTTTTTTGACTGGCTCCAGACAACTGGTACAGCTTTTCATACCAGAAGGAAAATCAACCTTGCCCCTCCATCGAGGTAGAAACAAAAACAGGAGTAATCTTAACCACCTCCAAAATATTTCGCCCCACCCTCCCACAAATAGACAGGAGGAACTTTAACCACCTCCACAATAACAGGCATTCCGCCATTTCCTCCAACCTCCCAAAAGTAAACAGGAGGACTTTTAACCATCTCCAAAATAACAGGCATTCCGCCATTTTACCCCACCCTCACAAAAATAAAAAGGAGGAATTTTAACCACCTCCAAAACATTTCGCCCCACCCCTAAAAAATAAAAACAAAATCATAAGGAAGTTTAATCACCTCAACTATAACAGGCATAGTGCCACTCTCCTCCCCCCCCCCAAAAAAAAAAAATCAGGAGGACTTTTTTTGTCACTTCTTACCGGGAAAACCTTGTGCACACACCTTAGAACCTGTCTGGTCTCTCGCCATTTTTTTTACTAAGAAAGACAATCTTATACATTTTACTTAAATAACACTTGCAACATTATTAAAGTAACATTTTAACAAAACAAAATTGCTTCTCTACTGTTTCTGTTTTCGACAACACTAAAACAATATAATTCAACACAATAAAACCGAACCTGAAAAAAATTGCATTTAACAATTATAAGTCTCCTTTTTTTTCAAATTTTTCTCATTTCTTGTACTAATCGATTAAGAAGTCCCTGTGCAATTTTACAAGCAAGAAACATATGTAATCTTCATCGTTAGAAATACATTAAAATTCACGTAAGCAGTTTTTCTTTTTCTTTCGCATGACAAAAATGTTTTCCTTAAAATCAAGATAAGTCTCTTTTTTTCTCCTATTTTTTTAACAACAATGAAAATATAAAGTTCGTATGCATGTGTACAGAAAAATATAAAGTTCGTATGCATGTGTACAGAAAAATATAAAGTTCGTATGCATGTGTACAGAAAAATTTGTTTAAACAGTATATTTTTTTCTATAAACGACAATTTTAATAAAAAGAAATTTTCATTGTGACTGTCTATTTTTTATTTTATTTTCCTTATTTATTTTTTTTAAGTGAAGGGACTTTTCTCTTTCCCTCTGCACAGATCATCGGCGTGCGTCTCCTAATTTTACCCCCCCCCCCGTGAATCGTGAACAGTGGTAAAAAATAACATTAAAATTCTAAAATTCTTGACTGACCTCATTGCAATCACTCATCGCGTCAACTTTGATCTTCGTCAGTAACTCACTCTCCAAATATTAAACTTTAATTTATACACGTCCTCGACGTATGTTAAATACATCCGCTCTCTAAATACAATTTCTCAATGGTTCTTCATCTGCCACCAGATAATAGAATCGACGTACTCCACGTGCCAGTGTGTCATATCGCTAACTATCCGAGTTTCTGGATGCTTCTTTTCCTGCATCCCATAAAAACTCATGCTCCGTTTTCCGCCAACAACCTGGCCAGGTCGAATCACCATGACTGAAATTCTTTCTAACTATCGCCCCAACCCCTATCACCTAGCACAAATCCCTGTTCCCACAACAGACGAAGTTCTCAGGAAATCCCCGTTCCCACAACAGACGAAGTTCTCAGGAAATTCCTTAAATCGACGAACATCTCTCTCATAAAACGTGTTATGCTGCTAGAAGTCCTCGTAAACCGTGAGTGAAAAGACGGGAGAACGCCACATTGCCACAAATATAGAAGACCTCTATATGGACAAAAATTGAAATGTTTAGCAATTCCTATCCTAGGCTCCACAAAGTAACAAAATGACGCACCGCCATGCTTTCCGATGCCACTTTAACACCGAGTGAATGCAATCCGTGCATCAGGAGTTGATGCATGTGGCCACATCTCATGTTCCTAGTCAACACGTGGGGAGGAAAAATTTCACAATATGTGAATTGCCCCCCTCACTTTTAAACTCCTTCAATACAAATCACTATCTAATATCAAACTTTCCTGAAATAATTATCATCTCTGAGGCTCCCCTCCCTCATGGGAGATCTCCACACTAGCATGTAGCACCCCGTACCTACTCTCATCTCCACCTGGGGCGACCTTCCGACAAAGAGAAAAAAAATCAATCCTAAAAACAAAAGGAAAAAAATAATAGCGAAATAGAAAAAACATGTATACAAAAAAGAACGACATTGTTTCTCTCTTTCTTAAAAAAAACAGTACAGTTTCGTCTATCTCTTTGAGTATAGATGTAAAAAAATATTAAAAAAACTGCGACGAATACCACTATATTAAAAAAAAAAATCTGTTCACACAGATGTGCGCGACCTCCAGGCTCACCCTACATCTTTTTTCCGACTACCCTCTTTCCCATCGACTAAGCTTCCCAACTTTTCATTGTAGTCGTCAACCTCTGACACCCCTCTCTCTTTTCTTCTATCTCGGCTGACTTCCCTCGCCCGTCCTCCCTTTTTTTCATTGTCCAGTCGCTCCTTCCTGATTTCAACAGTCTTCTTCAAACGCACCGCCGCTACAATGCCGCTCTCTCTTTCACTCTCTCTCCCAATGAATCACACATGGAAAAACCTATATTCGCACATTTTTCTATGAGGCAAGGTCTACACATGCTAACAAAACTAAACAAAAAAGCTAGAAAAATATTTCATCAAAATGGAAAAATTGATAGACCTAAAATTGCCGGTTTTTTTTCTGTGCAGAGCCAAAAAAACAAGAGAAAGCTACTCACCGCGTGTCTATTTTGTCATTTGGAATTTTTGTTGTTGCTCGATTTCCCTTTTTTTCATCCTTCTTTCTTCTCGGTTGCTTTGCGTGATTTTGTTTTTCTTAATATTTTTGTCCCGTTTTTTGTTTTTGTCTGTTTCTTTTAAATTCAGCCGTTTTAATTTTTTTCTGCGTCCCTCTCTCTCTCTCTCTCTCTCTCTCTCTCTCTCTCTCTCTCCGAAGTTTGTAATGAGAGGCTCTCATGTTTTTCACTTTCTTCTTTTTTTTGTGTTCGTGATTTTTTTTTTGTTGTTTGTTTAGTTTTTTTTTTTTCGAAATGGATTCGGCTGTTTAAATTTTTTCTGCGTGTCCCTTTTCATCGTGAAATCGCCTGATGGTCGATCTAAGGTCTAACATCACCATTGTAACCCCATGTGCGCCCCATGACAGATCGCCGCCTCCCAACGTCGTGTACCGTGGATATTTCGTTCGACTATTCCTCTATTCCTTTTATGGCCGGATCGTCATTTTCTCGCTGGCGACTGTCGGTGGGGACACACGCGTGGTTTCACAAAAGTACAAATACGAACAAAGAAAGGTAAAACACAAACGCCAATGTTCACATATAAATTGACTGTTGGACTTGTGAGTGTGTGTGTGTGTGTGTGCGTGCGTGCGTGCGTGCGTGCGTCTTCTCCCCATCCCATGAATGTTACATTCGTCTATCTCTGTTTCAAAGTCAACTCTAAAATTGTCCACAACTATTTCACAGTCAACTGTATAACTGTTCAACTTCCATCCGCCATCTAGCGCATCTAGATGTCAACTGTCACTGTCCAACTTCCATCCGCTCTCTAGCGCATCTAGATCTCAACTCTGTCTCCTCTGTCTTTATCTCTCATGTCGCCCACCCCACCCTAGCTACCAGAAGCTGCCCTTCCCTGTTTTATCAGTAGGTTTCTATTGTTATTGATTGCTATTTCTAATCTATTGTTGATTGTAGGATATTTCCGATTTCTTTGTTTATTCTAAGCTATTTCCTCTTCCTTTGTTTATTCCCTCCCTCTCAACATTTAGTGGCCCAAATCCACCCCAGGGCCACTTTATAGTATCACACATACATACACATAATCTAGATAAATTAAAATAATTTTAAGCGTATTGTACGATCGGGAAACGCCGGTTTTCCAGCTAGTATTATATATGTGTGTATATATATAGGATTCATATGTAGTTTGCTTGAAGCATTGTGTGGGATAGGTGTGTAAAAGAGATTTAGAAGGCTGTCACAATGCGAGGAATGAATTATAGTCGCTGTTGAGACGAGAACAAGTGGCGATTTACAATCAATAAGTACATATATATATATATATATATATATATATATATATATATATATATATATATATATTTATTCAGTTGTATGGTAAAATGTCTTACTTGTAAGTCTATTCTACGTTATACATTATTAGTTTCGGAAAAATTTTCCCTTTTCAAATGGTTTCAAAATTTCATTTTCAGATGGGTTCAAAATTTCAAAATTCAAAAGGGCCGGAAGATGTGTAGCTATGTGAGGCCTCACATAGCTACACAATTTCCGGCCCTTCATCCAGCATGCTTAAAAAAACAAAATCTTAGCTTAGAACTATATTGTGAATCTTTGACCAAGATTTCAATCTAATCCATGTATACGGGGTTTATAGTCGACTCATAAACGTTATTAGGTAAAAATTAACAATTAAAATACAACGTCCACACATAGTCTCACATAGAAACCATCACATGGAAATGGCAAAATTGTAATGAGCCATCCGTTTGATTAAATACCACTTAAGCTAACGGCTTTCGCTGATGAGCACAAACCTATATTTCACTAGATATAAAACCCGTACTCCATACATAACTCTTACCTAAAAAATAAACACGTAAGCAGCAGATACGAGTAAATATGAATCTAACACATAATACCATTAATGCATCGCTGGTCTGTAAATCAATAACTGCCAACTACACCCACATTTAAACCACACGCGGGTCTATATAGAAATCAACCTGAAATAAAAATGCACGCTAAAAAAGAAAAAACGTTCAATAAGTTGCATTCTAATTATACTAATAGCAATTACGGCCAATACATTCGTAAAGACAACACCAGTAAACTCGGTACTTTTCTTACAAGACTTGAGAGAACTTATCGGACGATGAAGGAGATGGGGGAGAGAGATGCATGAAAAGTTCAAAGAACAGTGATTGTAGCTTTAGGAAAAAACACGACAAGTATGCATGGTCCCCCGTGAATGCACAGTGAACAAGGCATTAAAAACAAGTTCAGCATTTGCCCTCGCCCTCCCCCCATCAATTTAGCCCCCAAAAGTTCCCAGGGGACGTCAAATCCTGGTGAAAATGAACAAACTGTGCAGTTTTGGGGGCCTTAAGATATAAATTTGAGTTCTGCACCATGCAAAATAAAAAAGAAATGACTAAGTTTTTACGCCCATCCATTTAGCACCAAAAGTCTCCAAGGCCTTAACATATTAAATTTGAGGTCAGCACTATGCAAGACTGCTAAATAGTCACACAGAAAAAAATTTTGCACACATATGGCAAAATAGTCCCAAAAATGGAGGGTTTTTATTAACCCAAAAAGAGTCCCTGGGACACACTCAAGAGTTATCGCGAAGTATAGACAAACAAAATTTTATAGAAATCAGTTACAACTTTTCAGAAAGTTTTATAAACATCCAAGGCATCATTTTTTTTTTAATAAGTAAAAACTATCAATTTTAGTCATTTGAATCCTAAAGGCACCCCTAGAAGGAGTTTTACCGGAAAATCCGTTCTGTTAGTTTTTTTACCCATATCATGTTTAATGTTTGTGCAATATTTAAGAAAATTTTAAGGCATAGTTATTGAGAAAAGTGCGGAAAGACGAACGGACCAACGGGCAAGGGCGAATTTAAACGTCAACCCCCCTTTTGTCAGAAAACTAATAATTTATTTCATACTAATTAAGTCGTTTCCTGCTAATGTTATTCGATCTACCATAAATAAATTAGGATATTGTTTAAGTAATACATATTTAGATATTGTTTAAGTGATATATATTTAGATATTGTATAAGTGATATATATTTAGATATTGTATAAGTGATATATATTTAGATATTGTATAAGTGATATATATTTAGATATTGTATAAGTGATATATATTTAGATATTGTATAAGCGATATATATTTACATATTCTTTAAGTGATATATATTTAGATATTGTATAAGTGATATATATTTAGATATTGTATAAGTGATATATATTTAGATATTGTATAAGCGATATATATTTACATATTCTTTAAGTGATATATATTTAGATATTGTACAAGTGATATATATTCAGATATTGTATAAGTGATATATATTTAGATATTGTTTAAGTGATATATATTTAGGTATTGTATAAGTGATATATATTCAGATATTGTATTAGTGATATATATTCAGATATTGTATAAGTGATATATATTTAGATATTGTTTAAGTGATATATATTTAGGTATTGTATAAGTGATATATATTCAGATATTGTATTAGTGATATATATTCAGATATTGTATAAGTGATATATATTTAGATATTGTATAAGTGATATATATTTAGATATTGCTTAAGTGATATATATTTAGATATTGTGTAAGGGATATATATTTAGATATTGCTTACGTGATATATATTAAGATATTGTTTAAGTGATATATATTTAGATATTGTGTAAGTGATATATATTTAGATATTGTATAAGTGATATATATTTAGATATTGCTTACGTGATAAATATTAAGATATTGCTTACGTGATAAATATTTAGATATTGCTTTAATGACAAATATTTAGATATTGTTTAAGTGATAAATATTTAGATATTGTTTAAATGATAGATATTTAGATAGTATTTAATTGATACATATTTAGATGTTACTTACATGACAAATATTTAGATATGGCTTAAGTCATAAACATTTAGATATTGTTTAAGTGATAAATATTTAGATATTGTTTAATTGATAAATATAAAGATATTGTTTAATTGATCAATATAAAGATATCGTTTAATTGATCAATATAAAGACATTGTTTAATTGATAAATATTTAGATATTATTTAAGTTATAAATACTTAGATATTGCTAAAGTGATATATAGATATTGCTTAAGTGAGAATATTTAGATATTGCTTAAGTGATAAATATTTAGATATTGCTTAAGCGAGAAATATTTAGATATTGCTTAAGTGATAAATATTTAGATATTGCTTAAGCGAGAAATATTTAGATATTGCTTAAGTGATAAATATTTAGATATTGCTTAAGCGAGAAATATTTAGATATTGCTTAAGTGATAAATATTTAGATATTACTTAAGCGAGAAATATTTAGATATTGCTTAAGTGATAAATATTTAGATATTGCTTAAGCGAGAAATATTTAGATATTCCTTAAGCGAGAAATATTTAGATATTCCTTAAGCGAGAAATATTTAGATATTGCTTAAGCGAGAAATATTTAGATATTGCTTAAGCGAGAAATATTTAGATATTGCTTAAGTGATAAATATTTAGATATTGCTTAAGCGAGAAATATTTAGATATTGCTTAAGTGATAAATATTTAGATATTGCTTAAGCGAGAAATATTTAGATATTGCTTAAGTGATAAATATTTAGATATTGCTTAAGCGAGAAATATTTAGATATTGCTTAAGTGATAAATATTTAGATATTGCTTAAGCGAGAAATATTTAGATATTGCTTAAGTGATAAATATTTAGATATTGCTTAAGCGAGAAATATTTAGATATTCCTTAAGCGAGAAATATTTAGATATTCCTTAAGCGAGAAATATTTAGATATTGCTTAAGCGAGAAATATTTAAATATTGCTTAAGCGAGAAATATTTAGATATTGCTTAAGCGAGAAATATTTAGATATTGCTTAAGCGAGAAATATTTAGATATTGCTTAAGTGATAAATATTTAGATATTGCTTAAGCGAGAAATATTTAGATATTGCTTAAGTGATAAATATTTAGATATTGCTTAAGCGAGAAATATTTAGATATTGCTTAAGCGAGCAAAATATTTAGATATTGCTTAAGCGAGAAATATTTAGATATTCCTTAAGCGAGAAATATTTAGATATTCCTTAAGCGAGAAATATTTAGATATTGCTTAAGCGAGAAATATTTAGATATTGCTTAAGCGAGAAATATTTAGATATTGCTTAAGTGATAAATATTTAGATATTGCTTAAGCGAGTAATATTTAGATATTGCTTAAGTGATAAATATTTAGATATTGCTTAAGCGAGAAATATTTAGATATTGCTTAAGTGATAAATATTTAGATATTGCTTAAGCGAGAAATATTTAGATATTGCTTAAGTGATAAATATTTAGATATTGCTTAAGCGAGAAATATTTAGATATTGCTTAAGTGATAAATATTTAGATATTGCTTAAGCGAGAAATATTTAGATATTCCTTAAGCGAGAAATATTTAGATATTCCTTAAGCGAGAAATATTTAGATATTCCTTAAGCGAGAAATATTTAGATATTGCTTAAGCGAGAAATATTTAGATATTGCTTAAGCGAGAAATATTTAGATATTGCTTAAGTGATAAATATTTAGATATTGCTTAAGCGAGAAATATTTAGATATTGCTTAAGTGATAAATATTTAGATATTACTTAAGCGAGAAATATTTAGATATTGCTTAAGTGATAAATATTTAGATATTGCTTAAGCGAGAAATATTTAGATATTCCTTAAGCGAGAAATATTTAGATATTGCTTAAGCGAGAAATATTTAGATATTGCTTAAGTGATAAATATTTAGATATTGCTTAAGCGAGAAATATTTAGATATTGCTTAAGCGAGAAATATTTAGATATTGCTTAAGTGATAAATATTTAGATATTGCTAAAGCGAGAAATATTTAGATATTGCTTAAGTGATAAATATTTAGATATTGCTTAAGCGAGAAATATTTAGATATTGCTTAAGTGATAAATATTTAGATATTGCTTAAGCGAGAAATATTTAGATATTGCTTAAGCGAGAAATATTTAGATATTCCTTAAGCGAGAAATATTTAGATATTCCTTAAGCGAGAAATATTTAGATATTCCTTAAGCGAGAAATATTTAGATATTGCTTAAGCGATAAATATTTAGATATTGCTTAAGCGAGAAATATTTAGATATTGCTTAAGTGATAAATATTTAGATATTGCTTAAGCGAGAAATATTTAGATATTGCTTAAGTGATAAATATTTAGATATTACTTAAGCGAGAAATATTTAGATATTGCTTAAGTGATAAATATTTAGATATTGCTTAAGCGAGAAATATTTAGATATTCCTTAAGCGAGAAATATTTAGATATTGCTTAAGCGAGAAATATTTAGATATTGCTTAAGTGATAAATATTTAGATATTGCTTAAGCGAGAAATATTTAGATATTGCTTAAGCGAGAAATATTTAGATATTGCTTAAGTGATAAATATTTAGATATTGCTAAAGCGAGAAATATTTAGATATTGCTTAAGTGATAAATATTTAGATATTGCTTAAGCGAGAAATATTTAGATATTGCTTAAGTGATAAATATTTAGATATTGCTTAAGCGAGAAATATTTAGATATTGCTTAAGCGAGAAATATTTAGATATTCCTTAAGCGAGAAATATTTAGATATTCCTTAAGCGAGAAATATTTAGATATTGCTTAAGCGAGAAATATTTAGATATTGCTTAAGTGATAAATATTTAGATATTGCTTAAGTGATAAATATTTAGATATTGTTTAAGTGATAAATATTTAGATATTGCTTAAGCGAGAAATATTTAGATATTGCTTAAGCGAGAAATATTTAGATATTGCTTAAGCGAGAAATATTTAGATATTGCTTAAGTGATAAATATTTAGATATTGCTTAAGCGAGAAATATTAAGATATTGCTTAAGCGAGAAATATTTAGATATTGCTTAAGCGAGAAATATTTAGATATTGCTTAAGTGATAAATATTTAGATATTGCTTAAGCAAGAAATATTTAGATATTCCTTAAGCGAGAAATATTTAGATATTCCTTAAGCGAGAAATATTTAGATATTGCTTAAGCGAGAAATATTTAGATATTGCTTAAGCGAGAAATATTTAGATATTGCTTAAGCGAGAAATATTTAGATATTGCTTAAGCGAGAAATATTTAGATATTGCTTAAGTGATAAATATTTAGATATTGTTTAATTGATAAATATTTAGATATTGCTTAAGCGAGAAATATTTAGATATTGCTTAAGTGATAAAT
Source organism: Euprymna scolopes (assembly GCF_053919585.1). NCBI lineage: Eukaryota > Metazoa > Mollusca > Cephalopoda > Sepiida > Sepiolidae > Euprymna > Euprymna scolopes. The sequence continues at coordinate 31,216,443 of NC_136525.1, forward strand.
ATTTAGATATTGCTTAAGCGAGAAATATTTAGATATTGCTTAAGTGATAAATATTTAGAAATTACTTAAGCGAGAAATATTTAGATATTGCTTAAGTGATAAATATTTACATATTGCTTAAGCGAGAAATATTTAGATATTGCTTAAGCGAGAAATATTTAGATATTGCTTAAGTGATAAATATTTAGATATTGTTTAAATGATAAATATTTAGATATTGCTTAAGCGAGAAATATTTAGATATTGCTTAAGCGAGAAATATTTAGATATTGCTTAAGCGAGAAATATTTAGATATTGCTTAAGTGATAAATATTTAGATATTGTTTAAATGATAAATATTTAGATATTGTTTAAATGATAAATATTTAGATATTTTTTAAATGATAAATATTTAGATATTGCTTAAGTGATAAATATTTAGATATTGTTTAAATGATAAATATTTAGATATTGTTTAAATGATAAATATTTAGATATTGTTTAAATGATAAATATTTAGATATTGTTTAAGTGATAAATATTTAGATATTGTTTAAATGATAAATATTTAGATATTGTTTAAATGATAAATATTTAGATATTGTTTGAATGATTAATATTTAGATATTTTTTAAATGATAAATATTTAGATATTGTTTAAATGATAAATATTTAGATATTGTTTAATTGATAAATATTTAGATATTGTTTGAATGATAAATATTTAGATATTGTTTAATTGATAAATATTTAGATATTGTTTAAATGATAAATATTTAGATATTGTTTAAATGATAAATATTTAGATATTGTTTAAATGATAAATATTTAGATATTGTTTAAATGATAAATATTTAGATATTGTTTAAATGATAAATATTTAGATATTGTTTAAATGATAAATATTTAGATATTGTTTAAATGATAAATATTTAGATATTGTTTAAATGATAAATATTTAGATATTGCTTACGGATTAAATATTTAAATTTTGCTTACGGGATAAATATTTAAATTTTTCTTACGGGATAAATATTTAGATATTGCTGAAGTGATAAATTTTTGAAACCTTTCGCAATCAGTATGCTTGGTATACAGCGAAATTTTTATTTTTAATTTGTTTAATTTTTTGTTTCTATTTTATTTATCTTAATTTTATTTTTATATATCATTGTCTGTGTACGCATACACATTATATTTTTATACACATATAAAAATCTTTTAAATTTTAATGTTTTCACATATATATATTATTCTATTTGTAATTAAAAAAAATTATAAATACTTTTGGAAGAAAATATATTAATATTTTATAATAAAAAAACATTTACGATTCTAGCTTTAGATTCTTTCCGTTTTTAACTTTTTTTTTTTATTACATTTTCACCCCAAACAAGGCACATTGCCACTTTGGTGTAGGGGGCTACTATCAGGGGCAACACTACTGGGGTACTATGTAGGGATTTGGGCAGCAAGGTGTCGGTTCACGTTACACTTGAACTTCTGCACGTCAGTACTGTTGGGGAAGCAGGGACCTGGAATGGAATTCCAGAGTCTAGCGGTTCTGGGGAAGAAACTATTGGAGTAAAAAGATCTTTTACATCTAGGGATCTCTACAGTGTGGGGGTGGGATTAAGCAGCCTGTCGAGTTTGTCGAGGGTGCTCACGTCGTGGGGGCACAAGTGATTGCAGTTCGTCAGAGCATTCACCACTAAAATACTTGTAGAGATTTTTGGAATTTTTACTTTGAATTATATATTTTTTTAATTTTTTAATTATTTAAGAATAATCTATTATACGGTTAAATTGTTTTTCTTTAAAATAATGATAGCAATTTTATGTTAACGATTTGAAAAAAAAGTTTAATGGATTTAAAGCTTAATTTTAAATTAGAATAGTGGACTTTCTTCAGCATCTGTTTTTACAAGTTCTTCATGAATATGTCTACTAAGATAAGCTTTAGTTTATCTTAGTCGACATCTTTATGAAGATTGGACATCTCTATGAAGATAAACGCAAGCTTATCTTCATGAAAAACTTATAAAAACGGATGCTGAAGTCCAGTATTTTTCCACCATAAACTAATCCCTTTATATCGGAACATATAATTATATAGTTTGAAACTGTTTTTCTGATCTCCTGTAAAATTTTTAAAATATTATGCTCTTACTTTGAATTTCTTTGCTATTATCGAACAATTTGCTGTGTTACTTTCCCACAAAAACCACACAGTTTATATATTTCTTTTTGGCTTCGAGAGGTTCCAGGTCGCCTGATGAAGTCTCTTTGACTGAAACAGATGGCTATTTGTAGCGCCCATATGTAATTGTTTACCCCCAAATAATAAATAATATATATATATATATATATATATATATATATATATATATATATATATATATATATATATATATATATGTGTGTGGTTTTTATGTATATAGTTTATATGTTATATATATTTAGTTTTTTTTTACAGCGGGGGTCACCACATATCAAGGGCCAGACGCCACTCGAGGATAAGGGTTAATGTATGTATTGTAGTTGTTAGGGCAGTTGCGTAATAATCGTTTGTGGAAGCAATTTGAGAAGAGAAAAGGGCATCGCCTACTAGATTATGAAATCTGTTTTAAACTCTGTCAAGGCAGGACAGGTATCTCGAGCAGCTTCTGCCCAGATATGGCAACAGTGCTCAATTCTAGGACGTACTTTGCTCTTATACAGGTAGAGAATTGCTTCAGCAGTGAGATATCTCACAAGAGCGGTAGAATGTTCCAACTATTTTTCCAGCGACCTTGGCTACGGCTTTGATGTATGTGCTCCATTTCAGATCAGGAGTGAAGGTCAGACCAAGAGATTTGTCTAAATATGGAGTAGGGACCAAATGTAGTTCAGAGTGTTGCTGATGGAAAGATAGAATTTTGGTTTTAGATGCATTAAAGTTAACGAGCCATCTTTTACCCCATTGCACCACGTGCTCAAGACCAGAGGAGAAAGAATAAAAGAGAACTTGACCTTTTCTCATCTTACAAGTGTTACCATAATGTGGTGTCGTCTGCATAAAATGTCGACGACTGATCAAAGGATATAATTTGGGTGATCATTTATGAAGATCAAGAAAAAGAGTTGCGCCCTGGATTTAACCCTGAGAGACGCCAGCATTAATACTGTGAGCTTCTGGTTTCTGTCCATCAATCACTAATCTTTTAAACCTATCAGCGGGGAATAATTTAAAAATTGAGAAAACATTTCCAGCTATTCCGTAGATGGAGATCTGAAGAAACGAAGAGAGGGGATTGTTTGTTAAAAGGGATTTCAATAATTTATTTTCTTCATTTTAATTCATTTCAATTTCTTTTCTTCTATTCTTAACTTTAATTCTAACTCTAAATATAATCTATATTTACCCCCCATTCGTTTTCCCTTTCTTCTCTCTCACTCTTCCATCTCCCCTCTCTATCTAGCACTTCAACTCTTTTTTTTATACCCATACGTAATTTAAAAGAATCTTTTCCTCCTAATTTATGTTGTCTTTGATCGTCTGACAAGATCGGCGGGATTATTTATTTGCTAGATTAAACATATATAAATATAATATTTGCTAGACTAAACATATATTGATATAATATTTGCTAGACTTAACATATATTAATATATTTGTTAGACTTAACATATATTAATATAATATTTGCTAGACTAAACATATATTAATATAATATTTGGTAGACTAAACATATTGTAATTTTTGCAGAACTAAACATATGTAAATATATACATGTGTATAAATATATATAATTATAATCATATAAACATATGTAAATATAAATAAGTATAAACATGTTTAAATATTGATATATATATTAATGTAAACAAATATTAATATAAACCTATGTTATTATAAACATATGTTTATATAAATACATATAAATATAAACATACATTAAAACATGAAATATTAAAGAAAGCGAATCCAATTCGATTTGTTGAAACCGTTTGCTTTTTATAGCTATGGAGTCTTTTTAATTGAGAAAAGCCTTTCGATGGCGTTCATTTATTTTTGTGAAATTTTGATTCATATAAGTTCAGTATAACAAATCGATTGTTATTGTATGATTTAAATTTGGGCGAATAGCTGGACTCGTTTTCTTTTAAATTAAAATTCCCAACACGTTGCTTATTGTTTTTTTTTCATTCACTTAATTTGTTTTGTGCGATTATTGCATTAAGAATTGCGAAAAATACATAAAAATATGTTTCTGATGTAATTTTTCCCATATTCTCCATTCTAATCCAAGCAACGCTAAGATCCGTGAATTTTGATAAAAATTTTAAAAGTGTTATCCTGAAAATGTTTTAAAGATGATTCCATCTATGTTGGAAAGATTGATTTATTTGTACCGCTATTTTGAAATGATCGCTAATCGTCGATTTGATCTGATTTGAGCTGAACGTGAGTCCCTTTTTCAAGCCAGCGAGCGTGATATTGATTCAATCTCCGTTAATACTTGATAAGGTCACTAATCATTGGTCAGTTCAAGTGTTGACTTGTCTTGTGGTTGTGGCGAATTGATTAAGTCTATTTGTCAAGTAAACACCACCACAAGTTAACGGAAGGGACTTGAATAGTCGGGTTGAAATTTCCAGCCGCACAGGACTAAACACGATATCCCTTCCTGTTCGAGAGATCGTTTCAAAAACTCGCCGCTACTCGAGGCGTAAGCTAGCAACGGATGTTGTCTGTTGGTATTCAGGTTAGAGTTAGCAAACACTCATGAATAAATAGCAGTATCCACAGTGAGCGGCTGATGTTATTGATCAAGTCAACTCATCATACACAGTTCAAAACAAAAGGATTCAATATTTGTGTTTGCCTTTAAATTCGTTTAATCCATACGAAATGTTGGTATTTTGATTCGTACAGAGTCGGATCAAGAGCTTTATACAGTTGGGGCTTAAATGGTAAATCAATAATAATGAAACGGATTTACAAATAAAATGATGCTAAATGCGCATATCAGTAATTCAGTAATTTCGTGGATCTAAATAGAAATGCTCCTGCAAAATCGATGTGTGATTCTGACTAACCGTTTCTTCCTTTTTCTCCTTGCACAATATTCTTTATACTAAAAAGGTATGATATTGCTCTAATATGTTTCTGAAAATAATTATTCTCAAAAGGAAGACTATTACAATATAAACAATTTTAAATAATGATTTAAAAGAAGGGAGATAATTTCTATTTTAGCTTAAACATTAAAGTAAAAGTTATTTCCTTTACGTTTTCAGCTTTCCTTGTCCCATCTCTTCGTGACTTACACATTATTTAAAAACATTTTAAATATAAACATAAATGACATTCATGAAACCTGGAGTAAACACATAAAACCTTAATAATTTATGATTCTATGAATTTATATGAAAAATCAATATTAAATAGAGTGTGAGTTATTATTTGAAGTCATGCATCATATACATCATATACATCAAATATATCATATACATCAAATATATCATATACATCAAATATATCATATACATCATATATATATATCGATACATCATATATATTATATATATCATATACATTATATATATCATATACATCATATATATCATATATATCATATATATCATATACATCATATGTATCTGATAAAATGTGTCTCGACAGTTTGAAAAAAGAAGAAACTATATAGAAAATGAAGAACATGCGTCAGTATTATGTCTCAATATATTTCTAATGGAAAACGTAAGGGTCACTCGATCCTTACGTTTCCATGTTGTTTTCCTACAGAAAGTCGATAACTCAAATATTATTTATCTAATAAAATCGATAATTTGCAGTTACTGTTATCAAAGACATCGGGTAAATAAAATTAAATGTAGAAAATATCAGAAATTGAAATATCGTCAAAATCTTGTACATAATGGGCTTTTCAAAGTCAAGATCATATGATGCGATACTGTATTGGTTACAATATGGGCCAAGTAGTTAGTCTCTACAAAGAATAGAATACTTATTGTCCAACGTATGACTTTCACCTTCTATGTGACCTTGCTCTTGATTGACGCTAAGTTATACACAACCCAACAACCTCCACACAAAAAATAATCTAAAAAAGGTTTTAAAATATTTTATTACAGTCGTGCCCTTTATGTTCGGTATATTTTGTTTCAGTTATGAAAACTTGTCAAGGATATCATTGAACAGAGTTGGATAAGATATAGAAAAAAGGTTGAACTATGAATAACAGCAAAACTAAAAGGCGAGGAAGGTCAGATAAATGACTTTGTTGTAAGTTGAAGTTGACTCGCAGACTAACATGTCATTTCTGTGAAGAAAGTTCCATTGAACAGAATGCAGCACAAATATACGATACTACTATTATTATTATTGGCACTCTTCGTATGAATCAGCATAGTTGACGGGTTCGATTCTGTTATTGGTTACATCAGTTCTTTCGTGAACATTATCAACATGCATAGTGAAAGTGATACTATGGAACCGACAAGCTTCGAACTTGGGACTTCAGATCACGAATTCATGTAGATATGCTCTCCAAAAAAGCCACTTCACGGATATTTAATACTAATATCAAAATATTTCAAGTGATTGCTACAAATGCTACAGATGCTGCTATATCAGAATGAAACAGCCTTCGATTAAAATACTTCAGTGCAAATTATGATCCAATCGTGCGATAGATTCACTTTTTAAAATACTTCTTATCTATAATTTTTTTAAAAGTTTTCATGTATAGAATCTTAATTATTTAAAAGTCTCATTCTCTCTCGAGTAAATAATTACATCTAATCATTCTAACAGTTTATAATTGCGACATTTTAATTGAAAAGTGGTTTAACATTTATGGTTTACCGATAGTCTTTTATTTTCGCAAATTAAGTCTTTAAGAATTTGCGCTTGATTACTGGATCGAATTCAGCTTTATCACACACCCTTTTAGTAATAATTATTTTAGAAATAATATGAATAATATCTTCTAGTGTTTTGTTTGATATTTTTTTTTTTTTAGATTTTATCATGAATCTTACTTTTAACTAGAATCGAAATAGAAAACTCCGGAGTTTGCCAATATCAAACATGGCGACCTGAGCAAGGTCGGAGACTACATCGACTGAAACGGTGGGCAAATATAACACTCAAGATGAGAACTTTATTATTAATTTAAATAATCATAACAATTATTCATCATTTCAAAAATAATTCAAAACTGTGAAATAACAAAAATGTTAAGAATTTAATTCTTTCATGAGCAAAATCTAAGAGTTGTCATAAATTTCGATTTCAACTTGATCAATTTCATTTTGTGGGAGTCAAGAGCATGCAGGAATTCGTTTTGCCTCCATTTTTCTTCATTTTTGAAAGGTGCGTAGAATATATGCAGAAACAAATCAAGCATTGATTTTGCTGTCTATACAAGTAAAACATGAATTATACTCGCAAGGAATGAGAAAAATCTCAATGTCCTTAGACTAAAATGTTTAAGAATTAACCTTGAATAAGGGTGTGTGATTAAAAACTGCAGATATCAGAAAGAAATTTAACAATAACATATCCTTAAACAATATTGTCAAATCAAATTAGTTGAACATGATTCCCGGCCATCAGACCCCAGCTGCTATGTAAATACATGATCTAAAGAAAATTTAATTGAATAAAAATCAAAATAAGGTGAAACCGATCAGATACTCTTGTGTCACTCCTGGCAGGTGAAAGATTGACTAAAACTCTTGACAAGAAGTGGAACTTTGTTTCCAAGCATGTTACGAAGTTCTCCAGAGTATGCATATAAGTCATGTAAGCCATATCATGTCGTATAGTGCACAACTAATTTCAAACAATATCTGAAGATGCGCACAATATGTTGTGTTATTTCAGTGTTGTTTATCGTTGAGACGCCAATACTGATAAGAAGCCTTGCAATCCAAATAAAAACTAGTTTCGGTGTTTGAAGAAAAAAAAAACAAACATGAAAAAAAAACAAAAAACAAAAAAAAACAATGAAAACCAAATTTCCAAAAGAACATTCTGAATTATGTTTGTATTCAGCAAAACACTCCAGAAAATTCATCGATACAATTCCATTAAAAAGTTCATCATAGCTATATATATATATATATATATATATATATATATATATATATATATATATATATATATATATATATAAGTTTTTTTTTATTACCGTTTTATCTGTTTGGTTACATATGTTTCGGATATTGGACCGTGTTTACGATCCAACAGCCTCGTCAGACCTTACAGAATCCTGTAAGGTTTCTGTATGAAAGACACGAACTGACATAATATATGAACTACATATATTTAAGTCTTCCTTCAATTCGATTATCTATTTGACTTTCTGACAGCGAAATCTTTAAACCATTTAGTTGAAAACCTCGAGTCACTTAACACCTGTGATTAATTTCATTAAATAAATAATATTTGATTATAGGTGTGTACAGCTGTGATTGTTTACGTTTACACAGAGATGTCTAATGGCAATTTCGCAATAGCACGAAAAAATCAATAAAATTTCAACCAACTCTCCATTATATGTTGCTTTTTTCAACGATGTTCTCTACATAAATCTCGATTATGCACTCTTAATCGTCCTTTTAAAGTAATATCTGTCAAGGTCAATATTATTTAATGACTCGCTTCTTCCATAAAAATAATGTAATTTTCAGCCAAGTAGTTTTCATATAAATGAAATGAATGTGTCTTTTTATACTTTTGATTTTACTTCCGTTAGTTTTAAAACATCAAAGGGAGCTAACTCTTGATTTCGTCACGATTCAAGTTTATATCCGAGGGCTTTTTTTCAAGAATAGCCCCTACTCCCTTTTTTTCAAGAATAACCCCTGCTCCCTTTTTGGCTGCAATTTGTATTTTATTACAGCTTCATTTTCCGGGGATTGCTTCTTCGTATTTCTGAGGATTCTTTATTAAGCTCCTATCACAACTGGTATAATGTTTATTTCTTTCAGAGACCATGTCGTTTTTAGATCATTTTTTAGGTCCTGATATTTTATTATCTTTTCCCATTCAGCTCTGTTAAGGGCCAAATCATTTAGGACCGTGACATCGATAATGAGCGCAGTTCTTTCGGGCTTGTTCCATATAACAATATCTGGTTTGATAGCCTTGTTTTTCATGGATTTGCCCGCCTGTTTGTCACACGCTCACTTTTCCGTTTGATGTTATCGATTTTGGTTCATGTCCCAAATGTTCATCGATCTGTCAAGTTGCATCCCTTCACAAATCTTCCAATGGAGGTATTTACATACTTTGTTGTGGTGGACAGTGTAAACACCATCTGCAATCAAGATTGGGCATCCAGATATTAGGTGGCTTGGCCTCTCAATTGCTAAATGACAAAACCTGCATTGGCCGTTTGCTTGTGGGCCAGCCATTTTTTTTAATCCATTTGTGAGTAAGCCCTGATCTTGACTGGCTACAATGAGCCTTTCTTTATCAAATGGAAGTCTCCCGTACCTTGGCCATTGGAGTGAAGCATTCTTGTCTATATACTCCTGTTTAAGCTCCTTGGGGAACTTTCTTGCTCCTTTTATGTTGTTCCCATCCTGGTTTCTTGTGTCTCGATTTCGGTGTCTTCCTCTTTTTTCTTACAATATGTGTTGCTGGTCTATCATGTACCTCGACAGTATGATATCCCAAAGTTTTCAGCAAGCTTTGTGGTTGAGGTTTGTTGGGTTAGATATTTCCATGGTCATATCTGTTGGCTTTCATATACTGCACCATTCTTACTATGCTGGCTTGATATGCATGATTCATTTCAGTGAGACCGAGATCACCTTCTTGTTGTGATAGGTATATCCTGTTAATACATCTTTTGGTATTTGTTTGTTTACAATTGTGGCAAAATATATAAACAAATACTCTGTGTCTTCTCACCGTAAAAATAACGTTCAGTTGAATATTCTCACATTCAATAAAACGAATGATACCGACTGTATTTACGATTGGACTCTTTCGATTGGACTCTTTCGATCGATGGAGGTTATATAATTTGATTGTTGGATCAATTCATTTTAAAATCAGACATGTTTACTATAGCGACATCAGATTAATCATTAATCTATATCGGACGATCTCATTTTTAATGGTTGAAGGGTAATGACGTACGTACAGACATGAAATGATATCAATTCTCAAAAAGTAAGCAAAAATAGGAAGGGCGATTGAGGGAGTCAAGATATTATAAAGATACAAGAGTAAATTGGATAGAATAATCGATTAATTTCGATATTAATAAAATTATGAAACAGCTTTAAGTGTGTGCGTATTTCTCGCATCAACGTAATCGTAGAAAATTACACTGGATCAGTTTTTATTTCTGATTATTCGAATATTTATTAAAATAAAAATAAAACGGCGCTTTACAAAATTCATTTAAATAAATTTCATTTCGAAATTAAGTTGGTTATCTATAGTTAATAGTGGTAAAAAAGAATTATTATTGTTGAAATGTGAAATGTATTTGTTAGTATTTGAAATGTATTTGTTAGTATTTAAACTAACAAATACAAAAACTTTACAAATGTTTAACTAATTTTTATGTATTAAAAAACTGAAAATCTATGAAGTCTTTTTACATTCAATCATTTTATAGAAACAATCTCATCGTAACCTTAGTTATAATTATATAACAATAATTCACTTCTGCTATTGATTAACATCCAAACTATATTGTAAACATTTTATTAAACTGTCAAGATATTATGAAATAATAATTTAATCAATAAAGAGTTTTAAAATGTGAAATTAAAATGGAAGTAAAAATATTCCCGGGCAAATAGAGCTAGTGTTGTTAAGGGTCAGGAACAAAGAAACAACTCGGTATTTAGTGACAATATTTTAAAAGTAAGACAAGTACAATATAACAAACGAGAGTGGTTGCACGTGCTAAATGTACACCAGAGAGATATTGTAATCTAGAAAGGTCTATTGTAATCCGTAAGGTGGGTACCGTAACAGTTCGAAATTGCATAAAAAATATATAACCATAAATAATAATTTATAAATAATAATACTTTATAATTAATAATAAAGAATAATAAATAATAATAATTAATATACAATAATAAACAAGTAATAAATAAGAATAAATTAATAATAATAATTCAAAATAAGTAATATTAATAAATAAATAATAATAAATAACTTTTCTCCGTCCTTCTTGTCGACTATGAAAGGAATTTTAAATTGTAACCATTATAATGCTTTTAAAATTTCAATCATTTGAATATATTAAAACGAGTCAGTTCTTAAATTTTATTTGTTAATTTTATTTGTTAATTTTATTTGTTAATTACTCATTAATCCTTTTAATTTTATTCGGTTATATAATTATTTTCTCTTTACAAAGTCAATTCTTAAATCATTAGCCAGTCTTTTGTTTTCTGTTTGGCATATGTTTTTAACGATAACAACAATCTATTTCGATTTAATTTATGTTCAAACATAAGTTATCAGCCTCGGAATATTTTTTAAATAGACGCCAGGTTTAATAATGATTTAGATGACAGCAGTTAAACGGTTATTTGGACAATATAAAAGGGAAAGGATAACTGTCTCTTTTGCTTTTCTTCCTTTTTTGCGTTAGAGAAAGGAGGAGAATAGAGAGAACGTGTTTCATGTATTGAATAAATAGTGTTCAATATCCAAAGTACGATATTGTGACACTAATAATTCAAGACCGTGGATTAGTCGCTTAACAGACCATTCGTAGACAGAGTTCGAATCTCGATCAGTGCATAATAATTTTTATTTCACTTTGTGTCAAAATGAAATTAGGACATTCACATTATTAAGCAAAGTATTTTGTGTTAATTTAATTTTTTCTCTTATTTACGGATATTATAAGCCCAGACGGCACCGGGTAATCGTATTAAATTTCAGTTTGTAATGAAGCAGATAGTGTCCTTTCTTCTTGTGGCTCTCGTCTATTTTTTTCCTGCCTGATAAAATATACGACAGGTTTGAATGAAATGCCACATTAAGTAACACTTGGAAAAATCAGTTTTATGACTGTAAATGTCCGTCTCTTTGATCTGCTCGGATGAAAATGCGAGGTTGGCATAGTAATAATGGCTCCATCATGTCCATCTTTTAGTCAATAGATTATAGTGCCATCTGCGAGGATTGCCGAAAGGGACCGTTTCGAGATCATTAGACGACATTCATCTTTTAAAAGCTCTATAGAATTTCTTGAAACGAGACAGAAAAAAATTTATCGCCACACACACACACACACATATATATATATATATATATATATATATATATATATATATATATATATATAATGCTTCGTATTTTAAAAGATACCAAATATGTGATTATGTTTCGTTGTTCTTATTTAGGGACGACTTATTGTTGTTGTTCATGTTGTAAGAGTCTTAGTGAGATATCTAGAGACAGGGTACACACTATTATAGGAGCACCAAGCTTGTAATTACACTAGAAGAGATTTTTGAATATCTTGATAGATAGACCGAGAGTGCATTTGACATTTACGTTTGACAGTTGTACATATAATATAAACACGTTACCTTTCTAGGTAACGTGTTTATATTATATGTACAACTCTAGATATCTCACTAAGACTCTTACAACATGAACAACAACAAATATATAAGTCGTCCCTAAATAAGAACAACGAAACATAATTACATATTTGGTATCTTTTAAAATACCAAGCATTATATATATATATATATATATATATATATATATATATATATATATATATATTATGTGTGTGTGTGTGTGTGTGTGTGTGTGTGGCGATAGATTTTTTTCTGTCTCGTTTCAAGTGTAATGATGAACACAGAAAGACAGCAGTTATAAAAACACATAATGATACGTTTATTTCATCTTCGACCGGTCGGACATGATTTTGTATTTCAGGGATTCAAAGTTGTTACATGGTTATCCCTAAAACCCTCTCACTTCCAGAGGGTGCCTTGACTCTAACGGAGAATTGGTCTGAACCTCTCTGCTTCTCTGATCTAACTGATCTAACTCCTAACTTCGAACTCTTTCCTATATTGAGAAATCACACGTATGTTTGGTCAACATGACCATAACTCACGTGTTTCCAACATGCACGATTTATACGTTTTTGAAACCATTTCTGACGACCAGGAAATTTGCCATTCTCTTTGTTGTTTTACAAAGGAATTTAACCTACTTGTCTAATTTTGTAACCCATATTTTTATTATGCATTCTTTCTAAAAATGTGAATAGTTTCCAGACAAATTTGTATTTATTAAATATTTTAACAGAATCAACAATTTACTGGACATTCCATTTATAATAACATTCTGTGTTTATTTAACTTATGATTGGAATTCTCAATTCAAAGTCTAGCTTCGCAAGTTCAAATCCTTGACTATCCTATTTCATATTTACATTTAACTAATTCCCTATTTTTTTTAGTTACATGAAAAGGGGATAGCCCTTATCATGTAACACATATACAGAGAACTACAAGGAAATTAAGTCACACAAAAAAGCCTAAACCACAATGGTATTTTTTTATATTTATAAGAAGAGCACAGTTTAAGTATATTATTATTCTCTCCAAACAACTGTTTCGTACCCATACAACAAATACGTTTTTTTTAATTTCATAATAAAAGAAATTATGGAATTGGAAAATAAAACCAATTAGTAGTTGAAATCTAATTGAAGGGGTATAAGAGAAAGTGTATAAAAAATTGAAAAATCTCTTATTTCTTGTTTTTCTTGGATTTGTTGCCACGTGACATTGATAATTTACACTTGATAGACGAATAATGAATAGATTTAATTCGAATATTTAACGAAAAATCATTATATATTTTTATTTATACCATTTTATTCGTTGGTACCGAACTTGTTTTACGTTAGAATCGATTTTGAAACATTTTGAAACATTTTTAAACATTTACTTGAGACGATTTAGAAAAATCATAAAAAAGATCGCATAAGTTTTCTTTTTATCTTTTTATGTTACCTTTAGACTTTTTATTTCTACTATTTGTGAACTTTAAGTGAGTAACTGTTGATGTTTTATTATGCAATTATCAAAATGTATTTTTTATTTTTTTACGTGAAAAACTGTCTGGATGAAATCATAAATAAAATTTTTTAATTACTTGATTTCATAAATATTAAGTTCGAATGATATGCTTGGGTTTTAAAAGAGGATATTACGATCACGGAAGTACATTCAAAAGCAGATTAAAAAACAGCTATAACTAACCATTACTTGGAGCTAAAAAAGTTGACGATAGCTGATAGTATAGAAGAGATAGTACGACATGCCAGCAGATGTAGAAGCTTAGACGACTCGTATAAACTCGGTTTGAATAAGAAATTACCTATCCTAAACTTTAAAGATTTACTAAACTGCAGGACTGAAATAGCAAATGTACTATAGACAAATAAAAAATAATAAAAAACCTTAATAAAATGATAATATTTAATAAATAAACACATAAATAAACAAATACAGGAGTATAAAATGTAATTGACACTATGAAGAATAAAACTATACCATTTTTCTTAAAAGAAAATAAAACGAGGTTCCTGTTTTCTTTGTATTAGAATACAATGAAAAAAGGAACTTATCGCCGCCTAAACGAACAAGAAACGGGTTAACTAGAAGTCACTCTTACCTAATATATGCGCGTCCATTAACTACAATAAATGGTTGTGTAAATAACAAAGAACCTGATTAGCTGACTAATGAAGCCAGTACCACTGGAATATATAGAAACACGAAGATACACCGATTCGATGCAATAACCTGACGAATCAACACAAAGATGAAACGCGAAAAAAACCTATGTAGTTTATTGCAAAACTTATATATATATATATATATATATATATATATATATATATATATATGTGTGTGTGTGTGTGTGTGTGTTATGTATATAAAAGTAAAAAGAGAAAATTCGCATCCTGTCAGAAGCGGTTAAGTAACACCTAATAAGGAAGTGGATATAAATATAAGCAAAGGCAGCGTTTGCAATTCACTTACTATTTCAAGCGATAAAACCTGTACATATTTCAGGTAAAAGGCCAGACTACATACAATGTATTTGTTCAATTTTTACAAAATTAGCTATGCTATCGACTCCTAGCAAGAAACACGTACCCATGGATAAAGGTTACGTATGTGTGTATGTATGTATGTATGTATGCATGTATATATATATATCTATACATGTGTATATATACACATATATATACATATACATACATATACATATATATATACATCTATATATAAACATATATATACTTATATATACATCTATATACATCTATATATACATCTATATACACATCTATATATACATATATATACATCTATATACATATATATATATACATATATATACATCTATATATATACATATATATACATCTATATATATACATATATATATTATTATTACAAAAATCGCTTTGTATTTTTCTGGCAAGAAAAAATTAAGTTTTCTAGTATTATTTCCAAGGTAAGTATTAAGTTAAAGTTTTAAGGTAATGAATTAATACAATAAATGTACTTAACTTTTGAAACACAAAAAAAGTAATAACTATCCAAAAATATTTCACTGGTAGCAACGAGACTCGTTCATCATATCAAAGTAAACACTGGCGGCAAAATTGAAATATGTATGGAAGGACAAATTAGACAAAATTTATGTCGTTATTCCGGCATAACGAGCGACATGTTTTTTTTTTTTTTTTTTTTTTTTTTTTGAGTCGAAGACCCTCTTTCCTTCATTTAAAAATGCATAAAAGTTCATTAAATTCATTAATTATACTACTGACAATTTATTCTTTGAAAAAAAAAAGTTAGCGCCATTATTTATTAATATTAATACAGAATTACAATTCGTTAAGAAAACAATTTATAATCATTGAAAAATTACACGAAAAAAATACAGACTTACATCAAAATCTATCATAATTTTTACGTTAAATATTTAAAGTTGATAAACCAAACATGCATGTAGTTGAAAATACGAGGATGGTGGGCAAAACAGACTGGTTTTCTTTTCAACTCTGGCCATCCGTACTTACAGAGATTGACAGTTAGTATAATTTTTGCCATTTTTTAATTAAATCATTTTTCTATGGTCCTGTTTTTCAATTTAATTTTTATTTTCCCAGATTATATGAACATTATTTTACGTTGATAATTATACGTTCTTGCGTGCAATGGAAATATTAGAATCTTACATGTAAAGATTACGTTAAAAATGTAAGCGTAAAATAAATGTAAAATAATGTTTGCAATTATAATTTTTTTGTGTAAAAATATTAAATAAACAATGCTGAATTCAATGATAATATTGGTAGTTCGAGAAATTAATTTTTCTTCGAATTATATTGAATTCATTAATACGGACGTCAGGAGCTTTTTTCGCAATGTTCCTGTAACAATTATTTTATTTTTATTTTATTGTTACAAATTACGATGCTTTATTCATATAAAAAAAGCAAAAATAAATTCTTGCGTTTTTTTTATTTATTACCGAAAACCATAACGTTAAGTAAAGGTATTTTTGTTGAAACAAAATAATACATTTTCACTCGGATTTAAATAAAAAATAATTAGTTCATTATATTCCGCGATCATTATTTGATAAATACTGAAAATTTCATTAACATTGGTTTATTTCCTGATTTCTGGTGAATTTAAGTAAAGGGTTCAAAATGTTTATATGTTAAAAAATATTTGAAGTGGCTTTCATTCACATAATTACACTACTTTTAAATTTTGAAAACAGATTCTGTGCGTAACTGGGAGTTACACATATTACATGACCGTTAAAATTATATTAAAAATAAATTTGAAAATGAAGATATATGTGATTGCTTTGCATTCACAGAAGCCAATTTTTAACTCAACTTACAAGTGTTAATACGTCGTCAAACAAAACAACAAATATGGCGCATTAATAAATTATTTTTGATTTCCCGCCAAAGCTATCCAACCTTGTTTTATTTGGCGCCAATTCAAGATAGACTGATTCGCTTCAGTATGAAGTGGTCTATCAAAACACTTGTGGCTATTAAGAATTCGGAAAGTTATATACATAATCTCGATTAGTTCATGCAAACATGTGTGGATGGAAAAAACACTCATATATAGCTATGCGGATGCATTTAAAATAGCTATTTCAAACTTAAGCATTACAGACTGCCAAATGAACAAACAGATCATAGAGGTACAACTCAATTATTTTACGTAATATTGTAATTATCGACATGAACCGCAATTATTTTTTTGTACAAATATTTTGGTTTGTAGGAGCTTTATTGCCATATGTTGGATAGTGCACCAATCTCTCACCTCTCCTTAATGATCGAATGCCAAAAAAAGAAGTTTTTAATCATGTGACAGGCGTTTATGCTTGGAAGACAGTGCGCGGCTGCGTTGCATCCCTTTGCTTGGTTTATAGGTAGTTTTATGGAATGTTCTTCGATGAATGTATATCCTCAACGAAAATATATCGAATCTACGTAAAGCTATTTCACTGTACGCATCGCCAACTTTTCTAATCTAACAGCTTATTTTCTAGGATCGATTGTCTTTATAATTCTTAGTTTTTTTTATTTTATTTTTACACAGGAATCACCACTTATCAAGGTCCGGAGGCCACTCGAGGATAAGGATTAACGGTTATACAATAGTCAATGTGATTATAGCGTAGTAAACATAAGTAGTGGAATTTTTGTAAATTGATTTACTTAGGGGAACAGTTCATCAAGAACTCGTTTTCGGTGGACTTGAAGACAATCAGATTGTAGTCAGCTGGAAAGCAGGCCAACGCAAGAGAGTTTCACATGCGTTCAGTTCTAAGAAATAAGCTTTGTTCATGGAATCTACATTTAGATTTAGGCACAGATAAAGAGTGTGGGAAACTAGTGATAATGATTGTGGCTAGACGAGTGTTTTTCGTGAAAGTTTGGCGGGAGGGACAATAGATGGAAGCTCAGACGAGCACCTGCCATGGAAATAACGATTAAGCAGAGACAGGATCGCAACGTCTCTTCTGTGGGAAGCGAAAAGAGCATCCTCCACGGAGTCTATTTTGAACTCTGTCAAGGCAGGATAAGCTGCTTTTAGCAATACTCCATCATTGGACTTTCATATAGGTAGAGAATTGCATCAGGAGTGAGATATCTACTGGAGCAGGAGAAGGATCATACCATTTTTCCAGCGGCCTTGGCAATGGATTTGATATGTTTTCCATTTCAGATTGGGTGTTGCTCAACATTATATAAATATAATACGAACAAGCATCTTGCTGACCAACACTTCATCAAACGTATTCCTTATAAATATAGCTCCTATCATAATAGGCACTTACGCCTCAACGCAATATGCTTTATTTGGTGTAAACAAAAGTTTTTTTAATGTCAAAAACCTTTAACATTAAAAAACTGTTTTAAATGCAAACGAAAACGTTTACCTTATCTCTCTATATAATAAACTGATGATATTTACCCCAACTATTGAACCCATAGAAAACCAAAGAGTCCATTCCTACACAAATATTTCGCATTTACCATTCTAAGTAAACGGCTTCTCGATTTAAAATATTCACATTTCGTCTTTGTACTAAAAAATATAATTGACTCACTCTCTCAGATGCGTTATCTCACAATGGTAGTTGCAAATATTTTTCAATCCCACAAAACTCTAAATCACCGAGATTTTTCTTTCAAGTAATACTTAGCTAAACGACACCGGTTCATTATTCCGCTTGTTAAATGCATTATTTTCATACATATTATGTTGGCCTAGAACTAGAAATTACGGAACACTCCTTTTTAATTCATAGTTCAGCAGAATATGGAATGCCACTTGGACAAACAACTTAGCTTAACCAGTCATTCTTCGAATACTGAATTACTATTTTCGAACACGGAAAACATCTTTCTCTGTATTGCTTTCGATTACGTTACCCAAAACAAACAAGTTACACACAAATTACTACAGAAAAATTATAGTTTTAGCAAGTTTGGCGAACTTTCTTCAGTAATATTTTAGAAAAAAAACACGCATACATTACGTTTGTTCAAGTTTTATTTTAGTTTCGTCCACATTTAGTTTTCTCGGCTGTTGAGTAAGAGTAGTATTATCGTTATTATAAGCATATATATTGTTATTGTTATTACTATTATTATTAGTGGTAATACTATTAGTATTAATATTATTCGAAGTATTTGTATTATTATTTGACGGTCCACCGACATGAAGTGATTGGTATTAGCAAACGTCAATAAATGCAAGTAACCGCCTAAATACAGCATTAACTGCCAGTGACCATCAATCCCTGCCACAGGCATCCAGTAAGAGCGAGTGGATGCTAAAGCCTGACACTTGAAGACAGACGATTTCTGTTACGAGCATTCTAATGGATGCCGGCATCAATGCTGACAATCACATCCAATGGCTCTTGCTACGATAATGTCGGCAATAACAACAATAAAAATAAACGACATAAAACGGTTTAACTTCTTTTGCAATTACGACTGATTAAACATCTGGACGTTGAAAGTTATGTTTGTTATACGTCGCTGTGGCTGATCATCAAATGTGTTTTTAAGTCGATTTCATTTCTAAAAAAATACATCTTTGTCATTTCTCGATTTATACACTCGTTCACGATAATAAAAACACACAAAACTGGTTATAAAAATATTCCGTTCATTCAATATAATCTTTCGGTGTCGACGTAGTGTGTGGAGAATAATATGTTGCTAGCACCCTCTCGTCGTTCTCTCGACTCTGAATTCTCTCTCTCTCTCTCTCTCTCTCTCTCTCTCTCTCTCTCTCTCTGTATATCTTTTTATTGGCATATATGACGTCAACATACCAACCTGTATTGTTGAAACGTGGGTCGCTGACTTTACGTCCAAGAATTTACCCCCCCCCCTCTTTGACGTCATCGCTAGGGTTTTGCATCCAAACTTGCGACCGATTTTTGTTTGACGATATTCCCCGGAGATCTAGATTATCCGACAAATGTGCAAGCGATACATAGAATGCAATTGCGAACTTCCAGTCATGGCTGGTAGAAAGATAGCATGCTCCCCTTAAAGATTAAATAAAGTGTTCCGTGCGAAATTTCCGAGTTCAACCGGATACAACCGAAAAAGATCGAAGATTACATCGGCCAAAATTTTGTGAACATAACACTCAAGATGAGAAGAGTAATCGAAAAAAATGTTATACTTAAGTTTGGAACATCATTTTTATCAGGAAATACGCAAATAGAATGAGCATATGTTAACAAAGAGGTTCCTTCTTTTTTCTGTTTTCTGTTTTAATATCGCCGTCTTCCTTTTTCTAATCTTCTAAGTGCATGATTTAATATTATTAAAATTCAGAACTTCATTCACTGATTTATTGTCCGATTTTAAACAACGATACGTTTGCCATACGCGATTGTTTCTGTCGGTTCAACTTGCAAAAAGGAAATTTTTGGTCATATCCTTTATCCCCATGCTGTCAACGGATAATTAAACCTTTTTTTCGATATAATTACGCGTAAACACATTCGAACTACGTAGAAATAAAAATAAAAATTAGATCAGCCAAAAATAAGTGGCAGCAGAAAGAAAAGAAAGTCATCATAAATTAATTTCACTTATCGAAACAAAATATGTTTTTACTCCCAATCATGCACTCATTTTTTATATATATATATATATATATATATATATATATATATATATATATATATATATATATATATAAGTGAACGTGTCTGTGTCTGTAAGTGTATATACATTTTCCAACATTTATATATTATTATATATATATTATATATATTACATATATATTACATATATATTATATTTATGATATACAGCTGAACGTCTGTGTGTGTGTGTGTGTGTGTGTGCGTGTGTGCGCGTGTGTCTGGTCACGAATAGGCTCCTATATGGTTGACTATTTTAAAAAACTGATTACATATAATGGTAGAAGATGTATCGAGGATCAGGAATGGGTATGTTTGATCTGGCAAAACGATGGTTCATAAAAATTGTGGGGTCTGCGTTCGCGCCTGGCCCCCAAAGTATGGAAAAAAACCTTTACAACGGTTTTTGATATAGATGTACATAAGAATACTTTGATAAGTATGTTTCAACTTAAATAGGGATGGTATAATAAAATTCCTCGCTTGTACTCCATGAAAATATGGCACAAACTTTAACAAAGACTTTTCATATCGATTTGCGTAATTATACTTTGATAATTATGTTTCAGTTTGAATAAATATGGTATAATAAAATTATGGGGTGTTCGTTCGCACCTGACCTCCATAGAAAGTAAATATGTCACAAAGTTTAACAAAGTTTTTTTAAAAGGGGTGAGGGTCCACAATAACACCTTAACTTTGATCTTAATTCACATTAGCTTATTATTTTTTTTTTTTAGTTTAATCATGTGTCGAATAAATTCATTTCCTAAATTCACGTTCTTAAACGCAAAAAAAAAAGGTCGGAACGTTAGACAATTCTCAACAGAAATTTTGCATACCTCTGTTTTTTTTCCTTTTCCGCTTGCACCAGCACTCTTTCGAAAATTGATAAATAATAAAAAATAAGAACATTACTTGTTATCGTGTAAAAAGGAAAAAAATCCTGCTCACGTGATTACGTGTCTTTTTAAATCATTTACATCACCTTTGTATTTATATATGTGTTTAAGCTTTTTTCTCAGTGTACTAGAAGGAAGTCGGTTGATTACAACCCTTTCTGCGTGTTTTTTTACATTACAATAGTACAACCCTGAATCCAACGGCGCAATACTACACCGTTCAATACTGTAAAACTGAAACGAAGCTGGTCTGCTTGAAAAGGGCGCCATTTTCTTCTTATATTTATATCGATTCTTTGCTTTAAAAAACTAAAGTAATTACGTGTTTACTTTTTTTAATATCCCATTTTGCTGTTTCGGGTTATTTTACTAAAGTAAGTAAAGCTGCATTTTTTTTCAAAACTGTTTTTGTTTCTTTGTTTTTCAATATTTCGTCGATATTATTTAGTAAGGGCGTTTAGCAGAAAAGCCAACAAAATACTACCCGAAAAAATAAATATACAAGAAATAAATGTCACCATAGTTAATAAAAGTTCAGTTCATGTTTTTTTGTTGTTTTGAAATAGTTTTTACTCTTTACTTAAAATAATTTCAGTGAACCGAAATTAAAACGAAATTTGAGGTGATAACTACTTAAATGAATTTTTATATACACTACACATGCCATAATCGAATATTCCTCAAGCATAAAATAACGAAAAACATTAAAATATGTTTATAAATATTACTTACGTTGACGGAACTCTCTTAAATTGTTAAAACAGAATGCTCAGGTGCCCCTCCTTCAAATTGAAAACGGGGCTTTCCATTTCAAAGTCGCTGCCATTTTGATTTTTTTAACCGGTTCGTGAATTAAAAAAAAATCATTTCAGAATATTTTGCTTAGGGTAAAGTTTTTGAGTATCAAAACCTATTCCTTTACAACCCCCTCCTTTTCATAACCTATCATACTTTCATCCATCACAGTCCATTTTCTGTAGGCTGTTTTTGAACCCAGTCAACGACGGGTACTTCTGCTAGTGTATATATATATATATATATATATATATATATATATATATATATATATATATATATATGATAGATACATATATGTACAAGTAAAATTGTCTCTGTGTGTACATTTTCTCACAAAACTATTCTGTCATTTTTTCAGTCTATATACTCGAGATTTGACATAGGTATTGAGATTTTGAAAAATCTTTATTCGGTTTTAAGGGGGTCAAAGTTCAACAATTTAAACTTCTTCGGCAATTTTGCGTTTAAACATTTGAAAGGTTTAATGTAAGTTACTTGAACATGGATCTAATTTTTTAATTTGATTTGAGCCCCAAAAATAATTGTTGAGGTGTGAAAATTGGGGTCAACCTTTAACAAATTTGACCTCTACGGTTTCTAGCAAATTACTCCGCCAATATCTGGTCTAAATATTAAAAATTTTACATAAAAGGTATTCAGAGATAGAGCAAGGTTTTTAATCGGTTTTTGGCCGAAAATCTTGCTGTCAAGTGGTCAAAATTGAAAAGATTTGACATTTGCGATCTCTAGCAAATGATTCAGCAAATTTTTGGGATCTAAACATTTGAAATTTTACATAAAGGGTATTCAGACATGCAGCAAGCTTTTTAATCAGCTTTTAAGGCAAAAAGTTGGCTGCTAAGATGGCAAAGTTAAGCGTTAACGTTTTCACATTATATATTATTTATATATATATACATTATATATATTACAACTGCATATATATACATTATATTATAAATATAATATATGTATAGTATTATTATATATACCTCATATATACATTATATATATTCCATATGTCTAATATATACATTATGTATATATTATATAATATAGATGTGATATATATATTATATATGCATTATATATGTATAACTATAATATACTATATATGTTATATATAATATATATTATGCATATTATATATGTATTATGCATTCATATTACATATATATATATATTATGTATTTATATATATATATATATCAGATATATATTATATATATATATTATATGTATTAATACACGACTGTATGATTATCATTAGTGTTCACCCACATAATATGCATATATCATACACATATGCATACAACATACGCATACATATCACATACATATGCATACAACATACATATGCATACAACATACATATGCATATCACATACATATGCATATCACATACATATGCATATCACATACACATACATATCACATACACATACATATGCATATTTCATACACATATGCATACAACATACACATACATATCACATACACATGCATATCTCGTACACATATGCATACAACATACACATACATATCACATACATATCACATACATATGCATATCACATACATATCACATACATATGCATATCACATACATATGCATATCACATACACACATACATATTATATACACACATACATATCATATACATATGTGCATATAGATATGAATGTTCACACTTGTCATACACACATGTGCATGAAAACATTCATCCTAACGGTGTCTGATGTATGTGTTATTTTATTGTACCTATTTACAATGCCTCCCCATGGGACAGAGTTAGACACCAGGGTCGTTTTTTAACGTGGAGAAAAGGTACAAAAATAAAAATTGTCTCAGTCGTGAAGGATTTCTCCTCCACTGAAAGAGAACGAGAAATGGAAGTGCCTCATATAACCCAACGAAGACTCGTAGGAGTATTTGCTGGTATAAAGTTCTGTTTTAGGCGGTTCCCATTACGGAACGCCTACGAAAGTTCAGCAGCTGTTCTGATCACCGAAAGCTGCTCTTAAAATACAATAATTTGGTCTTGTTCGTCTTCATAAGATAGGGATGCGGATTATTCTGTTATAATTAGAAAAGTACGCAAGTCCAGAAGGATAGGTGCGTCTATACGCCACGTTTAGATTATTTTTATTCGAGGCGTTGCTATCTTTTTATAAAAATTATATTCACAGTAAACTATATAACTACTTAGCTCTAAAATGATACAGCTGGAACAAAGATTAGTATAGAAGTTGAAATCAATTCAGAGTCTATAATTAATATAATTAATATATAATATATAATTAAACACGTGTTTCATCATTTCACCAAAAGAGTGTCGTCCATAGTTCCGAAATACATTTTTTCGTAACAAACACCGAATTAGTTCGAAAATGTGTCATTATTTCTATCTTATGCTTTCTTCCTCCCTAGTTCAAGTTTTGTTGGCTTCTCAGTCAGCCAACTGGTCACAATGGGAGTGGAGGTGGGATTAGCAAGCGTTAAAATTCCATTGAGGGCCAGTTCAAAATCAGCGAGTTGGAAGAACAAATCTGCCTTATCAACCAGTCGCCATTGGGAGTCGCAACCCCTCCAATTCAACTCAACTTCCAAAATTCGCTTTTGCATGGCTTCTATATAGTCGGGGAGCGAAGGAGGGCTGACGAGGTCTGAAGTCCCCTTCAGCCAATCAGCATATGCATTGCCAGAATCGAATTTACCTGGATTGGCCTATTTGTAAAATCACTTGTGCATGTTAATTAAGTAATTTTACATTGAAGACTTCTTACACTAAGCAAACTTTGAAACCTTGACTCCGGGTTCACATCTGCCCAAAAAACAATAACTCACTCCTATTCTTTAAAAACAATTATGATCTTATTGTATTAATATTAGGATTCAAATGTTATTAGCAATTTCAAATCATCCCAGTTGGATTTAGATTTCTTTGTTTTAAGTCGTAACCAGCAAGGGCAATCCAGCAAAGCGATCTGGAGTTAACCGACGTCTTTTTACGTCAATAAAGGTTCTAATCTAGTTTTTATTTAATTATTACTATCAAGGTTATTGCTTATTTTTTCTCATTTCCATCTGACTCGCCGTGATATTTTTATTTATTTTTCAATTTAGTAATATGATCAGCTCTTAATTTAACTTCACATATTCTTTAAACACAATTTTTATAACTGTGTTTTACTTATTAGCTATTTCAGCATAATGTCTTTAGTTTGAAGCAATTCGTTTTGTCGACTAGCAATTATTTATGTATTTTTAAACTTTAATATTTCTAGTTTCTCATTCAGACACGCAAACATAGATCCTTTAAGAGTCTACATATTCTTACTTCCACTAAAAGGTTATATTCAACTGCTGAACACCGTTCCCTATATGAAGTTTCTAAGATTGGTTGAAAAATCATGTACAAAGTCTAAATGTATTTGATTACACACTCAAACAATTGCAAAGTATAGTCTACAGTTAAAAGCAATTTCATTTTTTCTTTGTCAAAGTAGATTTTTGCATATTTTCTCGTTCAGATATAATGTAAACAAATGTTCTAAAATCTTCAAAATCCTAATATTTTCCATTCAACTACCGAAAACCAACTACTTTTCTTTAATTTTTCGAAACTCAATAATTAATTCTGGAAAACATGAAAGAAAACAGAAAGAGTGAGGGTAGATAATTTCCTGGAGAGGAATTACAGTTGTTGCTTTCTGAATATAATCAGCCGCTAATAATATACATGTATTTATTCTCTCTCTCTCATTATATATATATATATATATATATATATACACATAATATACATATACGTACATATATATGCATATATATATACATGTATATGCATATATATACATGTATATGCACATATATAAATACATATATATGCATATAAATACATATATATGGATATATATATACATATATATGGATATATATACATATATACGTATATATATGCATAAAAACACATAACTGTGCATATAAATACATATATATGTGCATACAAATATATATATACACACATGCATATATATACACACATATATATGGACATATATACGTATATACATACACATATATACGCATATACATATATATACACATATATATACATATATATACACATATCTATGCACATATATATTCATATATATATACACATATACATACATATATACACATATATATATACACATATCTATGCACATATATATACACATATCTATGCACATATATACACATATCTATGCACATATATATACATATATATATACACATATCTATGCACATATATATACACACACATATATATATACATATATATACACATATATATACACACACATATATATATACATATATATACACATATATACGTATATACATACACATATGCATATACATATACACATATACACATATAGATATAAATACACACATATATATATATATACATACATATATAGACATATATATACACATATATATATACACACATATATATATACATATATATACACACATATATATACATATATATACACACATATATATATACATATATACGCACATATATATATATACAAACATATATACATATATATAGACACACATATATACATATATATATATACACACGCATATATATACATATATATACACACATATATGCACATATACATGTATATATACACACATATATACACATATAGAAACACATATATATATACATATATATACACATATAGAAACACACATATATATATATATATATATATATATACACACACCTATATACATATATATATATAGACACACATATATATATACACATATATATACATATATATATTACTTAATAAAATGAATAATAAATTAAATGATTTAATATTTAAATGGGCTTTTCCGTAACGACAGCAAAGGTAAATGTTTCTCGCATGCTTTTCCTGTTAGGGATTATCCCTTTTTTTCTCTCTCTTCAAAAAATGCTACTTTGCCAAAAGTGTGTTTATTCCTAAAATCTAAAGAAATGCTGGTTTCTGAAAATCTTCAAACGATTTAATGCTTGAAATTGTTGAACTGGACATGGAAACAATTGTAACGTAAAATGAAATACACTTTTTGTTGCCATAAACACCTTGTTTTGAAGACTATATTTTGCTTTCACAGTATATAAAGGCTCAATTATGAAATGTGATAATTTTATAGCTTACTACTTAAGTCAACCATTTTTGGCTTAAAACCCATTGGGGATATGAAAATTTACTGAATTTCATGAACTCAGTATATTACATATAAGTCTCTCTCTCTTTCTATGTATATATATATATATATATATATATAGATAGATAGATATATACATATGTATATATATATACATACATACATACATATATACCTACATATATATACATACTTACATATATATACACATATATATACATACACATACATATATGCATACATACATATACATATATGTATACATACATATACATATATATATACATATGTATATACATATATATATATATATGTACATACATATATATATACATATGTACATATACATATGTACATATATATATACATACATATATATATACATACATATATATACACATACATATATATACACATACATATATATACATATATATACACATATACAGATATATGTATATACATAGATATGTATATACATACATATATATACATATACGTATATATACATACATACATATATATACATACATATATATGCATATATATACATGTATATATACATACATATACATACATATACATACGTATATATACGTGTATATATACATACATATATACATACGTATATATACATTCATATATACATACGTATATATACATACATATATATACATACGTATATATACATACATGTATTCATACGTATATATACATACATATATACATACGTATATATACATACATATATACACATACATATATACATGTATATATACATACGTGTATATATATATATATATATATATAATTATAAAACTTAAATGACCTTGTAACGAGGTATGTAACCCACTTTCCCGTTTATGACGTCCGCTTGCGCATGCACGCATAAACATTAACGTTTAGACAATTGAACAGAGTTACTCCCCTGACATTATTAATAACCATGGAACTAATCCGGCCCTTCATAACTAGGTGGCGTGATTAAAATCTTTTCTTCCAATTTTTTTTAATGATGTCGTTCTTATTGCCGATGTTCCAGTAGCTTATTTACCTTACCATAGCTTGGCATATTTCTGTATTTTTTTCTGAATACACCAAACGGAAATCTGGATCGGTAAAGTCAGTCGTTCCTATTTCATTAAATATTTTTTTCTGTTGTTGTTTTTTGTAACAGCAAATACTTGAATCTATTCGGTCATATTTTTTACACATATTAAATCCATTTTTTTAACAAATTTAATATTTTAAATTCTTCATAAGTTGTTAAACAAAGCTGTAAAAAAATGTCGTCGGCGTTCGATTCGTAGGAAAATTATGTTTAATTTTCGATTTTTGAGCGATTATTCGAAAAAATATGTAATTTAAACGATTAGGAAAGATGTTTTTCCATGTTTGAGTAAACCGTCCGGATGCCATTAATCTGGAAATATTTTTCTATATAAAAAAGAAATTACAACACTAATATATATATATATATATATATATATATATATATATATATATATATATATATATATATATATATATATTCAATAAACGTTTTGGGTTTCAAATATTTTTGCGTTCGGAAAAAAATCTTGTTTGTTACTTATTTGCTGCGGTATTTGATCAAGGAGAAATTGGAGTTATCCCCCCATCACCCCCATTGCCGCTGCCCGTATACTGCAGAATTGCCGAAAAAAAAATTAATAAAAACGAAACATGTTAAGTTAAATAAAAGATGTACTGTTTTCTCACTTACCTATTAAAAGTAACACATGATTAGAACAAAACGCTTTCGATAAAATCGCTCGATATGTTAGGGCTTCTAAATAATATGCTTTTGTTCTAAAAAAATGTCGAGCGTTTCGTCTATGTGGAAGAAACGAACAAATCGCAAAACGGTGTAAACATGATTTTATTCCTTATATTAAAAATGTCAACCACATTTTTTTTTGTCGAGATTACTATTTTAAAAAAGGAAAACAAATGTTTTTATATGTAATAAATTCTAACTATTTTTACTTACAAAACAAATAAATCATTTCAGGAACAAAATATGTTAATGCAAAACTAACTTTTGTCTGTATTTGAAAATAAAAATAATGACCAATTGGTGCTAGGGTCCTGACATTATAGCCGCATTTTCGTATTGCGAAAGTATAGCTCTGCTAGAAAACTGCGGCCGCTGTCAAAAAAAAAAAAACAACTATTTTCTTTACGTCACAAGTGTCACGCTCATACATGAATTCCATAGCTAATATAATATACTGACCCAACGGATCACGGGTAGTCTAGTATATATATATATATATATATATATATATATATATATATATATATATATATATATATATGACTTCACCTATGCTTCAAACATAATTATTATAATTGTGTTTTTACTTGGTTGTTATTGCAAAGTTGAGTCTACAGTTTAGGCAATTTTACTTTTTCGATTAATTCAGATTTTTTTTTTTTTTTGTATTTTTAAACATTTGTTGCTTCTCGCTCATATATAATCAACACAGATCGTCTAAAAGCTACATAACCTTAATATTTTTCGTTCAATCACCGGAGGCCATCGACTATCGTTAAGTGTTCAAAACTCATCTAGTACATCATTATGTGACGATTTTAGAAAACTTAATTGAAATAAGGAAAGGTTACAGTTAGTAAAGGCAAATCGTCTCTGTTTGAACTTAGATAATCAGTAAATCGTTTGCGATCATCTGATTATTTGGATGATCAGAAATATTAAAATTTAATATATTTTTATTATCTGATTTTATTCATTGAAATGTTTTGTCTGACAATTTGTAAAGAAATTTCCACCATGGCTGAATGCTGGTATAAGTCCGCCAAGAAATTATCAAAAATGTTGGATATAAAAAATCACTTAGGATAAAAGTTTCTTTAAAAACGGTTATTAAATCAGATTCAAAATGGCTAATCTTTGAAAAAAAAAAAAATTTCTTCTGCTGGTGGCCATTTTTTGTATTGTCTGATGAGTTAATCAGTCATAGCCAAAACGAAACGTTTTTTTTTCTGTTCGATGTGAAAGACTTTTGTTTTTGAAAGCAAACATTGAGAATTCTTCACTAAATCTTGGTTTCAAAATGACGAAAATTAATGGCCATGTGTAAAAATCAATGACATATGTAAAAATCAATGGCCATGTGTAAAAATCAATGGCCATATGTAAAAAACAATGGCCATATGTAAAAAACAATGGCCATATGTAAAAATCAATGGTCATATGTCAAAATTAATGCCCATATGTAAAAATCAATGGCCATATGTAAAAATCAATGGCCATATGTAAAAATCAATGACATATGTTAAAATCAATGGCCATATGTAAAAATTGCATTTCGTTTAATATTTTATTACCATTTCTTCTACTTCTTTTTTTCTTTCTTTTATTTTGAACATAAATTATTTTAAACTTTTTAAAGATCCTAAGTTTTTAGTGCTACAAATTCTTTAAAGTGACTTTATTTGTAACATTAGATGTTAAATATGTGGCCAAAGTAATGAAAAGCGTGACTTACACAAATGACGGCGCCTCTGTCTATCCTGTCGAGAAAAGAAGAGAAAAACTTTCGTTTAAATACGGTTGATTAATATACATATGATATACATATGACATTAATTGGCATACGAAGACAATGACTGCTGTGAACAGAAATGAAGGGGATCACGCAGAAGTTTTATTTTGGGGACAGTTGAGAGAGCAAGAGACAGCAAGAGACAGTGAGAACGGTTGGTGAAGATTACAGTTGAAGTTGGCAAGAAGAAGTTTGGGCGAATATTTATTATTTTTTAACTCTTAGTTTCATTCGAAACAACAACAGGGTACCTGACTTCCGAAATAAAAGGCGAAGTTATGAAAAATGACGCTAGGCCTAAGCAGGAACTGTCAAACAGTCACATGGTCGATAAGGCATGAGAGCTTTTTACCTTAGAAAACTTTAAGTCTTGCACTGAAAAGCAAAATAAGAAACGCGATTTATACTGAAACTAAACTTATTCAATATTAATTCTAAAAAAGGAAAATGATAAATAATTAAAAAGAAAAAATTGTATGTTGTCTCTGCGAAAATAAATATTCTTGTTTCATAGACTTAAATATTAAAATTTGTTAATTATTTTTCAAATTGCATTGAAAAATAGAAATTAAAGGAGCACGATTCGATTTATATTGAGATTGAACTTTATTCAAAATAAATAACAAGCAAAAATAAGAATTATGTATATAAAATTATTAATGTTTTTAGCAAGAGAAAATCAAATACTGCAAAATTAAATTACCAATTTAAGGAATATAAAAAAAACTCCCGTATAAATTATTTTTAAAAAATTTTTGAAGCTGAAATAATAATTTTAAACTTTTTGACAAAATTTCTCTTTTTATATTCAGTGAAAAGATAGAAAAATATTGTAAAAATATCATATAAACTTTATTTGAAAAAATCCATGTGTGAATTAGTATAAAATACACTTAACAAATATAAAATTTTACGGCATTTTCCTGGCAAAAAATACATACACGTGTGTCCTTGGCCGTAGGACTACACCTTGGCAGTTACGTTAGATTTTTAGTGGCATGGTCTACAATTACGAAGGTCATGGCTCGGTTTGCTTCAATAATCACGCATACAAATTTATTTATGAACAACAAAGTTAGGCCTTGATCTTAATAATATCTGATTACAATAAACAAGAAAGGAAATAACAATTAACTTTTAAAATTTTATTTATATGCACAAAAAAGAAGTTTAACTCAATAACTGATAATTTATATAATAAGTATAAACGTACGTTTGTCAGGGTACTTTATCGTACTGATCAAATTGAAAAACAGAAGGATTAATTTGAATGATCAGTTTCGTTTTAATGACCTCGAGTAGTGAATAGAAATTACATTGCGAAGTAATCGGAGCGAATGAAAAAGTAAAAAACAAATTAAAAATAAATGAAATTTAAATGAAATGAAAATATTAAAACATTTAAAGGTGATAATTATAATTTAATATTCGAGATATCAAATAGAACTCAATAAAATTGGAAAAAATGTTTACATGCAATTGTATATTTTTTATTTCTTGTCGTTTAGCCAGATGACCTTCGAGAAAACGATCAAGAAAACGATCAAGAAAAAATTATTTTTATAAAAATATTACATTAAACAAAAATTGCAAAAATAATTAAAAAAACGAAGCACGCAATGTTCAAATGATGGCAAAGATATCAGCAACTTCTTTTGTTTACAAAAAACCTGCCTGAAGGGGTTACCTGTAGAGTGTTTCCAAAGTTCTCAACGCCATTTACAGAATTCAGATTTATTTTCGCAGATTTTTTGTTTAAAGAATTCAGACTTATTTCCGTATGAATCAAACATGTTCATTTCTTAAACTTTATTCTCTTTTTATTTCATTCCTTTTTAGGATCTAATTCGGTTTTGTCCTCTTGTTTTACGGCAGATTAACCTTTTCTGGTTATATAATGCCAAATTCCGTAATTCTGGGAAAAGATTTCCATGCTTCAAATTCCTTATATCATCAAATAATTTATCGTATTTGCTAGTTTTAAGCACGTCGGCCACTTCCGGTTATTTAATGCTAAATCCAGTAATTTTAAAAAAGATGTTTTGCTTAAAATATTTTATACTTTCAAATATTTATTCATAGAGTTTAGTTTGGTTGTTTTGTTTTACGGCATTACAACCATTTTCGGGTTACTTAATTTCGAAACTAATAATTTTGGTAAAATTTTTTACGCTGCAAGTTCTACAAATATTTATACATGACGTTTGGTTTGGTTGTTTTGTAAGGGACAATTGTTTTTTTTTATATGAATATCGACAGAACATAATTGAGCTTTGCAAAAAGGAAAAACATGTTTAATGCATTTCAGGTCAGGAAGATGGTATCTTCAAATAGCCTGAGAATCAGGAATTTACAGACGGGTCCACGTGGAGGTTATCAAGTGGATATGGAGTTAGAGAACCGAAAGGTTTAGAACACGGCATGCTGAATCCACTTAATTAAATCCCAATTTCGAATTATTCTATATTTATTTTTAAGTGGGAGCTGACAAAATAAATGAACGAATCTGAATTAACTGATGTAATTATAATAAAGTACTGTTTAACATTTTAAACTCATGTTGTTAATTTGATGGAAAAAAACTGCATTCTAATGTTCTAAAAAATACCTAATAACTGATGCAATCATCCACGTGTATAAGAGTCACACCATGGCATATTGGTTGGTTGTTTTTGTTTTACGGCATATCAATCCTTTTCAGGTTATTTAATGCCGAATCCAAAGATTTTGAAGAAAAATTTTTTAATAGAATATATTTGTTGTTTTCAAGTCGGTTTCTATTTAACTAGGCACCGCCAAAACTGGGGGGGGGGGGCAGGTCAGTACTTTTTGACGGACCGTCTTTTTAAAAATCTACCAAAAATCAGGTAATTATCCGATCAATACGAAATTTTCAGCGATTATTAGGAGAAGAATGAACTTTATAACAGTGTACTTATTTTTCATAAACGATATTTATATATATATTTTTTTTTGCTTACAAACCCCCCTTGTTTTGAAGTGGGAACAAATATGCTTAAAATAATCAACTGAAACTGAACAAAACATTGTGTTGTTGTAAGGGACAGAATTATAGATTAAAAAAAAAAACTTGTTTGCATACCTTATTTTGACGTCTGAATATCAGAACTTCGATTGTGTTTAATTATCCCGCTTTTGAGTTTTGAAGTGTGAAATTCGGTGAATATGTTAAGTAAAATAATTAGTTTAAGTTAAGCAAAACAAAAAAAAATTTTTTTTAATATTTATACGAAAAAAGCCATTTTAAAATTTTGGATAAATAAATTAACAATTTTTTTTTAGCGAGCCGAATAATGCATGACCATTATTAAACAGGGCATGCTTTGAATAATCGATACAAAAAAAATCGATAAATATTGTGCCCTTTGTGTTAAAAATAGCATCATTTTGTTTCGATCCCGTTTGAAAACATTTGCCGCCTTTCGACTACGGTGGACCAAACGCGCTGAAATAATTTGTTTTTATTCTGCTTTAAATTGCCCCCCCCCATTTTGGGGAGTCTGGCCCCCACACACATACACATTAAAAACCAAACTCATACAAATCGTCACCCATCTGGTACTGGCCAGCCTCAGCTTAATAATACATTGAAATTTTCCTCACTGAAAAATAAGTTTTTTTGGCCTGTTTGGTCTTCCATAGTTTTCTCCTTACCAAACGCAAACGTAAACAGAGTCGATCTAGACTCTACATCGACGCGAAATATCTGGTTACCTATATGAATAAGTGGAATTATTTGAAATTCAGGTACTTATATTATAATATTTTTGCATATTCTCTTAGAAAATCATCCTACATCTTAGTTAGACAACAAATAAATAAATTAATTATTTCAAAAACCTTTTTTTTTTTTTTTAAATATTTATGTATGTTTTTGTGCAAGACAAAAAATGTCAATTGTTAACTTTTGGGGAAAATTTAACATTTAAAATTTAATTAAAAATAGTAAAAAAAGTTTTACATTATTCTGTTTTCTATATGATAAAATTCAGGGTTTTATCTTTCTGGAAAAAAAAAGTTACTCAGAAATAATGGATTTTAATAAATGTAATTTAGTTTTAAAAAACAACAACAACTTGATTTTGCGGCCATTTTTGCCGGTGCCTATATTTAACCCATAGTTGGGACTCTAACAGGTACTACCACTCCGGATCAGAGTGGACCTGGAAGGAATGGCAATTAAAGGGTGGCTCCACACTCCCCAAAGCCTGCAAGCTTGGGTCTCACCACTGGATATAGTTTAAGGTCATATCCAGGACCCACATATAAGGGGATGGCGCTCACTCTTATCTTGAGTTCCAAATCGATTTTACAATCTATTTCCGACCACTATTCTTCTCAACAGCTCTATCTCGCAGAACAGACGTTGCTAGTCTTCTCTACTTATTTTAATGGAAAATGCTCGACTTAGCTCCAATCACTGCCGCTTTGTAAAACATGCATAGCAAAAACAATATAATTGTAAAAGAAAATTATTTCTTTCCGTGCAATAAATATCAAATAAAATTTCCATAAACAAAGTTTATTTCCCAGAAGTTTCCATGTGGGGAAAAATTTCCGCGAGATTACTTCCCTGCAGACAACAATATGGTCGTCTTTAAATCGAATGTCAACGAATATAAGTCATCAATTTTTCATTCATGCATAACTTTTGAAACCATTTCATAATATTCTTTATCAATTAAAC
The DNA here is from genome assembly GCF_053919585.1 of Euprymna scolopes. Taxonomy (NCBI): domain Eukaryota; kingdom Metazoa; phylum Mollusca; class Cephalopoda; order Sepiida; family Sepiolidae; genus Euprymna; species Euprymna scolopes. The sequence goes on from NC_136525.1 coordinate 31,252,418, forward strand.
TAACAATCTATCCATATCATTCTCCTTATTTACTCGAATGGATTTTGGCCTTGAAAATTTTTAATATGTCTTTGTAAAGATTTTTATCATTCGCGAATCAGTTTAGTTGGTCATTTGTTGTTGATGACTATTTGTTGGCTGTAATGTATCTTGATATGCGCGCTTTATCGCTCTCACATTGTTGTGACGTCATGTGGTCAAAAATGAGCTGAGCTATCTCTCTCTCTCTCTCTCTCTCTCTCTCTCTCTCTCTCTCTCGCTATATATATATCTTTCTCAAACTAAATTCCAAATGAAGTCGACGTGTTTTCTAAGTACTATCAAGATAGCCCCCGGCCTATTAGCGAGACATTTTAGTAGCGATTAATTCCATCATTCACGAGATTATTTCTCCCGCCACAAGAATGGGAGAAGGTTTATATAACAGTTCTTGTCTGTTTTTACAACCAACCAGTATGACAAATTGAAGATGACGATGGACAAGGAAATGTGAAAAGGTGCTGCAGCATTGCGTCGCCATTTCCCGTCTTTTTCAAACTGTAACACATATATAACCAGCGCGCTTAAACACTTGATGACACTTATAGTAGTAGTAGCAGTAGTTGTTGTTGTTGTTGTTGTTGTTGGTGGTGGTGGTGGTGGTGTTGGTGGTGGTGGTGGTGGTGTGTAGAGATTGTTTGCTTTCTCTCTATTCCTTCTCTTTATAGCTGTCGTGGATATGAGATGCGCCTGTCACTTTTTCTTTATTTTTTCTAACAGCTGTTGTAATTATCGTTAATAATAAGAAACACATTCGTTTTCAGAGTTACTATTTTTTTCTTTAACTGATTCCCTAATTATCTCGACCAATCCTAGAATAGGAACTAGGAACATATTTTTACAATACTGAATATCTGAATCTATCGATGATACCAAAATTTACGAGCCCGAGACACTTCTTTCGCATATAATTTTAGATTTTCGATGAGTCTTTTGTTCTGTGTAGAGTTCGAAAAGATGTGCTTGTTATATTTATTTCTAAATAAAAAATCACTAAATGTTTTACCAGCTTTTAGTTAGAAACTGTCTAATACTATTTTTCAATGCATGTTTCTATCTTGTATTCCAAAATGAATTTTATTCTTTGGATGAATGCATTCGAAAGTAAAATTTCAATTTATGAAACGAATGTCATGGGAAATCTAAAGAAACCATTTTTAGCATAATCTATATATCTATTAAAGTAAAAGTGTCTGTCTATGTACATTTCACTAACAAGTAACTCTGTCAATTTTCAGTCTACAGACTCGAGGTTTGTCATAAGGTGTATTTGGAAAAATATTAATCAGTTTTCGGTCAGAAATTTGGCTGTCAAGGGTCAAAGTTCAACTACCAAAATCCTCCGCCAATTTTTGGTCTAAACACTTAAAATTTTAAATGTAAGTTACTTGGACATGGATCAAACTTTTTAATTTGATTTGAGCCCCAAAAATAAATGTTAAGGTGTTAAAATTGGGGTCAAACTTTTAAAAATTTACCTCTGCTGTCTCTACCAAATTACTCATTATTTCTGGTTTAAACATTTAAAATTTTACATAAAGGGTATTCAGAGATAGGGCAAGCTTTTTAATTAGTTTGGATCGAAAATTTGAGCTGCTAAGGGGTCAAAGTTCAAAAGATTTTACCTTTGCGCTATCTAGCAAATTACCCAGCAAATTTTGGGTCTAAACATTTGAAATTTATACATAACAGGTACGCAGACATGCAGCAAGCATTTTAATTAGTTTCTGCTGCCAAAGTTTAAAGAGTTAACCGTTGCAGATTCTACCAAATTTATTTGCCAGTTTTGAGTCTAGATACTTGAAGTATTAGATGTAGGTAAATTGGATATGAGTAAAACTTATTATTTTGATTTGAGATCAAAATAATAAATTTTAAGGGGACAAAATTGGGGTCCAAATTATAAAAAAAATATACCTCTGCGGTCTGTACGAAATGACTCAGACAATTTTGGTCTAAACATTTGAAATCTTCCATAAAGTGTTTTCACACGTATGGCAAGTTATGAACAGTACATGGGGCCCGGGCAAAGCCGGGCTGAACTGCTAGTTACAAATAAAACAAACAAAAATATTTTTTACTTTACTTTTACACACACACACATACATATATATATATGTCTAAGTTGGGATAATAATAAATTCCTAACTCATAACTCCTAAAATGTGGCTTATAGAATAGAATCTCAAATTCATTTCATCAAATATGGAAATTATACAAATATCGCAATGAAAAAAGTGTTATCATCATTATCATGTTAATAATAATAATAATAATAATTATTATTATTATTATTATTTAACAATACATATAGTAATATAACAGTCTCTCTCTCTAGTTGAAGACAACCCACACTTTGCTCTTTTTGTCAATCTTAAATCTAAGGTTTTATTATTATTTCGACATTTTAAACCCCATTTTCTCGATACCGTATTGATGTGACGTTTGCAATTCAAGTTTCCGCCTGCTTCATCATTCTTATTATATATATATATATATATATATATATATATATATATATATATATATATATATATATATTACTAAAACGTTACGTTTTGTTCCTTTATACAACGTGCCTATATATTCATGAGATATGTTTGAAATAAAATCTATATTCGAACACATAGGAACCGTAACAGGAGTAAAACCCAAAGAAACACTACATGAAATTAAGACAACCGAAACAATATAATCGTACGTTAAACCCCCCGCCCCGCCCCAAAAAGAAAGATTCACTGGCATTGCACCAAATAGTCGAGGAGATTAAAGAGGATGGACAGATTGAAGAGAGAAATTACTAGACACACACTAGATGAGTGCGAAGAGACCTGGGAACTTGGGATTCCTTATTACCATCCAAATTCCAGTGAAGACCAATGGTCTATCAATAGATTAGCAATAGTAAATTCATTTCCAACGCTTAATAAAAGAGATGGAGAGCACTGGCAGTCTGGAGAGATTTGTTGTCACTGAGACTCCAGGAAAAAAAATCACAGGTTCATCTCAAAGAGATGGCTTGTATGAAAACTCCTAGTGAGATAATAATAATAATAATAATAATAATAATAATAATAATAATAATAATAATATATAAATTTTCGAATGACATCAAAGTAGAATTAATAGTGGGAGTAGTTGTGACGCAACGGTTCACTGGTGGAGCAGTAAGCTCGTATATTTCTAAATTCTATTCGGAAAAACAATTACTGGGAATGCATTAAAGAGCACACATCAATTATTAAGCCTGGCAACTTGCTGGCAAAATAAACTTTTAAAAAAATGAATAGAAAAATTGGTCATTATTTCCCAAACAAGTCAAACGAATGATAATCTTATTGTAACTACTGAAGTCCTTCTGTCGTCATCGGCTCTGCGCTAAAAGACTCAGCGTCTCCAAAAGTTTTTACTAATTACCAAGATGGCTACCTTGTTAGTCAATGGAATGCTGCCAAATTGAAGATCGACACTTCCTTCTTAGTGAACCGAATCTCAGCAAAACTTTCTGCGTGTGCCAAGAAAATTGAAAACTAACACCAATATGAAAAAAATATCCTTTCCAAAAAATAAAATAACTTTTTTTCGATAAAATTGCAAAAGATAGTGCGTGTTATCTTCTCGATAATTGCAGGATAATATGTTTCTCGCTTTATAAGGGGAACAAGGAAATCAATAGAATTTATATATATATATTTTTACATATGTATAAATATATATATATATATAACTCAAATGACCTTATAACGGATGTTGTAACCCAACATCCGGTTTACGATTTCCGGTTGCACATGCGTACATAAACAAATAATCAACACAACAATAAAACGTATTGTTTTACTGTGTACGTTTTCAGCGTCCAAATTGTTTTTTGTTTGTTTTTTTCGCGTTTAAATTATCCAAATAAACAATTGTTAATACTTTCTGGATTTTTTACATCGCTCATTTCCATATTACGTTTAAGTTATTTTAACGCAATTTTCTTACAAATAAATCTACTTTAACACGTTGATAATCATAAGAGCATTTTACAACGGCGATTTACCCACAGCCTTCATTTCTTTTCATTTATTCTCCATTTTTAATGCACCTTTCTTAAAAAACGTTCATACATTTTCTTCTCCACTACCAACATAAATAAATAACCCCAAAAATATGTTTTTTTTATTTGCGTTACAAATGAATAATCAACGCGTTTACGTTTTTAGCGTCCCAATTGTTTTTGTTTTTTCGCGTTTAAACTAAAAGGTATATAAAATTTTAATTTAACTTTAAGTATTATGGTATCTGTTCAATGCACATTTACCTATAAGTATAGCAAACCATTTATAACTCAATAGCTGGAAGTTTTTTTTTTTCAAAAATAAACAATTATAAATAGAACGAGTCATAGAAATCTATCTATATTCTTTTTTTATTTTAATATACGTTCATAGAAATGTTTGTTATGTCACAAAAAAAACTATTTTCTTTACGTCACAAGTGTAACGCTCATATATTAATTCCATAGCTAATATAACGTAATGACCCAACTGGTCACGGGTAGTCTAGTATATATATATATATATATATATATATATATATATATATATATATATATATATATTACATAGAAAAATGCGAGCATGAAGTAATATGGTTAAGATTTTAATATAGAAAAGTAAAAGGACTAGTTGTTCAAACTGGAAAAGAAAAAGACAAGATATTCTATTATTCTTAATAATAAAGGAAAGTGTTTATTTCTGTTGCATTAAACTGTTCCGACAATTTACTGAGAGAAGTATTTTTTTTCTCTCAAAAAATACCGGATCGATAGCCATCGAGCTATGAACACCGAAAAAAGTAAAAGAAATCGTAGAGATTGCGAAAAAGTAAAAAAAAACAAAAAAAAACGGCAACCCCAAAATTGGTTGAGCATTTTGAAATGAAGTTGCGTGCCAAGATATGTTCCAAAACAAAGAAATGGGCAATTACAGAGTCTGCCGACGCTTCAAGATATTCGTCCAAACAATAAATTTCGGATCTAGCCAAAATTATTGGCAAGCGATTCAAAATTGAAACATGAAAACTTAATATGAAAGAAAATATATTTCAAGTAACAATCAAGTTATAGAATTTATTGTCATGAATTGATTTTAAGTTGCGTAAAGAAGAACAACAGTTGTGCAAACTATTAACTTAAAGAAAATAATTTTACCAACCCTAGATAAAACTAATATAAATATATATGTGTGTGTGTGTGTGTGTGTGTGTGTGTGTGTGTGTGTGTATTGATATTTATATTAAAACACCTTTTTTCTATTTATTTAAAAGGAAAATATAACTTTGTCATATGAGTCGTGGAATTGTATTCATCCATAAAAGATCTAGCTAATTTGCATTTTTTTCTAAACATTCATGTTAATTTCTTATTAGTTTTTTTCGGTTTTCCTATGAGATGATCATCTTTATTTAATTATTACGTGCAATTATATTAATAGAGATATTCTACATGATTTATACTTGCGTAATATTTGCGTAAAAAGTTTATAGTAAACACAAACCTTTTTCTATGTATATTTCCGTATGGATATGAATATTTATTTAAAAAATTTTGACTACCAAACTCCTCCGTTCATGTTTGAATTTTTAGCCTTGCAGCAACATGTCTTCATAGCTAAGGCATTAACAACAAACGAAAAAGTAAATCTTAAGCTAAACGTTTTGGTTCCGATTCTCAGTAGTGGTTCACGGGTATTTTTTTTTTAACTTTTTAAACCATTACTATATATTTGGTTCAATATGAAGAAAATAAATACGACATCTGCATTAATCAAAATAATCATATTAAGCGTATTTTATCACTGGGTAATCTCAGGTAGCCTGCTAGTATGTATGTATATATATATATATATATATATATATATATATATATATATATATATATATATAACTACTTCATTTACTCACTTAAAACTAATATACGACGTATAAATTTATGCGTAAACTTACAGTATTTACTTCAAAAGTGCTCAATACGGATTTAACAGGTCAACCAATATCTATGAAACAGTCCTAAAAATAGTGGATACAAAAATATCGATATCAAATATAAGCAACAAAACACCAATAACTATAATAAAATTAAAAATAGAAGAAAAAGAACTATAATTCGGTATACGGTCCCATACAATCAAATATTATAAACAAAACTTGGCAAGAAATTTCTAGATCTTATTGAAAAACACTTTCCCGCAAACAACCCCTTACACAAAATTTTCAATAAAAATACCTTAAAGTTATCCTACAGCTGCTGCGAAAATTTAGAGATGATAATTAAAGCACATAATAACAAAATATTAAATAAAAACAATGTAAACAACAAAAAATAAACACTAAAAAAGGTAGACACCATGACAAAAATAAAACTAACGCTACCAGAAATTATAATAATAATAATATTAATAATAAACTAACCCCGAACAACAACAACCATACTAGAAATAAAAATACTAATAAGGAACAAGATAAATGCAACTGTAGACACCGCACACTTTGCCCACTTCAAAATAAATGTCTAACCAAAAGCATAGTTTACCAGGCCACAATATTTGCGAAAGAAAACCCAAATAACAAGAAATATTACGTAGGTATGACTTCCTTAGATTTCAAAACTCGATATAATGACCACAAAAGTACATTCAACCATAAAAAGCACCGTATGAAAACAAGGCAAGCAAATAAATACTGGGAACTCAAGGAAAGCAGACAATCGCCAGTAGTCAAATGGAAAATAATAAGACAAGCTACCACGTGTAGGGACCTAGACGACAAATGTAGATTATGCCTTCATGAAAATTTGCTATCCTGTATTTTGAAGAACCCCAAAATCTATTAAACTGTAGAAGAGAAATAGCGAATAACTGTGTTCACAAGATAAAATTTACACTAGGACCGCGATACCAAATAAGTTCAAAACTAACAAAAACAATAGAAAAAAAAACAAATAAATAAATTTAATAAACATGAAGATACCTAAACGATCACACACACACACATATATATATATATATATATATATATATATATATTCATATATACACTAACAACAAAAAACTAACCTAGATTTAAAACAGGTCAAGAAACTAGATATACAGGCTAAATAGAGAACACACAAAGGAACAGGTAAACCAGAGGTAAATAGGCCTTTGTCCGATAAGTGCATGTTCATTGGCTGATAGAAAGGGCGCGGTGGATACTAGAAAGTTGATTGGCTAACTAAATTATCAATAGAAGGAGCGTATAAAAAAAACGCCATACAAAATAAAATTCGAGCACAGTCTGAGGAATTCTAGAGTGAATGAAACGCGGAATGTCAAGTGTAGCTAAATCGAAATATATATATATATTATATATATATTATATATATTATATATATACATATTATACATAATATACACATAGTATATATATTATATACATATTATATATATTAAATATATAGTATATAATTATTACATATATACATATTATACTTATAATATATATACGTATAATATATATATTATATAATTATTACATATATACATATTATATATAAAATATATATACGTATAATATATATATATATTATATAATTATTACATATATACATATTATATATATAATATATATATACGTATAATATATATATTATATAATTATTAAATATATACATATTATATATATAATATATATACACATAATATATATATTATATAATTATTACATATATACATATTATATATATAATATAGATACGTATAATACATATATTAAATATTTATAGCATATATACATATTATATATATAATATATATACATATAATATATATATTATATAATTATTGCATGTATACATATTATATATAATATATATACATATAATATATATATTTTATAATTATTACATGTATACATATTATATATATAATATATATGGATATAATATATATATTATAAAATAATTACATGTATACATATTATATATTTAATATATATGCATATAATATATATATAAAATAATTACATGTATACATATTATATATTTAATATATATACATATAAGATATATTATATAATTATTACATGTATACATATTATATATATACATATAATATATATTATATAATTATTACATGTATACATATTATATATATACATATAATATATATATTATATAATTATTACATGTATACATATTATATATATAATTTATATACACATAATATATATATTATATAATTATTACATGTATACATATTATATATATAATATATATACACATAATATATATATTATATAATTATTACATGTATACATATTATATATATAATATATATACGCATAATATATATATTATATAATTATTACATGTATACATATTATATATATAATATATATACGCATATATATATTATATAATTATTATATATACCACATATATATATCATATATATATTATATATATACATATTATATATATAATATATATACATATTATATATATAATATATATACATCTTCATATTATATATATAATATATATACATATTATATATATAATATATATACATATACATATTATATATATAATATATATACATAAATATATTATATATACATATTATATATATACATATAATATATTATATATATACATATAATATATTATATATATACATATACATATTATATATATAATATATATACATAAATATATTATATATACATATTATATATATACATATAATATATTATATATATACATATAATATATTATATATATACATATAATATATTATATATATACATATAATATATATATATATATATTATTATTATAATATATATATTATATATATACATATAATATATATATTATTATTATTATAATATATATATTATATATATACATATAATTGCATAATTACAAAAAACCCTTGTTCAAAATTATTGGCACGGCTTTGTTTTTCTTTTAGTATCAGTATAATATCAATCAATTTCCGGTTTACGTACTTTCTGAACTTTTTTATAGCCATATTATGCTTGTTTAACGCTAATTCAGTGAATAATTTCTTTCAGATAATTTTTAGATAGCGATTTATTTAAACTATTATAAGTGACTAAATTATAATTTTCAATCGCCATGGTTAAAACTAAGGAACACAGCGAAGACGTCAGGAAGCTTGTTGTAGCATGTCATACCAATGGGGAGGGCTATGATAAGATTTCAAAGAAGCTAAACCTTCCCAAATCCACTGTTAGAGCCATAATAAACAAGTTCAAATCGCAAGACCACGTTATGAGTTTGGAGGGTAGAGGGAGAAAAAGGATTCTTTCCCCAAGAGATGAACGGAAAATTGTTCGACAAGTAAAACAAAACCCAAGGATCTCTGTTGGGGAGATTGTTGATGAACAGAGCACCTCTGGAGTGAATGTATCTCGACATACAGTTGGTAGAGTTTTGAAGAGAGCTGGTTTAAAAGCATA
>NC_136525.1:31271963-31286963 GCF_053919585.1 Euprymna scolopes
TATTTTACACATGTATACATGAGTTTATTTTACACATGAGTTTATTTTACACATGTATACATGAGTTTATTTTACACATGAGTTTATTTTACACATGTATACATGAGTTTATTTTACACATGTATACATGAGTTTATTTTACACATGTATACATGAGTTTTTTTACACATGTATACATGAGTTTATATTACACGAGTTTATTTTACACATGTATACATAAGTTTATTTTACACATGAGCTTATTTTACACATGTACACATGAGTTTATTTTACACATGTATACATGAGTACTCCCTCTATCTGTCTCTCTATTACTCCAATATTATAGGAAATAAAGCAACTCTACCTTTAATATTGACAAAAATTGCAAGGGTCCATTAAAACATAGCTAGCAATAATATTGTCAGGGTCCATTAAAACATAGCTAGCAATAATATTACCTGTATTTGGAGAGAGAGGGGGGACATATCGTGAGTAGCAATAGCTAATTTTGTATTCTGTCTTGTTTATTCTTTAATTTGAATGCATTTACGAACTCATGTTCATAATTCAATCATTTTGGCTCGAACTGAATGGTTGACTCAACGGGTTACGTTTCTTTTTAGTAGATCGATGTTGGCGAAGGTCAAGATTGATATCAATTTGAGTGCCAGTTGATTTTCTAATATGAAAATAATTCGATCAAACAGGAATGGGGAAAATCTATTGTAAAAGAAAAAAGGGGGCACTGATCCGCCTATGTTAGACCCGAACCAATGATTATTAAGAAAGCCAACTAAACTAAGTCAGACATCTGATGAACTTCCGATTAAAACGAACAAAAGAGCAAAGCAAAACAAAAATGGACGATTTTCCATGGAAGCTTTTTTTTTTCGAAACCGAAATTGGCTAGAAAATCGATAAAGTGGAAACGTGGCTTTAACGAGGCTTCAAACCGAAAATCGGAGAAAAAAAAACAGCAAACAAATGATGGTTTGAAAATTTCTTGCCAACCAGAATTTGTCAAACTAATAGACTCGAAGATTTCCAACTTGCTATACTGACACGGCGTTGCCCGGAATTGTGTGATGTAAGATTAGTTTACTGGCATTTCTACAGTTGTATCCTGCATCTGTTACATATTGTTACATATTGTTACATATTGTTACATATTGCTGCCATGCTTAAAAATACTGCCATTCCATCGACTGGTAGAAACAGCAAACCCACGATATTATTGTAGCACATTTTCGAGTTCAAACCTTTTTATTCTAACGAGCCCTATGAAAAGCCACTTGAGGATTAGGTAAATAAGTGTGTCCGTTAAACGAAGATCAACATCACAAAACGACAAAAAATTGTTAACATTAGATTCGTTGTAGTCATCCGGGAAGCAGCCCATGGCATTGTAAATATTTATTATTATTATTATAGTTATTTGTACTCACTAGGAGTTTTCACAGAGGCTATCATCAAAGATTTCTCTCTGTCAATAACCTGTTGTATTCCCTAGGATCTATGTGACAATAAGTCTCCTCAGAATTTCAGTACCCTCCACCTCTTTTGATAACTTTAGCAAATAAATTTGTGTTATCGCAACAGCCGCTTGTCGTTGATTTCTCACTGGAAACGACCATTCGCCTTCATTGGAATTTGTGTAACAATAATATTCTCCAAAGTTCCCGTACTGTTGGCACTCATCTAGGGGAGGTCTGGTTAGTGCTTGCCCTTCTCAGTTTTTCTATCGTTCTTCGCTCTTCACTACTAATTGGTGTTGTACCAGCACTGCAATTTTAAGGGGGTATAACTTACAATTATATGGTTTCAGTTTTCTTGATTCCATGTGGTGTTCCTTCATCTTTTTGTTTTCTTCTGTTCAGTTATTTAACTCGTGTGTATTAGTTTCTGCATTCAACAATTTTCTTTACATTTCAGCTGGTTTTATTATTTTTAGCCGTTGTATTTATCACCCCAATCTCTTGTCTTCTATTTTCCCAAGTTCTTCGCTATTGTTTCTAGTGCTTCTACTATTATTGACTTTCTTCAACTTCAACCTCTCTTTCAACTCTCTGGCTATTTCCATGTATTAAATAACAAACTAGAAATACGTAAAAAGTGATATGAATCATTTCACTAAGGCCCGAATCATGAAGATCGTAGAAAATCAAACCCGACAGTTTTTTTTATAAATTTCTTCAAAATAAACATATTCTAAAAATAATTCCTTAAAATCTAATTTTATGAAGTTATAAACATTAGATTTAACTTTACAAAGTAAACGCTCTTTTATAAAAGAATATTAGCTTCAACTCTACCAAATAAGAAAAGCTGTCCAAAATTATCGAAAAAGACATAGATTCATATATTATATATTAGTGAGACCTGTGGAAAGTCAACAGTTGTTTCGTCTCGTTTCAGCAATTCTGGAAAATATTTCTATCCAAAAATCATGGATATCAGCTGCGGATGGATGTACATCCCATTATTATACTACGTTTGTTCAAAGTTTGTTCAAAGTGAACCATATTCATAGAAGTAGTTGTATATTGTTTCAGAAAAAATGTTTATCGGGATTTTCCTTCAAAACTTTTATAGGAGTACTAAGATACTCCACAAACCCCAAAAACCTCAACAATCATGACAAATCTCCAAAAAAGAAACACAAATAAACCTAGAACCCCATCTTCCAACGCAGAGCCCTACTACCAGGTCTCCTTCTCCAACATCAGGGGTCTACGTTCCAACCTTTCAGAGGTTTAAACACAATTACAGGAGACGAAACCGGACATATTCTTTCTAAGTGAAACTGGCATAGGGCCAACCACTTCTCTAGACGAATTCATAATTAAAGGATACTCTAACTTAACATCTAAATCTGACCCCCAATATCGCCATGGGCATGGAATATGTGCCTACATCAAAGATAGCTTTCCATGTGGTAGGGATATCTCCAGAGCAGACCCTCAGATTGTTCATGAACCCATTCGTGTGCCCGATACACCTGGTCAATATGCAAGCCTTCTAGACCTTTTCCTCACAACTTCCCCTGAGCTGTATTCATGTTCCGTTCTATCTCCTCTGGGATCCTCCGACCACTCTGTTGTATCAGTTAAGATAAAAATGAAATGTAATAAGTCTTCAGATGTATCTCTCCACCTTACTGTATATCAATGCTCTATGGCTGACTGGGATAGCTTCCGTACATTCATATCTGACCTACCTCTGCATTCCATGTTTAAAAAGGAAGTGTCCTCTATAGTATCAGAACTGACCGAATGGTTACTTGTAGGCATAGGCCGATTCATACCATCTAAAAATTTCCAACAAAAACCTAACAGCCAGCCATGGTTCTCCCCTGAATGTGCTGCTGCCATCGCGCACAGAAATCACTATTTCCATAGTTACCAACGTAATAGATGTACTGAGACTAAAGCTGCTTTCAGGACTGCCAGCAACCACTGTTAAAGAGTAACAAAAAATGTAAGAGAGCTATATGCTCAGTCTGTTAAATCCAAAGTACCTGAGCAGCGGCTTGGTTCCCACCAGTTCTGGCAAATAGCAAACAGGATCTTGAACAGAAGCGTGCGTTCTATCCCAACTATCATCAATGGGCCTGAGGTCATCTCGTCAGCATCAGACAAGGCCAGATTATTTGCCAAGAACTTTGCAGCTAATTCTACCCTATGCGACAATGGCTATCAACTCCCTGTATTTCCTCCTATAACGGACAACACGCTATGCAACATACAAATATCTGTGCGTGAGGTCGCCAAGCTAATGAAGAACCTTGATTCCAGTAAAGCAACTGGCCCTGACACAGTACAGACCAATAAGTCTCCTGTGTGCCATGAGTAGATGTGCTAACGGTTATATCACATAGGATTAGTGAATCTCTTGACAAAGGTTTACTTTCCAGGGCAATTGCTCTTGACATATCAAAGGCCTTCGATAAGGTATAGCATAAGGGCCTACTTCACAAGATTTTCAGCTATGGTATTACTGGAAATGTTTTCTCAATCATTAAATCATTTCTCTCTGATAGGTTCATAAGAGTAGTGGTTGATGGGCAGAAATCAGAGGCCCATAGTATTAATGTTGGAGTCCCCCAGGGGTCCATCCTGGGCCCAACTCTTTTCCTGATCTACATCAATGATCTCCCAAAACACATACTTAAATCATTCGTTGACATCTATGCTGATGACACGACGATCTATGGCAACACATCAAAGGCCATAAATGACAAAGTTCTCTCTAATTCTCTCTCCTCTGATCTTGAGTGCGTGGTACAATGGGGGAAGAGGGTGTTGGTCACTTTTAATGCATCCAAAACCAAGCTTCTATCTTTATATCATCAACGCTCTGATCCCCATCTGGCATCAATTGAAATGGATGTCTCTCGTCTCGTCTCTCCATGTTTTGACAAGCTTCTGGATTTGACCTTAACTCCTGATCTGAAATGGAACACATACATTAAATCTGTTGCCAGGGACGCTGGGAAAATGGTGGGATCCTTCTACCGCTACAGAAGATATCTCACTGCTATGCAATTCTCTATCTGTATAAAAGCCAAGTACGTCCAAGGATGGAGTACTGCTGCCACATCTGGGCAGGAGCTGCTACATACAGCCTATCCTGCCTTGACAGAGTACAAAATAGACTTCGTGGTTTGGTGGGGGATGCCCTTTTCTCTTCCCTGCAGCCTCTCTCCCATAGAAGAGACGTTGCAAGCCTGTCTTTGCTTTATCGTTATTTCCATGGAAAGTGCTCGTCTGAGCTCCAATCTCTCGTCCCCCCTCGCCAATCTTTCACGAGAAACATACGTCTTGTTAAAACTACTGTCAATAATTTTCCCCACTCTTTGTCTGTGCTTAAATCTTCGAATATCTTCAAAGTTTTGTTTGCTTTTGAACAGCTCTGAAATTGAGTTTTATTTGATCATTATTGAAACTGAAACTGTAGAATCTGTTACGTTGTTTAATTGTGTTAGAGTTTATGATGAGTGTTGATTCAACAAATCTCCGTCAAAATTTTATTGAAATGAATTGCATGAATCAAACCTGTTAAACGTTAAAAGTTGATAATTATTGCATCGAAAAGTTTACATACATGAGATTTTGGGATGTTTTGTTGTTGTTAATGTTTGTTTTATAGTTTCTATTATTGAAATACCTAGTTTATTTTGAGTTTCTCTTATTCTAAATTATATTATTGTTAGCGTTACTAAGCAAAGTATTTCCTGTGTATATGATTTTGAGTCATTTTTTCCTACAAAAATGTTTGTATTTTTTAAATTCAAGTAAATAATGAATTCACTCAAAATATTTATCATAAAATGTGTGTGATATTGCCATGTTTTGAGTAAATTTGTGATGTATTTGAATTCATCGTCAAGATATTATGGACTACAAATTTTGAGTGCAGGTTGAAAAAAATACCTACTTTGATTTTGTTAATGTGTGAATAAAACGGCTGGTAGAAGAGTTTTGCCTTCCTTTACGAAAATTCGATATAAAAATGGATGAAATTCAATGAACGTTTTGAACTTTTGAATGAGAGGATGTGTCTATATAAATCTATCTAAAAACCAATAAAAACTAAAGAAACTAAAATTTCAAAAATATTGATTTTTAATATCTGTTAATTGATATGAAATATTTATCAATAGATATCTAGTAATTATTAAATAATACCTATTAATTATAAATATCTAATATTTGTTAATAGATATTTAATATTTATTAATTGATATCTTATATTTTTTAATTAATATCTAATATTCACTAATTGACATCTAAGATTCATTAATGTATATCAAATATTTATGAATTTATATTTAGTACTAAATAATGGATATTTAATATTCATTTATTTATATATAATATTAATTAATGTTTATCTAATATTTATTAATTGACATTTAATATTTAATAATTGATATCTAATATTCATTAATTGATAATAAATATTTTAGAACTGATATTTAATAGTTGATATTTAATATTTATTAATTGATATCTAATATTAATTGATATTTTATATTGATTTATTGATATTTAACATTAATTTATATTTAATATTTATTTATTGATATTTAACATTAATTTAAATTTAATATTTATTTATTGATATTTTACATTAATTTATATTTAATATTTATTTATTGATATTTAACATTAATTTAAATTTAATATTTATTTATTGATATTTTACATTAATTTATATTTAATATTTATTTATTGATATTTAACATTAATTTATATTTAATATTTATTTATTGATATTTAACATTAATTTAAATTTAATATTTATTTATTGATATTTAACATTAATTTATATTTAATACTTATTAATTGATATTTAACATTAATTTAAATTTAATATTTATTTATTGATATTTTACATTAATTTATATTTAATATTTATTTATTGATATTTAACATTAATTTAAATTTAATATTTATTTATTGATATTTTACATTAATTTATATTTAATATTTATTTATTGATATTTAACATTAATTTAAATTTAATATTTATTTATTGATATTTTACATTAATTTATATTTAATATTTATTTATTGATATTTAACATTAATTTAAATTTAATATTTATTTATTGATATTTTACATTAATTTATATTTAATATTTATTTATTGATATTTAACATTAATTTAAATTTAATATTTATTTATTGATATTTAACATTAATTTATATTTAATATTTATTTATTGATATTTAACATTAATTTATATTTAATATTTATTTATTGATATTTAACATTAATTTATATTTAATATTTATTTATTGATATTTAACATTAATTTATATTTAATATTTATTTATTGATATTTAACATTAATTTATATTTAATATTTATTTATTGATATTTAACATTAATTTATATTTAATATTTATTTATTGATATTTAACATTAATTTATATTTAATATTTATTTATTGATATTTAACATTAATTTATATTTAATATTTATTTATTGATATTTAACATTAATTTAAATTTAATATTTATTTATTGATATTTAACATTAATTTATATTTAATATTTATTTATTGATATTTAACATTAATTTATATTTAATATTTATTTATTGATATTTAACATTAATTTATATTTAATATTTATTTATTGATATTTAACATTAATTTATATTTAATATTTATTTATTGATATTTAACATTAATTTATATTTAATATTTATTTATTGATATTTAACATTAATTTATATTTAATATTTATTTATTGATATTTAACATTAATTTATATTTAATATTTATTTATTGATATTTAACATTAATTTAAATTTAATATTTATTTATTGATATTTAACATTAATTTATATTTAATATTTATTTATTGATATTTAACATTAATTTAAATTAAATATTTATTTATTGATATTTTACATTAATTTATATTTAATATTTATTTATTGATATTTAACATTAATTTATATTTAATATTTATTTATTGATATTTAACATTAATTTATATTTAATATTTATTTATTGATATTTAACATTAATTTATATTTAATATTTATTTATTGATATTTAATATATTGATTACTAATATTTAATAATTTATGTTTAATATTTATTTATTAATATTTAACATTAATTTAAATTTAATATTTATTTATTGATATTTAACATTAATTTATATTTAATATTTATTTATTGATATTTAACATTAATTTATATTTAATATTTATTTATTGATATTTAACATTCATTTATATTTAATATTTATTTATTGATATTTAATATATTGATTACTAATATTTAATAATTTATGTTTAATATTTATTTATTGATATTTAACATTAATTTAAATTTAATATTTATTTATTGATATTTAACATTAATTTATATTTAATATTTATTTATTGATATTTAACATTAATTTATATTTAATATTTATTTATTGATATTTAACATTAATTTATATTTAATATTTATTTATTGATATTTAACATTAATTTAAATTAAATATTTATTTATTGATATTTTACATTAATTTATATTTAATATTTATTTATTGATATTTAACATTAATTTATATTTAATATTTATTTATTGATATTTAACATTAATTTATATTTAATATTTATTTATTGATATTTAACATTAATTTATATTTAATATTTATTTATTGATATTTAACATTAATTTATATTTAATATTTATTTATTGATATTTAACATTAATTTATATTTAATATTTATTTATTGATATTTAACATTAATTTATATTTAATATTTATTTATTGATATTTAACATTAATTTAAATTTAATATTTATTTATTGATATTTAACATTAATTTATATTTAATATTTATTTATTGATATTTAACATTAATTTATATTTAATATTTATTTATTGATATTTAACATTAATTTAAATTTAATATTTATTTATTGATATTTAACATTAATTTAAATTTAATATTTATTCATTGATATTTAACATTAATTTAAATTTAATATTTATTTATTGATATTTAACATTAATTTATATTTAATATTTATTTATTGATATTTAACATTAATTTATATTTAATATTTATTTATTGATATTTAACATTAATTTAAATTTAATATTTATTTATTGATATTTAACATTAATTTATATTTAATATTTATTTATTGATATTTAACATTAATTTAAATTAAATATTTATTTATTGATATTTTACATTAATTTATATTTAATATTTATTTATTGATATTTAACATTAATTTATATTTAATATTTATTTATTGATATTTAACATTAATTTATATTTAATATTTATTTATTGATATTTAACATTAATTTATATTTAATATTTATTTATTGATATTTAACATTAATTTATATTTAATATTTATTTATTGATATTTAACATTAATTTAAATTAAATATTTATTTATTGATATTTTACATTAATTTATATTTAATATTTATTTATTCATATTTAACATTAATTTATATTTAATATTTATTTATTGATATTTAACATTAATTTAAATTAAATATTTATTTATTGATATTTTACATTAATTTATATTTAATATTTATTTATTGATATTTAACATTAATTTATATTTAATATTTATTTATTGATATTTAACATTAATTTATATTTAATATTTATTTATTGATATTTAACATTAATTTATATTTAATATTTATTTATTGATATTTAACATTAATTTATATTTAATATTTATTTATTGATATTTAACATTAATTTATATTTAATATTTATTTATTGATATTTAACATTAATTTATATTTAATATTTATTTATTGATATTTAACATTAATTTATATTTAATATTTATTTATTGATATTTAACATTAATTTATATTTAATATTTATTTATTGATATTTAACATTAATTTAAATTTAATATTTATTTATTGATATTTAACATTAATTCATATTTAATATTTATTTATTGATATTTAACATTAATTTATATTTAATATTTATTTATTGATATTTAACATTAATTTATATTTAATATTTATCTATTGATATTTAACATTAATTTATATTTAATATTTATTTATTGATATTTAATATATTGATTACTAATATTTAATAATTTATGTTTAATATTTATTTATTGATATTTAACATTAATTTAAATTTAATATTTATTTATTGATATTTAACATTAATTTATATTTAATATTTATTTATTGATATTTAACATTAATTTATATTTAATATTTATTTATTGATATTTAACATTAATTTAAATTAAATATTTATTTATTGATATTTTACATTAATTTATATTTAATATTTATTTATTGATATTTAACATTAATTTATATTTAATATTTATTTATTGATATTTAACATTAATTTATATTTAATATTTATTTATTGATATTTAACATTAATTTATATTTAATATTTATTTATTGATATTTAACATTAATTTATATTTAATATTTATTTATTGATATTTAACATTAATTTATATTTAATATTTATTTATTGATATTTAACATTAATTTAAATTAAATATTTATTTATTGATATTTTACATTAATTTATATTTAATATTTATTTATTGATATTTAACATTAATTTATATTTAATATTTATTTATAGATATTTAACATTAATTTATATTTAATATTTATTTATTGATATTTAACATTAATTTATATTTAATATTTATTTATTGATATTTAACATTAATTTATATTTAATATTTATTTATTGATATTTAACATTAATTTAAATTTAATATTTATTTATTGATATTTAACATTAATTTATATTTAATATTTATTTATTGATATTTAACATTAATTTATATTTAATATTTATTTATTGATATTTAACATTAATTTAAATTTAATATTTATTTATTGATATTTAACATTAATTTAAATTTAATATTTATTTATTGATATTTAACATTAATTTAAATTTAATATTTATTTATTGATATTTAACATTAATTTATATTTAATATTTATTTATTGATATTTAACATTAATTTATATTTAATATTTATTTATTGATATTTAACATTAATTTAAATTTAATATTTATTTATTGATATTTAACATTAATTTATATTTAATATTTATTTATTGATATTTAACATTAATTTAAATTAAATATTTATTTATTGATATTTTACATTAATTTATATTTAATATTTATTTATTGATATTTAACATTAATTTATATTTAATATTTATTTATTGATATTTAACATTAATTTATATTTAATATTTATTTATTGATATTTAACATTAATTTATATTTAATATTTATTTATTGATATTTAACATTAATTTATATTTAATATTTATTTATTGATATTTAACATTAATTTAAATTAAATATTTATTTATATATATTTTACATTAATTTATATTTAATATTTATTTATTCATATTTAACATTAATTTATATTTAATATTTATTTATTGATATTTAACATTAATTTAAATTAAATATTTATTTATTGATATTTTACATTAATTTATATTTAATATTTATTTATTGATATTTAACATTAATTTATATTTAATATTTATTTATTGATATTTAACATTAATTTATATTTAATATTTATTTATTGATATTTAACATTAATTTATATTTAATATTTATTTATTGATATTTAACATTAATTTATATTTAATATTTATTTATTGATATTTAACATTAATTTATATTTAATATTTATTTATTGATATTTAACATTAATTTATATTTAATATTTATTTATTGATATTTAACATTAATTTATATTTAATATTTATTTATTGATATTTAACATTAATTTAAATTTAATATTTATTTATTGATATTTAACATTAATTTATATTTAATATTTATTTATTTATATTTAACATTAATTTATATTTAATATTTATTTATTGATATTTAACATTAATTTATATTTAATATTTATCTATTGATATTTAACATTAATTTATATTTAATATTTATTTATTGATATTTAATATATTGATTACTAATATTTAATAATTTATGTTTAATATTTATTTATTGATATTTAACATTAATTTAAATTTAATATTTATTTATTGATATTTAACATTAATTTATATTTAATATTTATTTATTGATATTTAACATTAATTTATATTTAATATTTATTTATTGATATTTAACATTAATTTATATTTAATATTTATTTATTGATATTTAACATTAATTTATATTTAATATTTATTTATTGATATTTAACATTAATTTAAATTTAATATTTATTTATTGATATTTAACATTAATTTAAATTTAATATTTATTTATTGATATTTAACATTAATTTATATTTAATATTTATTTATTGATATTTAACAATTATTTATATTTAATATTTATTTATTGATATTTTACATTAATTTATATTTAATATTTATTTATTGATATTTAACATTAATTTATATTTAATATTTATTTATTGATATTTAACATTAATTTATATTTAATATTTATTTATTGATATTTAACATTAATTTATATTTAATATTTATTTATTGATATTTAATATATTGATTACTAATATTTAATAATTTATGTTTAATATTTATTTATTGATATTTAACATTAATTTAAATTTAATATTTATTTATTGATATTTAACATTAATTTATATTTAATATTTATTTATTGATATTTAACATTAATTTATATTTAATATTTATTTATTGATATTTAACATTAATTTAAATTTAATATTTATTTATTGATATTTAACATTAATTTAAATTTAATATTTATTTATTGATATTTAACATTAATTTATATTTAATATTTATTTATTGATATTTAACATTAATTTATATTTAATATTTATTTATTGATATTTAACATTAATTTATATTTAATATTTATTTATTGATATTTAACATTAATTTAAATTAAATATTTATTTATTGATATTTTACATTAATTTATATTTAATATTTATTTATTGATATTTAACATTAATTTATATTTAATATTTATTTATTGATATTTAATATTAATTTATATTTAATATTTATTTATTGATATTTAACATTAATTTAAATTAAATATTTATTTATTGATATTTTACATTAATTTATATTTAATATTTATTTATTGATATTTAACATTAATTTATATTTAATATTTATTTATTGATATTTAACATTAATTTATATTTAATATTTATTTATTGATATTTTATATATTGATTACTAATATTTAATAATTTATGTTTAATATTTACTTAATAATTGATATTTAATATTTAATTATTGATATTTCATATATAATAATTGATTTTTAATATTTGTTGTTTGATATTTTATATATAATAATTGTTATTTAATATTTATATATTGATATATAAGATATATTAATTGATATCTAATATTTAGTACTTGATATCTTATATTTAGTACTTGATATCTAATATTTATGATTGATATGTAATATTTAATTATGGATATTTAATATTTATTAATGTATAATATTTATTAATTGATATATTATATTCAATAATTGATATATATTTATTAACTTACACATAATATTAATTAATCGATATCTAGTACTCATTAATTAATAATTTATATTTATTAATTGATATTTTGTATTTATTAATTTATATTTTATATTTATTAATTTATATTTTATATTTATTAATTGATATCAAATATTTTTAATTGATATTTTATATTTATTAATTGATATCAAATATTGTTTCAATTGAATATTTTATATTTATCAATTGATATTAAATACTGTTTTAATTTAATATTTTATATCTTTAGTTGATATCTAATATTTATTAATTGATATTTAATATTTAATTATTGATTTTTAATTTTTATGATTTCTATTTAATATTTATTAATCGATATCTAATATTTATAATTCGTTATCTAATATCTATCCATTTATATCGAATGTTTATTATTTGATAATTGATATTTTTAATCTATATTTAGAATAATATGATTAAAATGTATGAAAATCGAAAGTATTTGTATTTTTATGGATGTTGTTTACACACCCTTTTTATACTAACTTAAATTAAATATAATCCACATAATGATAGGTTAGTTACTTCAGGAGGAAATCAAGTATGTGGAAATATATAAACATACCTAATTACATATATAAATATTGATAATAAATATTTTTTAATAACAACATATTGTAAATGTTTCTTCGTAACTAAGCTATAGCCTTTGTAAATCGCTACGTAGTTTGACTTTGAATGTGTTAAATTATATCATCTTTAACATTCTGAACATCATTCATATAACCAAACACACACACACACACACACACACACACACATATATATATAATGGAAAACACTAGTTTTATCCAATAAATTCTTCTCTTAGATTCACATTATTGATTGCATCATTGATTGCAACAACAAAAGTAAGCATTTAAGTATCATCTGCATTTAAAAATTTTACGATTAAATACATAATGAAACAATTTATTCATAATTGTATATATATATATATATATATATATATATATAATATACATAATACGTATATATATACTATATATATAATACGTATAATATATATAATATATATAATACATATACTATATATACAATACGTATAATATATATACTATATATACAATACGTATAATATATATACTATATATACAATATGTATAATATATATACTATATATAATATGTATACTATATAATATATACAATAATATATAATATGTGTATATATAATATATAATATGTATATATATATACATATTATATATATATATTATGTATATATATATGTGATATACATAATATATATATAATATGTATATATATATGTGATATACATAATATATATATATAATATGTATATATATATGATATACATATTATATATAATATATATATAATATGTATATATATATATATGATATACATATTATATATAATATATATATAATATGTATATATATATGATATACATAATATATATATATAATATAATATGGATATATATGATATATATAATATAATATGTATATATATATGATATATATAATATAATATGTATATATATATGATATATATGATATATATATAATATAATATGTATATATATATATGATATATATGATATACATAATATATATATAATATATATAATATGTACATATATATGATATACATAATATATAATATGTACATATATATGATATACATAATATGCACATATATGATATACATAATATATATAATATGTATATATATATAATATATATATAATATATATATATATATGATATGCATAATATAACATATTATATATATAATATGTATGTATAATATATATGTAATATGTATATGTATAATATAATATATATATATATAATATAAAGCTGAACGTCTCTGTGTGTGTGTGTGTGTGTGTGTGGTTACGTTCTTATTAAAGTTAAAGCAAAAAAAAAGTCGGAACTTTGGACAATTCTCGACACAAATTTTGCA
>NC_136525.1:31291963-31299463 GCF_053919585.1 Euprymna scolopes
TAATTAAACATCAAATTAAAACAACCAAGGTCAAAAGTAAAGAAATTATGAGTTTAAATTAAAATAGCCAAATCTTCATATGTATTTCAAATTAAAACAGCTAACCATGAAATTAAAACAACTGTATTTTTTATTTAAACAGCACAATCACAACTTTAAACAACAGCAGTTCAAAAATAACATGAATTCCAAATGTGAAAAGTGCAATTGTTAATCTATTTAGATTTAGAACGTACACGACTATGAATAAAATCAGTCAGAAATAATTGACATAAATTTCACTTTTTTACATTACCTCTCGTGAATTTATTTTACTTTTTTCGCTTGTCAGTTTTTTTGCTATTTTCTCTTCGTTCCTTCTTCCGTTGGATTTGCAATCAGTTTCTTCCGCTTTTTTACGTCGTTATAACATAAATAGTTTCAGGAATCAACAGGTAAAACATATAATTTTTTCAGTAGTAAAGAAAAAACCCGAAGAAATAGGCTAGTTCGAATCAAAGATCGATAGAAAGAAATGTCATTTCATTCTATTCACTGCATCCGTAGTGAAAGCGTTTTAGTTTAGAGGGGTCTGTCTGTTTTAGTGAAAATGGTTTGGTATGAAGGGGTCTGTCTGTTTAAGCTATAACCGAAACATATTTTCAAATGTGTAGCCAAATAATGTCTTCAATATTAAGGATTCACTGGATTTTTACACTTACCTTAGTTACTAATATATATATATGTGTGTGTGTGTGTGTGTGTTTTTGTTTGGTATTTCACATAGGCTTTTAGAGATATATTTTGAATAAGATTGATGGTGATTGAAGCATGAAAATGATTGTGTTGTTTTAATCAAGTGATTAGTATTTCTAACGCACTGCTATTTATTTTTTAGATGCTGTCATTACTTTTGATTATGTTTTTATTTTGTCAAAAACTGTTATGTATGTTTTCAGTATAAGTATCGCGTGATTGGTTAAATTATGATGAAGCAAAGTTTCTTGCAGATAAAATGTTTTTTAAATAAAAAAAAAATTTTATCTGCAAGAAACTTTATATGTTACATGACCACATTTTTTGAGAAAAATAAAAGTTATCCAAAAAATATTTCAACAAAACAAAGCGATTTCTTCCCATCCACCATCCCCACCAAAAAAGAAAAAAAACAGATTTCACCGTCGAATTTCTAGCGCACTCATACACCATACAGATATGATCTCATTTCCGTTTATTTGTTGTTTTTTTTTTCATGGTTTTCTGATTATTCTCGATGAAAAACAAAAACCGTTGGAAATATTGAATAAAAAATTATTAAAACAACATTTTAATGCTTCAAAATTTTTACATTATTTTAAATTTACATACTTTCCCTCCCCCCTCTCTCTCTCTGTATATATATATATATATATAAAGCTTCTATCTTTAAATCAGCAACATTCTGATCCCCATCTGGCATCAATTAAAATGAATGGCTCTCGTCTTGGGGAGGCCTCAAGTTTTGACAGGCTTCTGGGCTTGACCTGATCTTAAATGGAATACGTACATCAAATCTGTTGCCAAGGCCGCTGGAAAAATGATCGGATCCTTCTATCGATCCAGTAGATATCTCACTGCTGATGCAATTCTCTATCTATATAAGAGCCAGATACGTCCAAGGATGGAATACTGTTATCACATATGTGCAGGAGCTGCTAGAAAAGACTTGTCCTGCCTTGATAGGGTTCAAAATAGACTTCGTGGCCTGGTGGGAGATGTTCTTTTCTCTTCGCTGCAACCTCTCTATCTCACAGAAGACATGTTGCGAGTTTGTCTCTGCTTTATCGTTATTTTCATGGAAAGTGTTCAACTGAGCTTCAATCTATGGTCCCCCCTCGCCAAACTTTCACAAGAAACACTAGACTAGCTGAAAACATTATCAATAATTTTCCCCACTCTTTATCTGTACCTAAACCTAAACATAGATTCCATGATCAAAGTTTCTTCCTTAGAACTGAACGCCTGTGGAATTGTCTTCCGTTTTCCTGCTTTCCAGCTGTCTATAATATGGTTGTCTTCAAGTCCAACGTGAACAAGTTTCTGATGAGCCGTTCCACTTAAGTTAACAAATTTACCGAACTTCCATTACTATTGATTACTATATTGTCCTTTTGACTACTCTACACTCTTTAACCCTTATCCTTGAGTGGCCTATCGGCCTTGATAAGTGATGCCTATGTAAAAAAAAATATGTGTGTAATATCGTCAAAGATTGAAAGAGAGAGAAAAAATATAAATTAAAAATAATGTCAAAGTATTGCATACATTTTTAAAAGATGTTATGCTTGATAATCAAATATCATTAAATATGTGCTCGTTTTGCGTTATATACTAATCCCTATTGATCCTTGATCCTTAACTGTGCATTGAACGGATACCGTGATACATAGTCCGCTGCACCTTATCATAACAACAAAGTTCCATACAAAATCTGTCTTTTGCGGATATTGACGGTTAGACTCTTAAAAAAACCTATTATGAATATCCAAACTGAAAAAATTGAACCTATCATTCACCGGCGCCTGTTGAATATTTACGAATACAGTTGATGTCAGCACAGTTAGGCGAGGAGTTCGTAGATTTCAGAGTGGCAACAGAAATGTGAGTGACAAAATGCGCTCTGGGCGCCCATGCACAGTCATCACCACAGAAACTTTGTAGTGTACACCTCGACTCATACGCACTGATCGGAAGATAACGGTGACTGAAATACATATAGAGTTGAACATGGACGTTGGTGCACTGGCAACGATATTGTCATCTCTAGGGTACAGCAAAATGGGTGTTAGGTGGGTTCCATGAATGTTTACGCAGGACCAAAAGAACCACCGATGAGACGTCTGTCAGGACTTGTTGAATCAATACGAAGCTAAATGTGATGAATTCATGGACCGCATCATCCCTGGTGACAAGATGTAGTGTCACCAGTTCGAGCTGGCGTCCAAACGGCAGTCGATGGAATGGTACTACTCACGCTCCCCAGCAAAGGAGTTCAAGACGCAGATATCTCTAGGCATCTCAGTGAGATGCATCCTGTTGAGTTTCTTGGAACAAAGATTAACTGACCGTTACGTTGAAATGTTGACAAAGCTGAAGGACCAGATTGTCCCTGTAAGGCCAGAAAAAAAGGGAAAATTCCGTTTGCAACACAACTCAACTATTGGTTTGTGCAAGTCATGCAAAGTTTTCAAATTTGAAACATTTTATTGTCCTAGAATTTTTTCTTTTATCCAAAAGCCTTTATTTTCGGACTGTTTATTGCAAGTTAGCATTTTTGTTCACTTTCTAGTGAAAAAAGTATATTAACCGCATTTTCCATTACGAGAATTCAGGACAACAAAGTGAATATTCGACTGGAAATTTGCTAAGAAAAGGGATTTCAATTCGTTTTATTTTTCCCAATTGTCCTGGACTAAAAATTCTTCTTATTTTTTCTCGAGAGGGTTACAATTCGCAATTTTTGTCTTTTGTTTAAAATTGAACATTTTTTTCTGTTAAAACCTAACATGTACGTGATTTTTTTTTCTTTGTGAATATAAATTTCGCATAAAATACAGACAATTACTATAAATTTCGCATAAAATACAGACAATTACTATAAATTTCGCATAAAATACAGACAATTACTATAAATTTCGCATAAAATACAGACAATTACTATAAATTTCGCATAAAATACAGACAATTACTATAAATTTCGCATAAAATACAGACAATTACTATAAATTTCGCATAAAATACAGACAATTACTATAAATTTCGCATAAAATACAGACAATTACTATAAATTTCGCATAAAATACAGACAATTACTATAAATTTCGCATAAAATACAGACAATTACTATAAATTTCGCATAAAATACAGACAATTACTATAAATTTCGCATAAAATACAGACAATTACTATAAATTTCGCATAAAATACAGACAATTACTATAAATTTCGCATAAAATACAGACAATTACTATAAATTTCGCATAAAATACAGACAATTACTATAAATTTCGCATAAAATACAGACAATTACTATAAATTTCGCATAAAATACAGACAATTACTATAAATTTCGCATAAAATACAGACAATTACTATAAATTTCGCATAAAATACAGACAATTACTATAAATTTCGCATAAAATACAGACAATTACTATAAATTTCGACTAAAATACAGACAATTACTATAAATTTCGCATAAAATACAGACAATTACTATAAATTTCGCATAAAATACAGACAATTACTATAAATTTCGCATAAAATACAGACAATTACTATAAATTTCGCATAAAATACAGACAATTACTATAAATTTCGCATAAAATACAGACAATTACTATAAACTTCGCATAAAATACAGACAATTACTATAAATTTCGCATAAAATACAGACAATTACTATAAATTTCGCATAAAATACAGACAATTACTATAAATTTCGCATAAAATACAGACAATTACTATAAATTTCGCATAAAATACAGACAATTACTATAAATTTCGCATAAAATACAGACAATTACTATAAATTTCGCATAAAATACAGACAATTACTATAAATTTCGCATAAAATACAGACAATTACTATAAATTTCGCATAAAATACAGACAATTACTATAAATTTCGCATAAAATACAGACAATTACTATAAATTTCGCATAAAATACAGACAATTACTATAAATTTCGCATAAAATACAGACAATTACTATAAATTTCGCATAAAATACAGACAATTACTATAAATTTCGCATAAAATACAGACAATTACTATAAACTTCGCATAAAATACAGACAATTACTATAAATTTGGCATAAAATATAGACAATTACTATAAATTTGGCATAAAATACAGACAATTACTATAAATTTCGCATAAAATACGGACAATTACTATCAATTTGGCATAAAATACAGGCAATTACTATCAATTTGGCATAAAATATAGACAATTACTATCAATTTGGCATAAAATACAGACAATTACTATCAATTTGGCATAAAATACAGACAATTACTATAAATTTCGCATAAAATACAGACAATTACTATAAATTTCGCATAAAATACAGACAATTACGATAAATTTCGCATAAAATACAGACAATTACTATAAATTTCGCATAAAATACAGACAATTACTATCAATTTGGCATAAAATACAGACAATTACTATCAATTTGGCATAAAATACAGGCAATTACTATCAATTTGGCATAAAATATAGACAATTACTATCAATTTGGCATAAAATATAGACAATTACTATTAATTTGGCATAAAATACAGACAATTACTATAAATTTGGCATAAAATACAGACAATTACTATTAATTTGGCATAAAATACAGACAATTACTATAAATTTGGCATAAAATACAGACAATTACTATCAATTTGGCATAAAATACAGACAATTACTATAAACTTCGCATAAAATACAGACAATTACTATCAATTTGGCATAAAATACAGGCAATTACTATCAATTTGGCATAAAATATAGACAATTACTATCAATTTGGCATAAAATACAGACAATTACTATAAATTTGGCATAAAATACAGACAATTACTATCAATTTTGCATAAAATACAGACAATTACTATCAATTTGGCATAAAATACAGACAATTACTATAAATTTCGCATAAAATACAGACAATTACTATCAATTTGGCATAAAATACAGACAATTACAATCAATTTGGCATAAAATACAGACAATTACTATCAATTTGGCATATCTTCTCAGTAAAGTAGCAGGTTTTCTGCTTAGCATTTCTTAGTCTCAGATTTGTCTTGTGAGTCTATTTATTTGTCAAAATAGAAGAGCTTTTAGAGCAACTAGTTTAAATGATAGGTTTACAGCAGACTCAGGCTTTAGAATTACAGAAACAAAGAGAAGAAGAGAAAGAGAAAGAAAGAAAGAGAAAGAGAAGAAAAAAGAGAAAGAGAAGTGGAAAGAAAATAAGAAAGAATGGAAAGAGAAGGGGAAAGAAGGAAATTCAGCAGAAAAAAAATACAAGAAAAAAAGATTTCAACGAGTCAGACCAGAATGTTTTGTTCCAAACAGCGATCTGGTCAACATTAGACACATTTCACTATCATCCTGAAAAGTGATGGAATATTTAATTTTCGTAGATTTGGTGACCTATTCAAGATTGATTGTAAGTCATGGAGCGAGCAGATGGTTTTTATTACAAAATCCGAATTTATAAATTATTACAAAAACTGGGAGCTGTAAAACATAAGTTCGTGGACTACATCATCCCTAAACAGACGAGCGAATTGTCCTTCGAAGAGACAGTGAAATTTTGATGGAATTATACTGTCCAAAAATCAGCTTTTTCCATAAAATATGGAGATGCATTAATCTGACACGCAAAGAAAACCAAGATTACACCACATTTGCTTCAGTCGTAAATAGACATTGTGATGACTTCGGACTATCCTCACTGACGGCCAATAACTTTAAGGTCCTGATTTTCATTCAGGGCTTAGTATCGACCTGGGCACTAAGCAGATTGGAAAAAGAACCAAATATAACGCTGCAACAATTGGCTGAAGAATGTCAAAGAACCATCTAAAGTGTAATTTTAACAGAAGTATATGAAAGCATCCAGATTTTAAACGAAATAGTAATCCAAAACTGCCTGAAGACGACTGATGAAACTCAGTTGAAAGTACTTGCAAAAACCAACTAAAATAAAAAAAGATGAACTAAGACGACTATAGAACGTTCTTGCGCAGATTCGACTGAGAAATAAGAATGATAATTCGAAAAATTGACAAATTACAAAAATGCTTATTAAACAAAAACACTCTGTGCTATTCAACAACACTTGTCTGAATGAAAACATACTGCCTAAATAGACAATATATATACATGTGTGTGTGTGTGTGTGTGTGTGTTTCGTCGAACAGCAAGGATAATTCCTGTTTGTTTTTCTTGAAAGCCATTTACTACTTTTGGCGAACCAATATTTGTTCGAGTGTAAAAAGAAATTTGCCATAGTCGCGATGTTTTTGACTTCCATCAGGCGAGTGATCAATGGATTACAAGAAAAACAGGAAAGAATTATCCCTGCTGGTTAACAAAACATGCATAAGAGAAAAAATGCTGCACAAATATACTAATATATATATATATACACTAATATATATATATATATATACACTAATATATATATATATACACTAATATATATATATATACACTAATATATATATATATATATATACTAATATATATATATATATATACTAATATATATATATATATATATACTAATATATATATATATATATATACTAATATATATATATATATATATACTAATATATATATATATATACTAATATATATATATATATATACTAATATATATATATATATATATATACTAATATATATATATATATATATATATATACTAATATATATATATATATATATATATACTAATATATATATA
>NC_136525.1:31301963-31316963 GCF_053919585.1 Euprymna scolopes
TATTTGAACCACTTTTATATAATCATAAAAATTAAGATGAAGATATCACGACACTAAACCTTGTGTCTTCAATCCTTATTCCAATTTGGGTCTAAATCCATTACATTATTTTAATTATAGAAAATGTCAAAAACTTAAGGGTCTTAGAAAGAAAGTGATAATCAGAAAACCTTGATTAATTACTTATAATGATATGAATCTTCTAGATAATTCAGATTATGTAATGGATTTTGATTAAATTTAAAATAAGGATTCTAGACATATGGATCAAGTTGAATGCAAATATAAAATATTAGGATTTTTAAATGGAAGAATGTATCAATTTTTAATCTTTTTAAAATACTCAAAAGAAAATGAAATTTGGATAATGATTATTGATTAATGTCGAATACCAATATATTTAATATTTCATTAAAATAAGAAATATTGGAATTATCACGAAAGGATTTCTCCCCTCTCTTTGCCACCGTGGTGATAAATTAACTATAGCCTATATTACCCACCCTTACGCTAGATTCCAAAAGTCATAAGGATCAGTTAATGAGTTAGTAGTGATTGCCATATATATATATATATATATATATATATATATATATATATATATATATATATATATAGGTTTTGATACAAATACGTTTTTGCTATTATTTTGCACTTTTTGTGTATACCAATTCTCTTTTAATAAAAAACTATGTGTGTAAAATGTGACAATAGAGCGTACATAAATGTACAATTTTGCTATGTTCTAAAGTCAAACTTTTTAATTTTTTTGCCAATCATTCTTTCAACATAACAAAATTCGGTAATTTTTTTACGAATCTGTTTCGTTCACAAGGGACAAACATTTGTATGTCGACATTGAATATTTTCCTTCTGTAAACTCATGAGAAAAACAAAGTTCGTAGAAAGAAAGACGCATGTTTAGATACAAATATTGACTGTTCCGCGTGAACGAAACAGATATGTAAAAAATATACCGAAGTTTGTTAAAATGAAAGAATGATTAAAAAAATAAATATGAAGTGAAGTTGGAATAGAATATAGCAAAATTATCAATATATATATATATATATTTCATTTAATCACATGAATTAAGATAAGATGCGTGAATTTTCAGTATTTACATCAACAGTGCTCAATAAATAAAGTTAAGTAGTAAGTTAGGAAAATATATATGGCAATTAAGCTACATAGAATATTCCGAGTTTCATCCTTTTGAGTTAGTAGTGAATCTTATGTCTGGCGAATTCTCACGAAGATGAAACGCGGAATATTCTGTGTAGCTTAATTGCCATGTATATTTTCATAACTTTATATATATATTAAACTCATTCGTCATTCCTTTCATTTGCTACAACATTCGATGTGCAAACAACTAAGCAACATTACAAGTTTCTGTAGGTGCTGACCTAACCCCTCTATGGTCCCCCTCAAACATCCGCAACAAATACTTGCCTAGCTACAACAACTATTAATAATTTCCTTTATCAGTCCCTAAAACTAAACGAAAATTCTATGAATAAAGTTTCTTACCTAGAACTGTTCGTCTGGGGAACACAATATCGCGGACTGCTTCTCAGCTTACTAACATGGTCATTTTTAAATCTAATGTAAAAAAAAAGTTCTTGGTTCACCATCCTCTAAATGATTAAACCCTACCTAAATTTCACCATTAACGATCGTCACGTTGTCTCACAGTCACTTATTAACCCTTATTCTCAAGTAGTCCTTGGGTCTTGGTAAGTGTTGGGCCCTTGGTATAAAAAAAGAGAAATATTGTTTGCTATTTATCAATATTCCCGTATCAGCAATACTGAGATTCAAGTTCGATGTTTTTTCATCCATTCAAGTCATTACATGTATTTTTCCTATCTGGATTGAGTTTTTGAAAAATGTCCATTAATTTTACCCCTGCAGGAAATGGTGGATTTTCCATTTCCTGTTTTTATCGAAAGTGCACAACATTTCCTTGATAGGCTTACATAAAAACTCTGAGCAAATAAAGTGGTGGTAGAAATACTTGTTGAAGTACCCGCTCTGTGTCAGGTCAACAGTAATGAGACGTAAAGTTATTTTTTTAGCGATTCACCTCAATTGATTTTTAACCGTTTTGATGTGATCGATATTTGATTATTCGAACTACTATTATCATGATTGTCTTTATATTCACAATTAGTTTCGACTGATTTGACCCTGACTTTCATCAGTTGTATCTTTATATTGAACCCTGGAACACGAAATTTCGAACTGAACCTTCTAATTTATTCAACAGAGCTTGATTGTTCTCGTTCTATGAAAAATAGCAGGGTAGAAGTGTGAATTAATTCTTATGTCACTAGCAAGACACATGAGAATTAAACGACGCTTTCTACACCAATCTCTATAATTTACCATTCACAATAATTTCAATGATATTCATAATAATTTCAATAATAATATTCGAAATAATTTACCATTCACAATAATTTCAATGATATTCACAATAATTTCAATAATAATATTCGAAATAATTTACCATTCACAATAATTTCAATGATATTCATAATAATTTCAATAATAATATTCGAAATAATTTACCATTCACAATAATTTCAATGATATTCACAATAATTTCAATAATAATATTCGAAATAATTTACCATTCACAATAATTTCAATAATAATATTCGAAATAATTTACCATTCATAATAATTTCAATAATAATATTCGAAATAATTTACCATTCACAATAATTTCAATGATATTCATAATAATTTCAATAATAATATTCGAAATAATTTACCATTCACAATAATTTCAATGATATTCACAATAATTTCAATAATAATATTCGAAATAATTTACCATTCACAATAATTTCAATGATATTCACAATAATTTCAATAATAATATTCGAAATAATTTACCATTCACAATAATTTCAA
The DNA here is from genome assembly GCF_053919585.1 of Euprymna scolopes. Taxonomy (NCBI): domain Eukaryota; kingdom Metazoa; phylum Mollusca; class Cephalopoda; order Sepiida; family Sepiolidae; genus Euprymna; species Euprymna scolopes. The sequence continues at coordinate 31,304,889 of NC_136525.1, forward strand.
TAATAATATTCGAAATAATTTACCATTCATAATAATTTCAATAATAATATTCGAAATAATTTACCATTCACAATAATTTCAATAATATTCATAATAATTTCAATAATAATATTCGAAATAATTTACCATTCACAATAATTTCAATAATATTCACAATAATTTCAATAATAATATTCGAAATAATTTCAATAATAATGTTCATAATATCCATACCTTTTTTTTTAACTCACCTTAACCCAACCAAAACATATCATCACTTGGACGTAAGAAGTTACTAATTGAGATCCAAAGAAAGATTAAGATGTTGGTTTACATTACATTTGAACTTCTGCATGTCAGTGCAGTCAGGTAGCAGGAAGAGGATTTCAAAGTTTAGCCATTCTACGGAAGAAGCTATTAGAGAAAAATCCTTCTGACATTTAGGGACCTCAACAGTGAAGAGGTGGGATTTCGCTGCTAAGCGTGTTTGTTGGGATATGTACGTCGAAGGGGCAAAAGGGCAACGAGTTCATCGGAACACATTCCATTAAAGTATTTGCAAAACAGGCACAGGGATGAAATACTGCGGCGTTGGAACAGGGATTGGAGCCTAGTTGACAAAATGGGACCTATTAGATTGGAGACACTTTTATATAAAGAGAGAAAGACTAGTGGTAGATGGCATCAATACTCCATGCATAGGCAAATTGTGGCTTTGTAGATGTACAGGTACTCTTAAGTGTGAGTAGTTTTCTAGCACGATAGAGGGAGCCCACCTTCCTTGCAGCAGCCTTCATAATGTCCTTAATCTATTTGTTCCAGTTATACTTCCCGTGAATGTTAAGCCGATGAGTTTGAAGGGAAAATTCTCAGATAGGTAGTTATCTGTCATGGATATCGGTGGTTGGAGAGGCTTCTTGTAATTCTTAAAGGAGAGCAGCTTAGTCTTACAAGCATTAAATGTTACGTCCCCATTCTACTACGGTTTGGATGTGATTTTTTAAGGATTTCACCATTGTCTTGGATTTGTGTGCATCTATTCTTCCCCCATGCATGTTATAGAGCGTTGTATCATCAGCAAATATACCCATGTCGGACACAATATCATCAGGGAGGTCATTGATGAATATCAGAAATAATAGTGGTTCAAGGATCGACTCCTGAATCACTCCTGCATTAGTTGTAATGCTTGGATGAACGCCCATCAATTACAACCTGGATGGTACTATGGTCTAAAACGGATTTAATTATATTTAGTATTCGTCCAGTTATACCGTATGATTTAATTTTCATTAGCACCCCTTTATGCCAGACTTTGTCAAACGCCCCAGATATATCCAATGCATGGTATATGCGTTCAGTGATGACTTAAAATATATGCAGTAGAACGACATTGCCCAAATCTGTACTGTTTTCCAGAAAAAAGAGTAGCTTTTGCAAGGTGGTGGACTAGTGCTTGATTGATTAGCGTCTCAAATTAGCATCATCTATAAATTTTTACCTATTGCATTTGACTTATGACGTACGAACCGGCGGAGTGCAATGCTGTCTTTGTGTCTTTGATGATTGGAGCTTGCTAGATTGCTTCAATGTTTTTTTTTAATGATAAAAACCGTGCATTCAAGTGATGATTCTTCGTAGCTTATTTGTAAAATACCAGACAATGGATGCTCGTGTCATGAGATTGATCTTAACCTAAACATGTATGTCCATGGCTATGTCTTTTATGCACGTAATAATATTTAATAATAAAAAACACGGCCCATAAAAAATTAGGGGCGACTCATCCATATATATGAATAACAAAAGAAGCTTATAGCTTAAAAAAAAAAAAAAAAAAAAAAAAAACGCCATAGTAGCGGAAAAAATAAATCACAGCGTTTCGAAGTTGTTAATATCGCAAAACCGCCAACAACAAATCTTAAATTTAAAAGCGATAAAAACCGTGCAATCAAGTGATGATACATTGTTGCTCATTCGTACAATACTAGACTACGGATGCTCGTGTCAGGAGTTCAATCCTAGCCTATGCTGATGATGACGGCTGAAAGCTAGAAACATGCATGTCCATGACTATGCCTTTTATGCACGTAATAATATTTGATAATAAACATATACATATATATGGGTGAATTTGAACCAAGTCACAAAGTCATCCTTGATTTCGTGGGCTGTTATTCAGCCTATATATATATATATATATATATATATATATATATATATATAGGTTTACGAAAGAGACATTAATTTCTACGAATGTGCATCAGTCTGTAAGCAATCTCGCCTGTTTTATTTTCTCCGTCGTGAACAGTCGTTAATTACAAGAAGTTTCTTGGAACGTTCTGTCCACTTTTTATTATTTATGAGTCTTATTAGACGTCGACATGAGTACAGTAAGACTCGCGCTATTTATTTTCCTTCATCCCTCTCTCCCTCTCTGACCCCCTTCTGTTTTCCCTATCTACCTTCCTCCCTCTCTTTGTCTCAACTTCTCTCTCCCCACTTTCCTCATAACTGACAGTTGTATTGATTTTCCAAAGGAACTTCAATCTATTTATTTATTTATTTTAGGCCATCTCTAATTCCAATCAATAATCCAAAAGACCTGGCCGCAAGTGTCTTTTGGGAGTGTGTCCCGGAAGTGGAAACATAACAGGAATAAACTTAAACTTGTGACAAAACGTGTATTTCCTTTGAAATGTTGTTTATCCGGCCTTTTGAGAATTTCTTAACTTATTTTCATTAAATCAAATCTGGGTCCTGCTAGTATATATATATATAAGAGCAAACAGTTAATAAAACATGTTAAAAAACACTTTGAAAAAGAGTTAAAAACATATTTAATCTGAAAACGAAACACTTGATAAGTGGATAGTCCTTAATCCGCGGAGTTTCGAAGAAATACTTTCCTTCTCATCAGAGGGTAGGAATTAGCAAAATTGGGGATCGGATTTTGCATACAAGATAGTTTTACCATCTTGGATCATTTTGGTAAATTGTAATTTTTATTATATATATATATATATATATATATATATATATATATATATATATATATATATATATATATATATATATATATATATTTACTATAATAATTAAATACCTACAGATACTAGTGTTTCATCCATTCGGAAATCTTCAGTGCAGCGATTAACACCAGTCGAACGATTCGAACCCGGCAACACGAACCATCTGGCTCGATTAGCAGAGACCGTATCCATTCGGCTACCATTAACCGCGTGAAATAACGTTGAATTTAAACATTTTAATTTTAAATGTTCTTTACGTCAGTCAGACAGTGATCTAATCGTTATACGACGATCTATGCATAAGAGCTAAATTAACCGACTTTAATTCAACTGAAAGTTCCCAACGATAAGAAACGAGTCCTGCTAGTGTGTATATATATATATATATATATATATATATATATATATATATATATATATATATACACACACAAGTTAGAAAAGCATTTCATCAAAGGCATGAAAATTGTTAAACAAAATGTTTTTACTATAGGCTTTAAAAATAAAGGTACAAGATTCAATTTGAAATTTATTTATCCTCAAAATGCACTTTTATAAATTTTACAAAGTTAGGTATAAAAATTTAATTTAAATTGAATCAAAAAATTACCTTGGATTTATTTTATGCAATGTACATTCTGTTGCACTTTAAAAACATAATTGAAAATTTTATATCTATATCATTAATTGCTAGATGAAAGATATTGTTTTTAAATTGCAACAAAATGCACATTACATAAAATAAATCCAAGGTAATTTTTTGACTCAATTTAAATTAAATTTTTATACCTTATTTTGTAAAATTTATAAAAGTGCATTTTGAAGTTAAATAAATTTCAAATTTAATCTTGTACCTTTATTTTGAAAGCCTATAGTAAAAACATTTTGTTTAACAATTTTCATGCCTTGGATGAAATGTTTTTCTCACTTGTATCTTATCTTTTTAAGATTATATTTTAAAACTCTTTTTCTCTCTATTTCAGTTTGTATTTCTCCTCACACCACAACTCATTTTTGCAACCCCCTCTTTGTATTATTATAGGTCTGAATATTCTCCCTGTTTCAGTTTGTATTTCTCCTCAAACAACTCATTTTTGCAACTCCCTCTTTGTAATACAAGTCTGAATAATGGGAAAATCTGAATTTTTTTAACAAAAACTTTAAAATAAGTTTTTTGGATAAAATTTTTTTAAACTTCTTCCAGAATAGAAACTGTTTAAAATTTAATAAGGAACATATTACATATAGGTTTCATTAACAAATAATCACTGCATACCGAGAAAAATAGAAATGAAAATTTCAAAAGGATTGTATAACTGGTTACGGTAAATAGTAGTCCTCGCCAGCGAAAGTCTTTGTTATTGTTATTCTATTATTATTCTTATTTAAAACATTTTGTGTTCTGCTCTTTCGCGTGAAGACTAATTATATATATATATATATATATATATATATATATATATATATATATATATATATATATATATATATTTAAATAAGGGAGTAGTCACCAACATTGTCTTATATTATGTTTGTTTAGAAAGGGGGTGTATTTAAAATAGGGGATTTTTAAATGTTTCTATTTATTTGTCTCCCCATGTGGGTATGGCCAGACCCAGGATCGGTTCCTAGTGTGGGGAAGATTTTGTTCCCCAGAGGCGGGGGGCATTGGGGGATGTAGGTATGGGAGGGGGATGATAGAAGGGAAGATAGTCGTTTCAGTCATGAGGGGGTTCTCCTCCCCTGACTGAGGAGGGAGCGAGGTGTTGGAACAGATATTATACTACGGTTCTAGGTGTCTCCTAGTGTTGTTGGTTTCGAGGTTAAGTAGGGTTGGTATTGTTCAGTGTGTTGTATTAGAGATAGGGGTGTTATGTCTGTGTGTGGTTGTATGCGTGCACGTGTGTGTGTTTTAATGTGTCGGTTCTGATTTATGTGTGGGTGTGTGTATGTGTATGTGTATGGGTGTGCATGCGAGTGTACCTTGCATTTCATGTTTTTGTGTGATGGTATTAGGTTCTGTTCAGTTCAGGAGTGAATTTGGTGATGAAGTTTTTTTCCTGTGTAAGTAAATAAAAATAATTGTCTGTTTGGAAGATTGGCATTATTTTGAAGCTGTTTCCACTGCATGTGTGTACGTGTTTTGAAACATAGAGGTGTCTGTTATCTGCAATTTTGATGTTGCTCTTATGTAAGGCCACTCTATTGCTGAAATTTTTGGTGGCGCCTATGTAGGATTTGTTGCATGTTGTGCATCTTAGTGCATATACTACATTTCTGGAGGTGCAATTTAGATCCTTTTTTATTTTGAATGTTTGTGCTGGGTTTTTGAATGTGTATGTGTTACCTTCTATTATTATGTCACATACTCCACATCGCGGTTTGTTGCATTTTGTAACTCCTTTTGTAGTATGTGGGACGAGTTTTGAGGAAGTTAGGATGTGTTTTAAGTTTTTGGGTTGGCGTTTGCTTTTTATTATTTTTGTTGTTTTAAGTATGTTGTTTAGTTTGTCGTTCTGATTGAGGAGGGTAAGGTTTTTTGTTATCTGTGTGAATAGTTCTGGGTTGTTTGTGTTGTGTGTAGAGACGTATGCTAGAATTTGTTCTTTGTTGTGTTCTTTTGGGGTTCTTAGTTGGTCTATTGGAATTTTTTCAGCCAGTTCAATACCTTTCTGTATTAGTGGTAGTGGGTATCCTCTTTTCCGCAGTGTTATTTGTAGTTCGTTCAGTCTAGTTGAACGGAGGTGTCTGTCTTTTACTATGGTGCAGACTCTACGTGCTAGGGAGTAGGGTATTGATTTTAGACAGTTTTTAGGATGGTGGCTTTTGAAGTGGAGGTATTGTTGAGTGTCTGTGGGTTTGTGGTAGATGTCTGTGATTATGTTGTTGTGTTTTATTGTTCTAGGATGTCTAGGAAAGGTAGTTCTGTGAGGCTTTGTTCTAGTGTGAAGTTTATTTTGGGGTGTAGATTTTGTAGTAAAGTGTGGAGTTCTTTGATATTCCCCCATGAGGTTCTCCAGAGGATAAAGCAGTCGTCTAGGTATCTTTTCCAAGATTTTATGAAGAGTGTTTTTATATTGTGCCCGTACTTTTGCTCTATCCTTTCAAAAAGGGTCTCTTCTAGGAAAGCGAGTGTAAGGGTGGCATATGTCGGTGCCATTTTGGTACCCATCGCTGTGCCTAGTATTTGGATGTAGTTGTCTTTATTGAATTGGAAGGAGTTGTTATTGAGGATTATGTCGATGCTATCAATCACGAATTGTTTATTGAATCTGGGGTGTAAAGTCTGTGTATGTTTGTCAATCCAATATGTGATAGCTTCTTTTCCTAGATTGTGTGGGATATTGCTATATAGGCTGCTAACGTCGAATGTGGCTAGTATAGTCCCATCGTCTACTGTTTGTGGTAGGGAGCTAAGGAAGTGTGTGCTATCTCTTACAAAACTTCTGACTAGATTGGTGAAGGGCTGTAATAGTATATCTATTAGGTTGCTAAGTCTGCTTGTTGGGCATGATGGTCCTGCTACTATGGGTCTGAATGTGAGGTCGTTGGGGTTTGGGGTGCTTATGTATTCTGACTTTTGTATGTTGATGGCATGTCTTACTTGGTTAGATTTGTGTATTTTGGGTAGCCCATAGAAGATGTTTGTTTTTGTTGTGAAGTTTGTAAGGAAGTCTTTTTCTTTTTTAGTTAATGTACTATTGTATGTTGTGCAGAGTTTTGTTATTTTAGATATGGTTGTGTCGTCTATGTTGGAGCTAATTGGTTTGTAATAATTTTCGTTCCCTAGTGATTCTGAAATTTTTGTTTTATAGAAGTTCTTATTCATTATAACTACTGCACTACCTTTGTCTGCTTCCTTTATAACTAAGTTGTTATTGTGTTGGATTTTTTTAAGTGCTTGATTTTGTTTTCGTGTTAGATTACTGGTGGGGTTTTCTTTTTGTTGGGGGTTGAGGCTCCAGAGTGTTTCAAAGAAGGTATTTATTTCTTTTGTGTTGTTATGTTTGTTGGGGAAGCATGTTGATTTGTTCTTCACTAGACAGTCGTCTGTTGTGTTATCACTGTCGTTAAGTATATCTATGAGTCTAAATTTGCGTTCAAATTCTTTGAGGTCTTTCTTTAACTCTGCTATGTTACTTCTGGGAGTTGGGCAGAATTTGAGGCCTAGTTTTAGTACTTCAATTTCGTCCTTTGTAAGCGTCTTTGTAGATAGTAGGTTGATGACTTTGGGTTTTTTGTTGTCTAGTCTGGTGTTGTCATTTTGTGAGGGATTCCTAAAAAATGATTGTGATGGTCGTTAGTTTCGTTGATTTGGTTGGGAGGTTAGTTGTGTCGTTTTGTGGGGGTGTATGGGTTATGATGGTACCTGGGGTATTCGGATTGGTTGTGTTTGTGTGGGGGGTCTTTTTGGGGTCGGTTTTGTATTGTGGGGTATTGGGGATGGGTGTTGTAAAGATTGTTTTGTATTGGGTGGTATCTATAGGGATGGTTTAGTTCCATTGGGTTGTTACGGTGGGGGTTGATAAGTAGGGGGATTTTTTGGTGGTTTGTGTGGGTGGGGTGGGGTAAGAGATAGTGGGTTCTTGGCTGAGTTGGGTGACGTGGTTGGTAGTAACTATTTTCGTATTGTTGTGGGAGGTTGTATCTTTTAGTGTTGTCATGTGGTAGTGGGTTGTCGGTTGTTGATATGTTGTTTTTTGGAGCATTTTGGTAGTAGTATTTGTGTTTGTATGATGTCTTTGTTCTTGTGTGTCAGAAGTTTTGTAAGAGATAACACACACTTCCTTAGCTCCCTACCACAAACAGTAGACTATGGGACTATACTAGCCACATTCGACGTTAGCAGCCTATATAGCAATATCCCACACAATCTAGGAAAAGAAGCTATCACATATTGGATTGACAAACATACACAGACTTTACACCCCAGATTCAATAAACAATTCGTGATTGATAGCATCGACATAATCCCCAATAACAACTCCTTCCAATTCAATAAAGACAACTACATCCAAATACTATGCACAGCGATGGGTACCAAAATGGCACCGACATATGCCACCCTTACACTCGCTTTCCTAGAAGAGACCCTTTTTGAAAGGATAGAGCAAAAGTATGGGCACAATATAAAAACACTCTTCATAAAATCTTGGAAAAGATACCTAGACGACTGCTTTATCCTCTGGAGAACCTCATGGGGGAATATCAAAGAACTCCACACTTTACTACAAAATCTACACCCCAAAATAAACTTCACACTAGAACAAAGCCCCACAGAACTACCTTTCCTAGACATCCTAGAACAATAAAACACAACAACATAATCACAGACATCTACCACAAACCCACAGACACTCAACAATACCTCCACTTCAAAAGCCACCATCCTAAAAACTGTCTAAAATCAATACCCTACTCCCTAGCACGTAGAGTCTGCACCATAGTAAAAGACAGACACTTCCGTTCAACTAGACTGAACGAACTACAAATAACACTGCGGAAAAGAGGATACCCACTACCACTAATACAGAAAGGTATTGAACTGGCTGAAAAAATTCCAATAGACCAACTAAGAACCCCAAAAGAACACAACAAGGAACAAATTCTAGCATACGTCTCTACACACAACACAAACAACCCAGAACTATTCACACAGATAACAAAAAACCTTACCCTCCTCAATCAGAACGACAAACTAAACAACATACTTAAAACAACAAAAATAATAAAAAGCAAACGCCAACCCAAAAACTTAAAACACATCCTAACTTCCTCAAAACTCGTCCCACATACTACAAAAGGAGTTACAAAATGCAACAAACCGCGATGTGGAGTATGTGACATAATAATAGAAGGTAACACATACACATTCAAAAACCCAGCACAAACATTCAAAATAAAAAAGGATCTAAATTGCACCTCCAGAAATGTAGTATATGCACTAAGATGCACAACATGCAACAAATCCTACATAGGCGCCACCAAAAATTTCAGCAATAGAGTGGCCTTACATAAGAGCAACATCAAAATTGCAGATAACAGACACCTCTATGTTTCAAAACACGTACACACATGCAGTGGAAACAGCTTCAAAATAATGCCAATCTTCCAAACAGACAATTATTTTTATTTACTTACACAGGAAAAAAACTTCATCACCAAATTCACTCCTGAACTGAACAGAACCTAATACCATCACACAAAAACATGAAATGCAAGGTACACTCGCATGCACACCCATACACATACCCACACATAAATCAGAACCGACACATTAAAACACACACACGTGCACGCATACAACCACACACAGACATAACACCCCTATCTCTAATACAACACACTGAACAATACCAACCCTACTTAACCTCGAAACCAACAACACTAGGAGACACCTAGAACCGTAGTATAATGTCTGTTCCAACACCTCGCTCCCTCCTCAGTCAGGGGAGGAGAACCCCCTCATGACTGAAACGACTATCTTCCCTTCTATCATCCCCCTCCCATACCTACACCCCCCAATGCCCCCCGCCTCTGGGGAACAAAATCTTCCCCACACTAGGAACCGATCCTGGGTCTGGCCATACCCACATGGGGAGACAAATAAATAGAAACATTAAAAAATCCCCTATTTGAAATACACCCCTCTTTCTAAACAAACATAATATAAGACTAGGCACCGCCAAAACTGGGGGGGGGGCAGGTCAGTACTTTTTGACGGAACGTCTTTTTAAAAATTTACCAAAAATCAGGTAATTATCCGATCAATACGAAATTTTCAGCGATTATTAGGAGAAGAATGAACTTTATAACAGTGTACTTATTTTTCATAAACGATATTTATATATATATTTTTTTTTGCTTACAAACCTCCCCCCCCCTTGTTTTGAAGTGGGAACAAATATGCTTAAAATAATCATCTGAAACTGAACAAAACATATTGTGTTGTTGTAAGGGACAGAATTATAGATTTTAAAAAAAACTTGTTTGCATACCTTATTTTATCGTCTGAATATCAGAACTTCGATTGTGTTTAATTATCCCGCTTTTGAGTTTTGAAGTGTGAAATTCGGTGAATATGTTAAGTAAAATAATTAATTTAAGTTAAGCAAAACAAAAAAAGATTTTTTTAATATTTATACGAAAAAAGCCATTTTAAAATTTTTGATAAATAAATTAACAATTTTTTTTAGCGAGCCGAATAATGGATGACCATTATTAAACAGGGCATGCTTTGAATAATCGATACAAAAAAAAATTCGATAAATATTGTGCCCTTTGTGTTAAAAATAGCATCATTTTTTTCGATCCCGTTTGAAAACGTTTGCCGCCTTTCGACTACGGTGGACCAAACGCGCTGAAATAATTTGTTTTTATTCTGCTTTGAATTGCCCCCCCATTTTGGGGAGCCTGGCCCCCACACACATACACATTAAAAACCAAACTCATACAAATGGTCACCCATCTGGTACTGGCCAGCCTCAGCTTAATAATACATTGAAATTTTCGTCACTGAAAAATAAGTTTTTTTGGCCTGTTTGGTCTTCCATAGTTTTCTCCTTATCAAACGCAAACGTAAACAGAGTCGATCTAGACTCTACGTCGACGCGAAATATCTGGTTACCTATAAAAAGTGGAATTATCTGGTTACCTATATAAAGTGGAATTATTTGAAATTCAGGTACTTATATTATAATATTTTTGCATATTCTCTTAGAAAATCATCCTAAATCTTAGTTAGACAATAAATAAATTAATTAATTATTTCAAAAACCTTTTTTTTTTAAATATATAAGTACGTTTTTTGTGCAAGACCAAAAATGTCAATTGTTAACTTTTTGGGAAAATTTAACATTTAAAATTGAATTAAAAATAGTAGAAAAAGTTTTACATTATTCTGTTCTCTACATGATAAAATTCAGGGTTTTATCTTTCTGGAAAAAAAAAGTTGCTCAGAAATAATGGGTTTTAATAAATGTAATTTAGTTTTAAAAAACAACAACAACTTGATTTTGCGGCCATTTTTGGTGGTGCCTATATAAGACTAAAACGAAAAAAATCACAATACTAAAATCCAAGAATCCAAAAAATAAATATCACAATAGAATGAAAGCACCCCTACCCTTACTTCAGAAGAGCCAGTCCCCCCTCCCCACACATACACATTAGTAACGACCTCGGACCACAGCCGCCTTCCTAAGAAAGCAAATAACCCCAAAATACTATAAAACAATATACACATTCCCAAACCAATAACAGCAAACACACACACGCGCACACACACACACACACACACACCCTACCCCACCCTAAAGGAAAAGAAAAAAACACATTAGCAGAAAGAAATAGCGACTGACTGACTACAGCCAGGTGAAAATCTCCCTGGACAAAAAAAAAAAGCAATAAAAATTCAGCATACCAATGTATAATAAACACTTACAAGCCTCCACCCCTTGGAAAAACTTCAAACTAACGAAAATCGCCATTTTTACACATTTGAAAATAATTTCTGACGAGGACGCACCAGACCGTCCGTTTACGTACGTAAACGATTTCAATGACTTAAAAACATTATTATAATGATCCAAACATAATTCTCAATGAAAAACCAAGACACGGAATAATAAAATAATGTTAAAAAATACACATTGTTGGTGACTACTCCCTTTTTTAAATATACATCTTTCTTTCTTTGGAATTTATTAACCCATTTTATATATATATATATATATATATATATATATTACATTGAAATTTTATATATGCAATATATATATATTAGATAGATACTCACACACAAAAAAATGCTAAAATATATATTGGTTGTAGGAGCGAGATCCTATTTAATTGCCTTTTCACAAGGGCATAGTGAGACGCAAGGTTGGTTTGTTTCCAACAAACGGATACTCTGTATTGATACAAACACTAGAGAGATATATATGAGCAGAAACGACTAATTTAGGATTTTGTCTTATTTTGCAAACAATTATTTTCGTATTTAAACAATTTAATACGAGGTAAATGGTTGAGTGAACGAGTGTTTTTAGTGCTATCTAAAAAC
>NC_136525.1:31329463-31334463 GCF_053919585.1 Euprymna scolopes
AAAAATTATTATTTTTATTTTTTTTTTTGAGAGAGAGTGCTTTAAAATCGCTGGGGAATGCCCCCTAAAATTTTAAAGTAGTAAATTCAGTGCAGTTTATTAGTGAGGGTCGAAATATATTTATTCAATAAATATATGTTTATATTTGAAAATTAAAAAGTTATTAGAACTAGAATATAGTTGAAACCACAAAAACAATTTCTTAGTTATTTCATTTCATAATTAGCATATTCATTACAAGCACAGACTAGTTAAAATTAAATTAATTTTCAATTCATGAAACACATTTTGACTGTCTTTAAAATAGTTTAAAAGTGTACACTTACATTTTTATCTTGGAAAATTTACACTGTCTTTTGTGTGTCTTGTCATTAGCTGAGAAACGTGAAAACTAAATTGTCAAATGATATGAAAGATACGAATTAGCAGAAATAATTTCTATCTGTAGTTTGGGATTTATGGCTTTATATTTATTGCTCCGTACAGACATATGACGCCACTACGTGTTTTTGCATAAAGGTGTGAAAACTTTTAAATTCACTAATCCCTTTAATGTCCACTTTACTTGTCACTATCACTTTATATCGTTTCTTTCTCATTTTTCCACGGTTAAAAAAATGAAATGCCATCAAATGATTTCAAAAGTACAAAAGTTTTCAATAAAAATCGGCAAAAGATTTTGCAATGACTAATTTTTTTAAGTGTTTATAATATTCTAAAAAAAAGATTTTAAATTAAAACTTAAAAATTCCATAATATATAATAAATAAATTCTATTTCCGACTATTTTCGCACCTAAGCTTGGCTGAAAAAAAAAATGGGGGGGGGGGATTGTGACCCCTCTATGGCTGTCACTCGGGGCTGATCGCCCCCCCTAGATACACTAGTGGGTATGAGCCCCTGAACCCTCAGACTATTTTCGGCCATTTTACAGCTTTCGTTAAGGTATGCTCGAGTGCACACTAAGGCTATCCGTGTGACATATGGAATTTAGGAAAACTCGTCCCGGGAAAACTCGTCTCGGGAAAACTCGTCCCGGGAAAACTCGTCTCCGGAAAACTCGTCTCCGGAAAACTCGTCCCCTTTCGCTAGGTAGGAAAACTGGTCCCTTATTGAATAAATATCGATTGAAAACGTATTTTATGATCCTTCTTGAAGGAGATATTGCTGTTTAAAATAGACTATAGCCCCCCCCCCATAATATTTTTTAAAAAATATTTTTATTTGTTTAATTTTTTTTTTTTTTTAAATAAAATCGATTGTCCGTTTTCTACCTAACTGGCTAAGTTCTTAGTGGTTTCACTTATTTTAAAGCGTTTATTATGTTCATACAAAGTTAATTACAATTTTTTTGGCTCTTATTTTAACGATGTTTTTTGGAGTCATAAAAACAATGATAAAAAACAAAACAAAAAAATTAAAAACTGGGAGCATTACTTTTTTGTTTTGGTTTTTTAATTATGATAGTTTTTTGTTGTTATGTTTTCGTTTTCTCTCATACCAAATGCACTCATGCGTTATTTAAAATAATAATTCTATCAATTATCCACATTTATTGTCGTCCTGTCAAATTTTGCAAAAATTAACTAATAAATTAAAAGCGAAATATTTTTTTGGCGCGAGAGATGCCATGTGCTAACAATCTCTCGTTAACTCATTTTTAATTTTTTAAATTTCTACTTCAAAATTCTCAAATCAATCATTCAGAGAAAAAGTAATCACTAAATAAATTTATTAATCAATTTTATTGAAAACTCCGCTATCGTTTATCAAGAATCTTTTTAATTTACTTTTTTGTTGGTTGCTTTTAGAAGGGAGATATAGGTTTTATCCCCCCCTCTCTCTCTAAATTATATTTTAAAAAATATTAAAATTTATTATTTTCTTTTTAAAACCAAATCTCCCTCAGTAATTTCTTTAATTTTCTATTTTTTAGCGATTATCAAGACCCCCTAAGATGTGATATACCGGGCATTATTTCTCGTTCTCCCGTAACAACACTCGACATGTTTTTTGTTTGTTTTCTGGGGTTTGTATTACTGTACACATAGATTCGAAAAAGTTGTCAAAAACAAATATAGAACAAATAAATGTTATCAAAGGCAAGATAAGTTACTTTTCTACCTAACTGGATATATTTTTTGTGTTTTTATTCAGTGTAACATGTTTATTCAGCTCGAAAAACATGCAGTGTTTACCGATGTATTGGAAAATTCAAAATGGCAGCCGACTCTCTCTCGGAGAGGGTACGTTTGGGAAAAGGTATTATAAATAATAAACTAGACAAAATACTGTTAGAAATTCGCTCAAAATATGTTACCGTGACATAAGTTGACATGTATTCGGTTGTTTCCTAACAGTATTTTGTCTAGTTTATTATTTATAATACCTTTTCCCAAACGTACCCTCTCCGAGAGAGAGAGAGAGTCGGCTGCCATTTTGAATTTTCCAATACATCGGTAAACACTGCATGTTTTTCGAGCTGAATAAACATGTTACACTGAATAAAAACACAAAAAATATATCCAGTTAGGTAGAAAAGTAACTTATCTTGCCTTCGATAACATTTATTTGTTATATATTTGTTTTTTGACAACTTTTTCGAATCTATGTGTACAGTAATACAAACCCGAAAAATCAATTTTATCCTTTTATAAACAACAGTATATAAGTAAATTCTTTTTATATTAATATAAAAAAATATGCGGTCTCGTTTATGAACATAATAAACGCTTTTATTAAAAAACATTAAACAAGTAAAAATATATTTTTTTTAAATATTATGGGGGGGGGCTATAGTTTATTTTAAAAAACAATATCTCCTTCAAGAACGATCATAAAATGTGTTTTCAATCGATATTTATTCAATAAGGGACCAGTTTTCCTACCTAGCGAAAGGGGACGAGTTTTCCGGAGACGAGTTTTCCGGAGACGAGTTTTCCCGGGACGAGTTTTCCCGGCACCGACATATGTGCACCCACACTCGTATTAAAGTGACATAAGTGTAGTAATCTTTCGCGGACAATTTCAAATTAGATGGAAATTAATTTTTAAAAATTGCGGATAATTTTCGAAAGGCAATTGTTTTTTTGTTTTTTTGTAAATGTCGATTATACACTACCACAGGACGTGCCTATAAATCTTAATTTTCATATAATTTCGGATGTGTTATAAACAAATATTGCATTCAAAATTGGGGCCGGCAAATGAATTTAGGAAAACTCGTCCCGGGAAAACTCGTCTCGGGAAAACTCGTCTCCGGAAAACTCGTCCCCTTTCGCTAGGTAGGAAAACTGGTCCCTTATTGAATAAATATCGATTGAAAACACATTTTATGATCGTTCTTGAAAGAGAAAACTGTTTTTTAAAATAAACTATAGCCCCCCCCCATAATATTTTTAAAAAAATATTTTTACTTATTTAATGTTTTTTTTTTTTTTTTTTTTTTTAAATAAAATCGATTTTCTAAGTGTCCGTTTTCTACCTAACTGGCTAAGTTCTTAGTGGTTTAACTTATTTTAAAGCGTTTATTACGTTCATACAAAGTTAATTACAAATTTTTTTTTGTTCTTATTTTAACGATGTTTTTTGGAGTCATAAAAACAATAAAAAAAACAAAACCCCAAAATTAAAAAACAGGGAGCGATTCGATTCTTCGTTACGCTTTTGGTTTTGTTTTTTAATTATGATAGTTTTTTTTGTTGTTATGTTTTTGTTTTCTCTCATACCGAATGCACTCATGCGTTATTTAAAATTATAGTTTTATCAATTATCCACATTTATTGTCGTCCTGTCAAATTTTGCAAAAATTAACTAATAAATTAAAAGCGAAATATTTTTTCGGCGCGAGAGATGCCATGTGCTAACAATCTCTCGTTAACTCATTTTTAATTTTTTAAATTTCTACTTCAAAATTCTCAAATCAATCATTCAGAGAAAAAGTAATCACTAAATAAATTTATTAATCAATTTTATTGAAAACTCCGCTATCGTTTATCAAGAATCTTTTTAATTTACTTTTTTGTTGGTTGCTTTTAGAAGGGAGATATAGGTTTTATCCCCCCCTCTCTCTCTAAATTATATTTTAAAAAATATTAAAATTTATTATTTTCTTTTTAAAACCAAATCTCCCTCAGTAATTTCTTTAATTTTCTATTTTTTAGCGATTATCAAGACCCCCTAAGATGTGATATACCGGGCATTATTTCTCGTTCTCCCGTAACACTCGACATGTTTTTTGTTTGTTTTCTGTTTTTTTTTCTTTACCAAATAAACGATTCCAAATAAATTAAATGAACAACATAGTCGGCGAGGTAGAAAAATCGATTTTACCCTTTTATAAACAACAGTATATAAGTAAATTCTTTTTAATATAAAAAAAAATATGCGGTCTCGTTTATGAACATAATAAACGCTTTTGTTAAAAATACAAAAAAAACATTAAACAAGTAAAAATATTTTTATAAAAAAATATTATGGGGGGGCTATAGTTTATTTTAAAAAACAATATCTCCTTCAAGAACGATCATAAAATGTGTTTTCAATCGATATTTATTCAATAAGGGACCAGTTTTCCTACCTTAGGAAAGGGGACGAGTTTTCCGGAGACGAGTTTTCCGGAGACGAGTTTTCCCGAGACGAGTTTTCCCGGCATCCCGGCAAATAGTTTAAAAATATGGAAGGAAGCATCTAAGACGTTTTTTTGTTTGTTTATAAAGTTCATGGCGTTCTTTTGTGGGGGCGGGGGTACAAAAAACATAGGCCCCATGTCTTTTTTAGAATAAGTTTTTTTTTTATTTTTTCGGGATAAAAAGAAAATTTTAAATAGGTATTTTATAAAGAGTTACTCGAGAATGGAGTGGCGTTTTCAGCACACCTAAATCTACTTTAAAAAATATTTTTTTCTATACGAACGTGAGACGAGCCCTAAAGTAAAATAATACCAAAAATGTTGTCTAATCTGAATTAAAACCAATATTTTATTTTATTTGGGGGGGGGG
>NC_136525.1:31339463-31366963 GCF_053919585.1 Euprymna scolopes
AACAACAAGCTTCCTGATGTCTTCGCTGTGTTCCTTAGTTTTAACCATGGCGATTGAAAATTATAATTTAGTCACTTATAATAGTTTAAATAAATCGCTATCTAAAAATTATCTGAAAAAAATTATTCACTGAATTAGCGTTAAACAAGCATAATATGGCTATAAAAAAGTTCAGAAAGCACGTAAACCGGAAATTGATTGATATTATACTGATACTAAAAGAAACACAAAGCCGTGCCAATAATTTTGAACAAGGGTTTTTTGCAATTATGTTTGTTGTTCCTTTGTTATTTATTTTTTCTAAAATCCGATTGCTGCATCGGAAAGGCCAGTTAAAAATACATAATATACTTTGTTATTTTCTTTAATTTAATCCCTTTTTTTAGAATTTATTAGACAAAATTTAACTTTTATTTTACCGGGCCAATAAATATGATCATCACTGTATATATATATATGTACATACATATATATATATATATGTACATATGTACATACATACATATATATGTACATACATACATATATATATACATATATATATATATACTTACATACATATATATATATATATATATATACATACATATATATATATATATACATATATATATATATGTACATACATATATATATGTATGTACATACATATATATATATATATACATACATATATATATATATATGTACATACATATATATATGTATGTACATACATATATATATATGTACATATATACATACATATATATATATGTACATATATACATACATATATATATATGTACATATATACATATATATATATATATATGTATGTACATACATATATATATATGTATATGTATGTACATACATACATATATATATACATACATATATATATGTACATACATATATATATACATACATATATATATACATACATATATATATACATACATACATATGTACATACATATATATATACGTACATACATATATATATACGTACATACATATATATGTACATACATACATATATATGTACATACATACATATATATGTACATACATACATATATATGTACATACATATATATATATGTACATACATATATGTATATGTACATACATATATGTATATGTACATACATATATGTATACGTACATACATATATGTATACATACATATATCTATACATACATATATCTATGTACATACATATATATATATATGTACATACATATATATATATATGTACGTACATATATATATATGTACATACATATATATATGTACATACATATATATATATGTATATACATATATATATATGTACATACATATATATATATGTACATACATATATATATATGTACATACATATATATATGTACATACATATATATATGTACATACATATATATATATGTACATACATATATATATATGTACATACATATATATATATGTACATACATATATATATATGTACATACATATATATATATGTACATACATATATATATGTACATACATATATATATGTACATACATATATATATATGTACATACATATATATATATGTACATACATATATATATATGTACATACATATATATATATGTACATACATATATATATATATGTACATACATATATACATATATGTACATACATATATACATATATGTACATACATATATATATATATGTACATACATATATACATATATGTACATACATATATACATATATGTACATACATATATACATATATGTATATACATATATGTACATACATACATACATATATGTACATACATACATATATATATATATATATATATGTACATATTTAAACTGTGTCCATCGCTTTATTGCAGATTACAAAATAATCAATATTTCAGTAAATATAAGTTATAAAAAGCTGAAAATTTCACCATCCAAGGACTGTATTAAGGTGAGATAAATCCTAAAATTTCATCAAAATTCATGTCATATGTAAAAAGTTATGTTATTTTTTTAATATTCAAGGAATTTTCACCGTCCATGGCTTTATTGCAGGTCTCATAAAATGCCAAAAAAGGACGTTTAACAGCTATCGAGAAGCAGAGGATTATTGCAGGCCTAGCAGAAGGACTCTCGATCATAAATTTAGCCACAGAACTAAAAAGGGATCTCCGAACTTTAGCTACATTCGTCAAGAACCCCAACATCAAGTCCAGGAAGATAAGGGCACAAGGAGGAACCTTTCTGATCGGGATCTTCGAAAAATTTGTAGAGAGATTGTGCGCAACCAAAACAGCACCAGTGCAACAATTTTTGCGAGGGCTGGAGTCATACCAAGGTCCAGACAAGCCCGATGCAATGTACTGAATGAAATGGCAAGGAACATCAATCCTATTCCAAGGCCTCCATTGAGCCAAACCCACAAAGAAAAACGATTGGCTTGGGCACAAAAATATATGAAAATGGATTGCCAAAATGTTCTGTTTACAGATGAGGCTCGTGCTACCCTTGATGGACCGGACGGATGGGCCAAAGTTTGGAATCCAAATAGAACTCCAACGCCTTATAGATTTCGTCGCCAACAGGGAGGTGGAGGCATAATGTTTTGGGCGGGAATTATTGGGGATAAGCTATGTGGACCATTCCGAGTGCCAGAAGGTGTCAAGCTCACCAGCAATGCCTACACTGCCTTTCTAAATGAGAATTTGTTACCATGGCTAGATGATCTTCCCTTGTCACGTCGTTTTAAGATTATTTTTATGCATGACAATGCCCCATCTCATGCTGCTTGGGCAACTACATCCTTCCTTGGATCTCAGGGCTTTGTTGGAGAAACCCTCATGTCCTGGCCACCGTGTTCTCCGGACCATAACCCCATCGAACACCTATGGTCAATATTGAAACGAGGAGTTTATGAGGGAGGAGAGCAGTTTTCTTCGAAGGATGCCCTTTGGAACAAAATAGTCGACGTTGCCAGAACTATTACTCCATCTCAGATCAAACAATTGACCTCCTCGGTGGACAAAAGGTTGTTTAATGTAATTTCAAAACATGGGGGATATGTGGACAAATAATTCGTTTGTTTGACACTTAGCCCTCGGGGTGTGCCTTTGTTTTTGTTAATTTTCCCCAGAAAATGTGTTCAATATAAATTTATGATGTTTTGGTATTGTTTTATTGAGCTAAAACATTATCTTAGAAGACTTGCAATAAAGCGATGGACGGTGAAAATTCCTTGAATATTAAGAAAATAACATAACTTTTTAAATATAACATGAATTTTGATGAAATTTTAGGATATATCTCACCTTAATACAGTCCTTGGATGGTGTAATTTTCAGCTTTTTATAACTTATATTTACTGAAATATTGATTATTTTGTAATCTGCAATAAAGCGATGGACACAGTTTAGATTAGAATGAAAACACATGTAACTAGATTAGAAGGAAAACACATGTAACTAGATTAGAATGAAAACACATGTAACTAGATTAGAATGAAAACACATGTAACTAGATTAGAATGAAAACACATGTAACTAGATTAGAATGAAAACACATGTAACTAGATTAGAAGGAAAACACATGTAACTAGATTAGAATGAAAACACATGTAACTAGATTAGAATGAAAACACATGTAACTAGATTAGAAGGAAAACACATGTAACTAGATTAGAAGGAAAACACATGTAACTAGATTAGAAGGAAAACACATGTAACTAGATTAGAAGGAAAACACATGTAACTAGATTAGAAGGAAAACACATGTAACTAGATTAGAATGAAAACACATGTAACTAGATTAGAAGGAAAACACATGTAACTAGATTAGAAGGAAAACACATGTAACTAGATTAGAAGGAAAACACATGTAACTAGATTAGAAGGAAAACACATGTAACTAGATTAGAAGGAAAACACATGTAACTAGATTAGAAGGAAAACACATGTAACTAGATTAGAAGGAAAACACATGTAACTAGATTAGAAGGAAAACACATGTAACTAGATTAGAAGGAAAACACATGTAACTAGATTAGAATGAAAACACATGTAACTAGATTAGAATGAAAACACATGTAACTAGATTAGAAGGAAAACACATGTAACTAGATTAGAATGAAAACACATGTAACTAGATTAGAAGGAAAACACATGTAACTAGATTAGAAGGAAAACACATGTAACTAGATTAGAAGGAAAACACATGTAACTAGATTAGAAGGAAAACACATGTAACTAGATTAGAAGGAAAACACATGTAACTAGATTAGAAGGAAAACACATGTAACTAGATTAGAAGGAAAACATGTAACTAGATTAGAAGGAAAACACATGTAACTAGATTAGAAGGAAAACACATGTAACTAGATTAGAATGAAAACACATGTAACTAGATTAGAAGGAAAACACATGTAACTAGATTAGAAGGAAAACACATGTAACTAGATTAGAAGGAAAACACATGTAACTAGATTAGAATGAAAACACATGTAACTAGATTAGAATGAAAACACATGTAACTAGATTAGAATGAAAACACATGTAACTAGATTAGAATGAAAACACATGTAACTAGATTAGAATGAAAACACATGTAACTAGATTAGAATGAAAACACATGTAACTAGATTAGAATGAAAACACATGTAACTAGATTAGAAGGAAAACACATGTAACTAGATTAGAATGAAAACACATGTAACTAGATTAGAATGAAAACACATGTAACTAGATTAGAAGGAAAACACATGTAACTAGATTAGAATGAAAACACATGTAACTAGATTAGAATGAAAACACATGTAACTAGATTAGAATGAAAACACATGTAACTAGATTAGAATGAAAACACATGTAACTAGATTAGAATGAAAACACATGTAACTAGGTTAGAATGAAAACACATGTAACTAGATTAGAAGGAAAACACATGTAACTAGATTAGAAGGAAAACACATGTAACTAGATTAGAAGGAAAACACATGTAACTAGATTAGAAGGAAAACACATGTAACTAGATTAGAAGGAAAACACATGTAACTAGATTAGAAGGAAAACACATGTAACTAGATTAGAAGGAAAACATGTAACTAGATTAGAAGGAAAACACATGTAACTAGATTAGAAGGAAAACACATGTAACTAGATTAGAAGGAAAACACATGTAACTAGGTTCGAAATAGAAATGATAAAACTAGGGAGAAGAACCTTAAAAGGATACGATAATATAGTGTGGACAAGAAAGGATAGAGAAACCTATTATGATATTACGCTTGGAGTCCGTGTAAATATGACCTTCACCTTCACCAAGGTGCACGATTTATATGATCTTCACCGAGGTGCGCAACTTGACACACAAAAAAAACGCCTCTTAATCACCTGCTAACGCACGCGTCACTGTAACGTCCAATGACAACAACAACAACAACAACCTTCTCACTCGACCTGCCTTTTATACCACTCTCTTAATCCCTCCTCTTGCGCATGCGCCTGTAGATTCCTGACAACCTCGAGACTTCCGCTTATAAAAACCCAAGTTTTGTTGTCGCGCATGCCTATACAAGGCACAAACACGTGGGCGTTTGTTGTGTTGGTTAGTACTACAGTAAACGGACTTAGTAGTACTGTACGGGCTAAAGAGATCAATAAAAAATATACCGGGCTTAAATGGAGGGCTATATAGAGATGATGCATTATTTTAATGAATTCAAGCGATCGAATAATAAGAACAAGCTAGAAAGAAAATGAAACTATTCTTTAATGAAATTAAGTTAGAAATAACATTAAACTGCAATTATAAAATGGCATTTTTTTATATAGCGATAAACGTTCACAACAATACATATGAACCAAACACTATTCTATATAGATTGTAAATCTAATCATTCTTGATGTAAAAAAAAAGCAATTATCCGTATTATATAAAAAATATCTAGGATATCACAAAAATGATACTATATTCGCTGAAAATAAAGATTACTATAACGAAGCATGAACTTGATCAGAATACCAAAGAAAGTTCAAACAGATAAAGGAGGCTGATAATGAAGATAGTCAAATCAACTACATAAAATATAACATGGCAGTGAAGGGAAAACACATAATAACATATAACATGGCGTGTTATATTGTTATTATTATTATTATTATTATTATTAGACGAAGGAACCACTTGTGCGCGTATGTTACGTGAGTTCTTATTTAGTGTTCTTGTTTGTAAAGATAAGCGTCTTAAGACTGATCCTAGAAGTAAGAGATCTTTGAGGTTCATGTGTGTGATCATGTTGTGAGAAGAGATGGGAGATATAGAGACATTAACAGGTGTATATAAAGAGAGCGTGAGAGTTTATAAATGAGAGAGATTGCATATAAATACATTTTGAGAAAATGTTTTCATATCTAGATAGACAGACCAATAATTGAGAGGTTTGCATTTATGCCGATGGATGACAGGTTGGCATTTATGCTTGGACAGTTCGTATGAACGGGAGTGTTTGTATAACATAAATAGATAGATTTACTTTCTAACACATGTTTTTTAGATGATGAATTTCAAATAGTTTGTACACATAAATAGACAATATTGTTTCAAAAGTGACCGTCTCGCTTCAAGACGATTGAAACCGATGTCTGAACCCAGAATATAGTCTGTCGTTCTCCAACTCCCTCTGAGTTTCTCACTAACTTTAACTAACTAACTCTTACTTCCTATATTGAGAAATCCATGCATGTCCGGCCACGTGATCACAATTCGTGAACATCAACATGCGCGAGTCGCACGTTTCCTGAACATTCTGATTTCTCAATAACCTATTTTTTCTTTGTTGTTTTCACAAAGGAATTCAACCTACATATCTAATTTATTTAACCCATATTTTATTATCCACATTCTTTTAACAATGAATAGTTTATTTATTATTTATTTCATCAGAATTAACAATTTACTGGACATTTCATTTAAACCTATTGTTCTTTAAAACTTATTTCCAGGGTTCGATTTCTGCTTTCTTTCATTTTATTTTCATTTTAAGTAGATCTCTCTATTTTTATACTTACATGAAAAGGGGACAGCCCTTATCATGTAACAGGCGGTGAAGGGAAAAGAAAGTAAGGAATAAAATTAAGCATAAAAATAAAGATAACAATAAAAAGAATGGAATTAAAAATGATATACAAACATAATATTAAATTAATAATGCGTTTATGAAAAGAGGAGAAATAGGCATACAAAAGCAAGTTTTATATAATCCACCTTTCAGTGAACATATACAAAATAATATCCCTAAAGAATTTTACAAAATAATTGATAAGAACTTCTTCAGACAATAGATTAAGTAAAATTATTAATAAAACACTATCAAACTTGTATTACAAATTCCAAAATAAAAATTGTAATAAGTTCAAATAATGATAAAATTAACAAAATAGTACACAATAGTAGGATTGAATTAAATATTGAGAAGAAAAGTAAGAGTAGAATACCTAATGAATGTCCATTGCAAAGCAATTGTTTAATTCCTAGAAATTGTATACAAATATAAATTATTCATGATAATATAATTTAAGTATACTTTTTAATTATAGTTTTTCTTTAAAAAAATAGTATCTAAAATGAGAAAATAATGAACAAATATCTCTTAACATAGAAAAGTATTTTATACGAAACTAAGGCAAATTTAGAAATAAATAGTTGGACATATAAATCGAGATTGAATTTAAAACATTAGATTATTGGGAGTAAATAATATAAATAAATCAGAGAGGAAAAATTATAAAAATTAAAAATACATAAAAATATCAAATGAATATAAAAATTATAGAATTATGCACCTAACAATCAGAAATACAAAAGTGTGATACTTATGTGACGATATAATATAAAAATTAGTCTATTATATATTATATATTAAAAATGCATATAACTATATATATGAAAATTACTGATAGTGGTAGTGGGGGAAGGACGAAGCACAATTATGTTGCTTTTAAAAGTGCTCTGGAGGCTTCCAGGGATTAGCAAACCTTCCTTTTAGGCAGGGGTAGAAGGAGTAGTATCTGTTTTGTGGTCACAAGGTAATCTCCCATGCATTATCTCATCCATTTTTGTTTAAAGGGTGGGGTGGGGGAAATAACGTTCTTTCTTTTCTCACAATGAATGCCTTCCAAAGCATTTTCTTTTTTTTTTAGTAATAGTGATATCACTAAACAAAGTGATATTCGTATCTATATGAAAAAAAACTACCTGTGACGTACATAAAAGTTATTAAAATCGAAAATTACGTCTATCATCGAGTAGTATAACTTTTCAATAAAAAATAAGGTGCTGTTTTTTGTAAAAGATTGGCGAGTGGGGACCAGAGATTGGAGTTCAGACGAGCACCTGCCATGGAAATAACGATAAAACAAAGATAGGCTTGCAACGTCTATTTTGTGGGAGAGAGGTTGCAGGGTAGAGAAAATAGCATCCCCCACTAAGCCACGAAGTCTATTTTGTACTCTGTCAAGGCAGGATTTCTGGCCTCCCTCGCCAACCCTTTACAAAAAACACCCGTCTTACTGAATCCACTGTCAAAAACTTTCCCCACTCTTTATCTATGCCTAAATCAACACGTAGATTCCATGAACAAAGCTTCTTTCTTAGAACTGCACGCCTGTGGAACTCTGTTCCGTCTGCCTGCTTCCCTCCTGACTACAACTTGGATGTCTTCAAGTCCAACGTAAACAAATTCCTGATGAACCGCCCCCTTAAGTAGACACTCTAAATACCCACACTAACGTACTGTACTTACAATAACCCTTATCCCTGAGTGGCTTCCGGGCCTTGATAAGTGGTGACCACCTTGTTAAAAAAAAAGAAAAAAAACGTACGGAAAAGTTAGTACAACCGAAAATTACGTAAAATAATAGAGTAGTTTCATTTTTAATTAAGAAATAAGGTACTTATAGTAATACACCCAAGAAATAACAATATAGTACCTATATCAAAAACAAAAAACAAAAAGTCCTTCCTGTGACATCCATAGTTTTGAAAACCGAAAATCACGTCAAATCATCGAGTAATATGACTTTTCATTGTTTTCTCATATAGGTAGAATACTGTACAAGTACCTTTTTCTTGGGTAGAATACTGTACAAGTACCTTTTTCTTGGGTAGAATACTGTACAAGTAGCTTATTTCTCCTCATATTATTGTGAAAGCGGTTGGGGGGGGTATAAGAAGTCTGTCACGGAAATGGCCGAAGCAGTTTACGATCTGAAAATCACTTTCTTCCATATATATTTTTTACGAGTGGAGTGTATGGTGTTACTTCCGGTAATGGCCGAAGCAGTTTACGATCTAAAAATCACATTGTTTCATCTAACAAATTCAAATAATCAATTTCATAATGAACTAAAAATATTTATCTTATGAAATATATTTGCATGTGTTGCCATATCATCTACCAAACTCATACACTTTTATTTTTTCTTTAACCAAATCCCACCAATCGTTCTCCTTAAGGAGTTATTCCATTTTCTTAAAACTATGAAAAAATTGCAAAAGTTTACATATAACATGATTCTAACAAATCTTATTACTTACATGCCAAATTATCAGATTATCAAGAGAAAATTGTGACATAGTTATTACTAACTTATTTACAAATCACTTTGATTAAATTATGTCTCTTGAAAATGTAACGTCTTACTATTGATCTATTTCTTGTAATAATATATCTGAAGCAGTTCTCTCTATCTAACTAGAAAAATATTTTTAAATTCACGGTCTGATCGAAACTAATATTATACTGATTATTCTATTGAAAAACATTGTATTGTTTGCTTATGTGATGATGTTTTCAACTGTCGTGGAATTTCCACAGGTTCTGCTATATTATAATATAATACTATATTATATATGAAAGGATATTATATTATAATACTAGCACAACCCGTTACCCGGCGTTGCCCGATGGCAGCATGCCCCCCCACCCCTGCGTAAAAAATTAAAGTACTGGTGTTTTTGTTGTTGTTATCCAACCCGCAATTTCCTCATGTTAAGAACGGCTTTCAGAATAAATACCGCCAACCTCCTCATGTTAAGAATGGCTTTTGGAATGGACACTCGCAACCTCCCTATGCTTAAAACAGCTTCGGAATAGGCAACCCCATTTTGTGAGTGGGGGTGGGGTTGTTACAAAATTTGCCCGAAATGTAATATTGATAATTACTGTCAGGATTCCTACGCACAAAAACTATGAACGAATAACAAAATTTGGTGGTTGCAGTGTTGTTTGGCTCGTGCATACTAATCTGGCGGGAAAAATATGGTTCAAGGTATGGTATTTTTGTATAGAGTTTAGGTTGCAAAATTCTCTCGACCCTTCTATCAGTTAAAAGGAACTAAATTCCTGTAGTCACCTGTAAGATATCATGTAAACATGCAAACGGTATTTCAGAAAGGGACAGTTTTAAATAAGCAGACAAAAGAAACAATATAAACAGAATGTTTTATTTAAATAATAAACAATCATTATTTATTTTAAAAAATATAGAGATAATTTTGTTTATATTATAAACAATATAATTAGAATACGTTATAATTTGAAACAATGTAAACCTTTTTAAATTTTAAGTGTTAGACAACACAAAGAGAATTTTTGTCATCTTGAAAAGAATATGATTCGCAGACATTTTTCAATATATATATATATATATATATATATATATATATATATATATATATATATATATACCTAAAAGTAAATAAAATTGGGAGAATAAGGCAAAAACAATTTACTATGTTTTGTGACCTATTTCGTGTAAAAATAAAAACAAAATATTTAATATTAGTGTTTAAAGTACGCACAAAAATGTTTCAATATATATATATACTCAAAAGAAAATACAATTGGGGAAATTAGGTAAGAACAATTTATTTTGGTTTGTGACCTATTTGCGTTCAAAAATAAAACAAAACCTGTAATAATAGTTTTACCCGTGCGAACCACAATAATTTTTTTAATTAAGAAACCCCCTAAAAAATGTAAATAGCAGTGATTACCCGTGCGAGCGCAAAAAAAATAAAAATAAATAAAAATAGCCGCAGTAGGCAGGCTCGAACGTGTAATACTAAGAAAAGAAAAGGGTGCAAAAAACGGAACGTTTTAGTCAATTGGCATACGCCAAACTTACGACATTACCACCCTCGAATAAGGCCTTTAAAGGTTTACCGTTTAGTTGTACAAATATCCCTGAACCATGTAATCACTAAAAGGGACTCGCTTAATGTAAACAGAAGTGTAAACTTAAACTAACAATTTATTTTTATTATTCAATGTTTTTACATTTAAATAATAAAGCCAAAAATCATTGTAAAACGTCATCTGTATTATTTATTTTTATGCACAATATCTAATGTAAAATTAAACCAACATTTTATTTTTTATTAATTAATGTGTTTAATTTTAAACTATAAAATAAAACACAGACAGTTTAAAGGCTTCCAAATCACACGAAATCCGGGTTCTGACTGTAGTAATCGCATTTTTTTTTTTTAGCGTATAAAGAAAGACTTTATTCAGTTATACTTAAGGAAAAAAGAAGGGTTTATCTACACGTTTTAAAAGGAAGAAGAACTCAAACCTTGTAGACAGTTTAAAGGGTTCCAAATTACACAAAATCCGTCCAGACTTAATTAATCGCATAATCGGTTGTTTTCAATTTTTTAATCAGTGTATAAAGAAAGATTCTTAGTGAATAATAATTTAAAAGAAAAGGAAGATTTATCAATTTTTTAATCAGTGTATAAAGAAAGATTCTTAGTGAATTATAATTTAAAAGAAAAGGAAGATTTATCAATTTTTTAATCAGTGTATAAAGAAAGATTCTTAGTGAATAATAATTTAAAAGAAAAGGAAGATTTATCAATTTTTTAATCAGTGTATAAAGAAAGATTCTTAGTGAATTATAATTTAAAAGAAAAGGAAGATTTATCAATTTTTTAATCAGTGTATAAAGAAAGATTCTTAGTGAATTATAATTTAAAAGAAAAGGAAGATCAAGTTTTTAGAAAAGAGGAAATGATGTCCATCAGCATACGACGATGTGTTGGAAAAAACAGTCTGTACTGTGTATGTGAACAAAAAATACGTAACGTGTTAGCGTAGCTATATCAGAAAAGTTAACATAAAACATACGTAAATTTAATGTGAAAATGTAAGTAGTCTTGGCTTATAAACATGTTTCGATGTGTTAATGTATTTGTAATTGGGGTATTTTATTTAAAACTCTTTTAAATTCTTGTATCGAGGAAAGTCATGTTTGTAAATATCTGAAGCGTTCATTTTTGTAGGAGGATTTATATTCTGGAATGAACGAATAGTCAGTTCTCAGCAATTAGATTTGGTGGAATGAAAAATATATCAAATTAATGATTTCTCCCTTCTCATAAATTGGGAAAAGAGAAAAGATTATATTATGTACATAAGTATATATGAGCCAAATAATAAGAGTTCAACTCCATATATAACTAAAATGCAGAATATCTTACAGTGTTAACTGAGAGCAGTAGAAGTGCGTTTTATTAAACGGAAAAATAGCAACTACTTCCACAATAGATTGTGATGATGTTGCTTCTAGTATGTAATGTAGCATTTTATATAATGAATAAATGGGTGTAAGATAGCGTTCTAAAATTACATAATATAGTGGCTAATAGTCTAGTCTAATATTAAATTTGTATGGTATCTGCTAGAACAAACCTAGTGTACTTTGGTCCAGAGGGAAATTTTTGCAATCAAAATTATTATATGTGGGGATGAAGAAGACTATATCATAATATGAAAATAACCATATTATAATATGAAAATAACCATATTCTAATATGAAAATAACCATATTATAATATGAAAATAACCATATTATAATATGAAAATAACCATATTATAATATGAAAACGACCATATTATAATATGAAAACGACTATATTATAATATGAAAACGACTATATTATAATATGAAAACGACTATATTATAATATGAAAACGACTGTATTATAATATGAAAATAACCATATTATAATATGAAAATAACCATATTATAATATGAAAACAACTATATTATAATATGAAAACAACTATATTATAATATGAAAATAACCATATTATAATATGAAAACGACTATATTATAATATGAAAACGACTATATTATAATATGAAAACAACCATATTATAATATGAAATAACCATATTATAATATGAAAACGACTATATTATAATATGAAAACGACTATATTATTATATGAAAACAACCATATTATAATATGAAAACAACCATATTATAATATGAAAATAACCATATTATAATATGAAAATAACCATATTATAATATGAAAATGACTATATTATAATATGAAAATAACCATATTATAATATGAAAATAACCATATTATAATATGAAAATAACTATATTATAATATGAAAATAACTATATTATAATATGGAGAACACTATATTATAATATGAAAATAACCATATTATAATATGAAAATAACCATATTATAATATGAAAATATGAAAATAACCATATTATAATATGAAAATAACCATATTATAATATGAAAATGACTATATATATCCACAAACAAGAATCTCTGGCAAAGAAATTGATGGAAATAAAAATGCGCAAACGACTCATAGAAGTCATACTACTGTTAACTCGATGGTTAACACTTTCCTCAATTGTGTTTTTATGTTTTGAATAATATAGTGTTTCTTTTATTGGTGCGTCATATTTTATCGACCAACCCCACAACGGTATTTATATATATATATATATATATATATATATATATATATATATATATATATATATATATATATATATATATAAGCTTTCGAATTCTTTTTTTATTCACAATCTCTTTTTTAAATCCGTTTTTTTTCTTTTTGTATTCCTTCTAAGTACAAAGTGTATTAGTCTCGTCTCTGCCGATCAATAAACTAGTATCGATTCAAAGTCGATGTTGGAGACAGTAAAAATACGAAGACGGTAACCAATTAGGAGAGAGATAGGGGAAGATATAGATTAGGTTATATGAAAAAATAAGAGGAAAATGAAAAGAATAAAAAAGAGACAGATCGATTGATAAACATGATAGAAGAAACCCCTGGGATGGGCTGCAAGGTGAAGCTGTAAGAAAAGCATTAGTATTGATAGAGACCGATAAAGGGAAGTTTACAACATGAAAGTACAGAATATTAGATGCGAGTGTTAGAATGTATGCAAATGCATGCATTTAAGCCTGAATTCTAAAATTATATATTTATGTACGCACATAAATATAGATTTATAGAAATATAGAGATATATACATATACTAGCAGGCCGCCCGGCATTGCCCGGTCGTAAAATACGCTTAAATATAATAATATTTTGATTAATGTAGATTTCGTATTTATTATTATATTATATTAGCATGGGCACCCGGCGTTGTCCGGGTGTTTGGATGTGTATGTTGAGCCAAAAAAAGAAAAAAGTGGTAATAGGAAGGCAGGTTCGAACCCGAACCGCAAAGGAGGAAAAGAACGGGGTAAAACCTAACCTTTATGCTGTTACGACCACCGCCAAACCGGAAGCGACATTTTTTTAAAATTAGGCTAGACAATCGAAAGGAGAGGATAACTTTCAAAAATATCGCCGAAAAAAATGACCCCCCCCCTGTATAAAAGTGTCTAGTTGAAGGGGAAGATATTAATGTTTTTAGCCAATTTTTCGATATTTATCGTATGAAGGGCCGACCTTTAAAACGGTACTGATCTTGGTAAAATCCGTCGCCTCTATTAAAAGTCTAAGGCAGACATGCAAACAGACATACATACATTTATATATTGGTAACTAAAAATTTTCGACCCAAACTGATGAAAAAGCTTGCCCTATCTCTGAATACCCTTTATGTAAAATTTCAAATATTTAGAACAGAAATTGTCTGAGTAATTTGGAAGAGACCGCAGAGGTCAATATTTTTATTTTATATTTATATCATTAATATATATTTGGTCGAATATTATATAATAAATAATTATATAATAAATAATTATATAATAAATATTATATAATAAATACGAAACCTGCATTAATGAAACTACTATATTTAAGCGTATTTTTCTGACTATTGTTTTCATCTTAGTTATCATTTTTCATAATGTTTTAGCCGATGTAATTTTCGACCTTCTTCAGCTACATCTGGTCAAACTTGTAATTTTGAGATGTATCTTCGATTTAAACTACAAGGTTGGATTGCTTTTGTTCCATTAGTCATGACCGGGTAGAAATCTAATGTAATTATTCATTATATTCTTGTACTGAGGATTGCATCTTGAATTGAAGATTGTCACTTAGAAATGAGTGTACTTAGAACTTTATTTATTGTGCCACGAACACTGGTTACCATTCGTGTATGAAATAAAGAATTCAGTTCAAAATTCTATATAGGTTCCAGAGTTCGACAAAAGCTACTTGTATAAGGCAAAATGTTATAATCGGTCGAAATGCTGTGAGAATCCAAGAGAGATTTTCTTAATAACTGATGGTGAAATGAAAATATGATAGCCTAACGACATTTATTTAATGATCAGTTTGGAAATACTTGGCAACTTGTTTTTGAAAATAATGAACTCAGAAATTCCAAATGAAAAGCAAATAACGATTCATGTTTTGTCATAATCTACAAGATTGACAAATTGTCATCATGCCAAAATTGCATAAAGTAAACATATTAGCAGATGTTTATAGCTTAACGAGAGGAATTAGTTGTCAATTTCATATTTATGTGAACAACGAAACATGTGAAGCGTGTTGGGTTGTCGTCAATGAATTTAAAACAACTGGTTGAATACTTAACGATGGCTTTCTTTAGATGTCTATTTGTTTATACCTGCTTCTCCACGAGGAATGGATGCGACACAAAGTCAAACTTAATATGGATCGTGGCCAGGACAGAACAACATCTAGGCGTAAATGTCGTAAATATCCTAAGTACTATTGACATTCTCTTACAATAAATTGCTCCCTCATCAGAAATAAGGGCATATTTGATCATACACCTGCACCCGATTATTACGGAAGACTTTCAAAGTTAGATCCCAATAAAATACATCTGTAATTTGCCACATAACCCGTAGAGATATAAATCATTGCACATGCAAAATTTCAGCTAGATCAGCCATCTGGAAGTGGGTCAGGCGCATTACTTATTGAACGCCCCTCGTATAATGAGTTTCTCCTTTTTTTTCAGAAATAAATATATATATTAATTAAATCATGCAATTATATTTCCGTATTTGTGTGTGTTTCTAGCCTCCACATTATTTGTAATTGAGCAAAATTTCTATTTAAAATGATAATTTCATTCCGAAATTAAAGTCACAAAAATTATTTTTCATTTTTTTTCGTTAACAAATCAGTTGTTATTTTTTCTCCTTTACAACGTAGAGCTATAATAATAAGAAGAAGAAGAAGAAAAAAAAGAATAAGAAGAAGACAGATCCTATTGACGTAGCATTCCATCCATTGTACTGATTAGCGACCACTTCGCATGATGTCATTTGTTTCTACTTTTATAAAATTGAAGAACTCTATGAAAGAGAAAATTGACAAAAACACGAATAAAAGAAAGAGAGGAAAAACGAAAAAGTGAAAAAGAGAAAATGCGAAAAAGAAAGAAAGGGAGATAAGAAACAAAGAAAAAAAGAAAAAAGAAAAGTAAAAAGGGACAGAAAAAAAATTTATTTTACTAAACAAAGTAAACAACAAAAACAGTTGGAAATGTCTCTGTCCATTTTCCCAGATGTTAACTAGTTATGACGATAGACTCATAAATACTCATCATTTTTCTATTGTTAATCGATATTTGCTGTCAGAACGTCGACACCAGAACGTCTCACTTTTACGCAACATATAATTAACTCGAATTCTTCGATTGAATTTATATTATAATACACGAAAATTATTTTGATGCGTTTCTATGGTAACAGAACAAGAAGTTTCGATGCCTTTCAGTTCACATTGTAATTTGAAAGTTTAATAGAGAGAGGATGCGTAAATATCTCACACATCTATACGGTTATTTTTATACCTATACGTTGCCTAAGACTCATGAATGTCATGCTAGTATTTTTCAGTTGAATATTTTCAAATTAATGTAAAAAAAATGTTTTAATTGCTTTTATTGTTTTATTATTTCCGTAAATATTTTAACAAAATTTCAAAGGAAAGTAAAATTTTTAATATAATAACGTGTAAATTGTGCATAAGCGAGAAGTGCCCATATACACAGTAGCATCCGAAGCGGCCACAGAATGTAATTAATATGGAGAAAAGAAGAAAATATTTTTAAAATTATTCGATAATACATTAAATAATGTAAAGGAAATTAGTCATATTTTCAGCTATAAATATTTATCTCCCTTATGATATAGAGTAATTATTTAAAATCGACACCATTCAAATACTCTTCCTTGCCGGATCTAAAAAATGATAAAATAAACTGAACCGAACTGATATTTTAAAGAACATGCTGAAAGGAAGAAAAATTCAAAGTGGCTAGGTAGAATCAAATATCAATGGGTCAGCTGTGATGTCATTTGATAATTTCATATATTAAATAATAAAAGAACAAAATTGTTTTTAAAAAGGTTGAATATGTCTTAAAATTTATATAAATAGATAAATAGTAATTGTTTTTAGCACTTCGTTGATCCAGAGATTTCCGGAATTTCTTAATAACTTTACATTGGAAAACCTTTTTTCTCTTAAGTTATTTACTCGCTCTCAGAGAAGTAAGACACAAGGCCAAGGGTGAAATTGAATGAAAGTGTTTCTGTGGAATGACTTGGATTCGAACTTGGAATACACATAATTTCAGTCCGTGTTGTTAACGACTAAGCCAGCATCACCTCCTTATGTTTTTAAATTATATCTCAATGGACAAAAGCGACAAGTGCTTAAATCTAGTGATTTTGGCGTTCATACCTAATTTCCTCTTAAATAGATCAAACACTCAGGAAAAATTTAGAATTTTCAATAATCGCTGAAGATCAATGAAAATTGTCAGCTAAGCTTACAAAATTAGACCTTTTGTCACCTCTTTCTCTCTCTCTCTATCTCTCTCTCGTCCACTTCATATTGGTTTGATCTTTGTGCCCCACCATATAAAATATTTTAAATTTAAAATAAAAATGGAAATTACAAAAGTTAGCCTTCCAATTGAAGACTATCTCGCCGCATCATCCTCACCGTCAATCAGTTCAGCTTCCACTTCAAACGTACATTTTATGACTAATAAAGTTTTAATCAAAACACTTCACTCTGGTTCTTCGATATCTGATATAAATTTTCAAATGTACTAAACCGATTTTGTTTTTTATCCAAAGTACGTCATGTCTAACATATATTAAAAATAAATCAAGTCGTTTTATCCACAATAATTTAAAGTTTGAGTTTATTTTTTGTGTTTACAGATTTAAACAATATAATTTGAAACGGGGTATACAAAATTAAAAGTTTTAAGTAAGCCCTTCCCCCGTGGCTTCTTTGTAAGAGGCATATAAATTCAACACATTTGTCTTCTTAGCAAACTTTTCTTTATAAATAGACTTTTAGTTTTATGCGTATTTTCTAACATTTCTTTCTATAAGTAACACACACAGACATATATTAGAACCTATTGAGATAATAGAAAGCTCAATGTACTAAACAGAGCAATTAAAAATCAAGGAAAATTGATGAGGTAAATAAAAATTGCATAAATTACAATATTTATAAATCCATCAACAATTCAAAGTTATATATATATTTGTTTGAATTTTGATGGATTAATTTAAATATGCAAATATCTTCTTATATATATATATATTAGCATATTTTGGTTTCTTTAATAGCATTTTCTTCAAATGTTAATATTAAGGGTCGTTTCTTTATTATCAAATTTGATTTAATTGCAAGACAAAACTATGTGCCTTCCCTAAGCGAAAACAAACAGAGCTATGCAACGCGTGAGACAATCAATATTTTCGTACGAAATTCTTAGGTGAAATGAAAAGTGTTGATATTTTTATGAATGGTGTTTTCTTTCCTCTTATCGATCGAATAATTTGAAAGCAAAGTCACTCAGTTGACATAGCCTAATGAGCGATTGTGTTGGACGCCAACGTTCCGCCAAATATATTTATTAACAAACGCGGCTAATTGTTAAAAAAATACTAAGTATTAACGCTGAAAGTTTATCATGCAACAAGTTTCACTTCGCAAAATTAGGTTCGAAACTAACAGAATCCATGGAAATTCCGCAGAGTAAATCTCTGGCCGGCTTTGGGTATGATTGAAACCGCTATCTTAAGATAATGTCCATCTGGAACCGTAGAGATTCAACGCCTTTATCAACTGCGCCACGGGCCCCAAAGGTGCAGTTGATAGAGACGTTGAATCTGAATCATGTTATTTCTGTTATAAACCTAGTCTTATTACGGTAACGCTTTATGCCGCAGTGTTTTAGTATGAGAGATACTGATCAAAGTGGATGTGTATGCACACACGAGTAAACTATTAGCCGACTCTTCATCTATAGCCCACCCTAAATAAGTGCAGCGTTCGTTTCCACACTCGCAGGACACTAGATCTATTTCGACATTATACAACTGAAAATAGAGCAACCACTCTTGGCGCTACATAAAATTTAGGGTTACTTACGTCGGAAACAGCAGACAAACCTGTTAGAAAAGAGTGGTCCAGTTGTGTGAACATATATGGTAAGCAAGCACATCCAAATTTTAATGGAATAAGACGAAAGTGGGGGACGGTGTTCCT
Organism: Euprymna scolopes; assembly: GCF_053919585.1. Taxonomy (NCBI): domain Eukaryota; kingdom Metazoa; phylum Mollusca; class Cephalopoda; order Sepiida; family Sepiolidae; genus Euprymna; species Euprymna scolopes. The sequence goes on from NC_136525.1 coordinate 31,359,310, forward strand.
TGCCCTAGTCAGGAAAAAAGTCAAGTACTGGAGGTCTCTTCTAGTCCCTGTGATGGTACATTTGCGCCTGGCTAATAAACAAAGAAAGTATGTGAAAAGTCAGGCGATAGGTAGAGCATATCTACTCCTTAAACAATTAAGGTTTACAGTTTGCTTGGGAGTGAACAAGCGTATTAAAAAGCCGATCATCACTCGAAGTGGGTATACGAATCGTACCAGCCGACAGCTCGGCCAAGTTGGAATCCAACCAATGGATGGACGAATACTTTTTCAAATCCTTTTTTTTTTTTCAATTATTTGTGAAAAATTATTTTGTTGACGGTAATCCATTCTACAAAAGAAAGACACCGAGTTGCATTTTTTGATCGTAGATGAAAAGCAAAAATAACAAAAATAGCGACCAAATTAATCGTTCATTATATTTCATTTATTGTTTTAATCTAAAATCTGTTGTCACAACTAATTAGATTCAATTTATAGCAGTTTCAAATTCCTGTTTGTTTTTCAGACTTAATTATCTATATATCAGTACCAATCCTTTTATGATGTATTTTTTGTTTGTTTTTGCGTTTCTATTTAATCAAAACAAATATGTCTAATGAGGGCAGACGATAAAAAACAACAATATTCTGGTTACTTTGTTAGTCACTATAACAAAAGCGTCTATTCAATATGTGCGATTAGTACTATTCAAAACTCAATTGTAACAGTAATTTTCTTTCTGTAACGATTTCTGGGCCGTAAGTCTTCAGATTAAGACGAAGTCAAAAGTATGATAGGTTTTAGAAGCTGGAAAGTCTAGATATGACACTTAGCTTTTCATGGTTACCTTATGAATTGCTAAGTCACTTTTTTTTAATAATGAGGTCGCAACTTATCAAGGGCAAGAGGCACTTGAGTACAATAGTTAATGACATGGAAGTGATTGCAAGATGACCATAAGGAAAATGTTGATCAATGGTGTGAACTGCAATCCATTGCTTATGGAGCGATGCATTTTATTCTCAAAAATATTAGAAATGTTTTTTAAACAAAAATACTACATTTTGAATTAATGCCTATTTTGGGCAGATTATAAAAAAGATACTTTTTAAAAATATTCATGCAATATTTTTATATTAGTATTTTATATTACTTTTATAGCTTTTTTTTATGTGTCCAGTAAAATAATTATTTAGGTTTTACGTGAAATTCAAAGTCGGTTATTAACATTGAAAAATCAACTAAACTGTGTCCATCGCTTTATTGCAGATTACAAAATAATCAATATATCAGTAAATATAAGTTATAAAAAGCTGAAAATTACACCATCCAAGGACTGTATTAAGGTGAGATATATCCTAAAATTTCATCAAAATTCATGTCATATTTAAAAAGTTATGTTATTTTTTTAATATTATTTTATATTTTAGAGCAAAAAGAAAATGGGCGCCATGGTCGAAAATACAGAATTAACATAACATGACAAAGTTTCGTGTGTATTTAAGTTAAAGTTATGAAATTTTCTGTAGTTGAAGATATTATCACGTGTGATGCATGGTGAACTATTTTATATATTTAATATGATTTTATTATTACTTTGTTGCTTTCATTTAATATGATTTTATTATTACTTTGTTGCAAAATCAAGATGAAACCATTGCGAAAACGTTTAATGATAATAAAACCACGTTTTTATTTATGATGAAATCATGAAATTTTGAAGATGCTCATGCTACAATAACGAAAAAAGTTTGAAAATATTATCTAATCTGAGTCATCATGGGCAGAGTTCAAAGGATTTCGACAAGTTTCATCAACCACAACCGACGGTGCATCTCAGTTCCTTCAGACAACAACTGCATCTTTGAGATTCGCAGTTCTTGCACTAGCATTCTCTGAGTTTGAGGTAAACCTCTGGCAATGGTTCATCGCTCATCTGATGAGGAAGTATATTTCGAGTACTGCCGTCCTGGTTCCATCAATTCCAACCAGGGGAAATATGTCTGGCCGTGCGATTAGTGAAGAAAGCCAAATTGTACACTGATGATGTGCTCGCTGAATATGCATCTTCAAGGAAAACCAAGTTGGTGGTAACCTTTCTGGATCTTTGGAACCCTTGAGGAATATTTTAAAACGCACATTATTGATGTTTGTGTTATTTTCATTGTTGGAATACAGTTTGCAGATAACGTTCTCCACATTAGTCATAGTTTGTCCCGTGAGTGTACCGCGCCCAAGCCCGTCCACCAAGGGACAATTAATAGTGAATGTTTTCTAGGCTGTTATTTCACTAATGCCAAAACATTGGCTGGCGGTGTCACAGTCTGATATGGCATAGTATCTGGGAAGGTTGTGGCGTAGAACTGGGCCAAGGTCTGCATTGTGAACAGCAACAAAGCTCCGTTAATTCACTGTTCCTGTCTGGAACCAGATCTCTCTGGTTAGATCACTGGCGAAGTAAACAAGGAGAACGAGAACGTCTGTGTCTCTGGAACAGCAGCTTAAATCCAAGATCTGTCACATAATGTAATATCATTCTGGTATCAGCTTCGTTGTGGAATTGACGTTTGTTCCACGGGATGATTCTGTAGCTATCCTGCCATGGAATCCTCCAAAAGTCACGACTTTGCGATGTCCTTGTGTCGACTTTGTTTGACGGATCAGCTCCATGCTCAAAAAGTGTTCCAAATCTCGTCTGTTCTCTGAGAGGTCAATAAACTGTCTCCAGTTTACACGTAGTGGCACGTCCCTGTTATCCACTTTGCGGCGTATTGGCTGGCTTTTTCCTGTCCGGAAAATCCGAGTGGTATTCTTGATGTATGTGCTTCATACCGATTAAATACAACATCGACTCTGGAAACCGATTGACTGAAGACTGAAGCGACAACCCGATCTGCGAGTTGTCCAAAATTGAGGCTTGCCAATTGATTGGTCAAATGCATGACCATCGATGATCACACAAGTTTTCAGGTTTGTTATTGTCAGTTGTTACAATTGTGCTTTTCTGGAGAATGTTTCCCAAAGCTGCTTTATTTGTGAATCGCATTACTCTGGAGGTGTCTGCAAGTGAAAGTGAAACTGGCGAAAAGTTCATAGTTGAAATTTCCATTCAGGTCAATTTCACGTCCAGCTTCCTTGGACACGAGCAAGCGTTGGAAGAGGTTTCGGTCTGCGTTGATCGTCTTTTGCTTGAGAGCCGAATTTTTGCTCTGGACTTCATGTTTTTCAGGGTTGAGATTTTCGACTGTTGGAGCTTTCCATAAAGTCAACTTGATGAGATGTGAAGCCACAAATTCACGCAATTTCTCTTGTCCTTGTACTATGCTGTCATAAGAGGTTCTGTAACGTCTGAACAGCAATCTTGGATGACTATGGTTGATGTGGATTGAGTTGTGGTATTAAGGCGATTTGGTCGGGAAGACGTCGGTGCAGTTTCTTTTTGAGGCGGAATTTATTGGCCCGATATGGTCCAGCTCCAATGCGAAATTCGCTGAGCAAGGTGTTCCCAAACATCAAGCAGTGTATAGATGTCACTTGGAGCCAGTCCAGTAGACACTTCGGACGAGACTTTTTCAAAGCAGATGTTTGAGCTTTACTTGTACAGGACTTGGATGCTTTTCTATTGAACTGAGCGCAACACTGAAAATAGTACACTTTTCTATTGAACTGAACATAACACTGAAAATTATACCTGGCATCTGCCGCCACGCGATCACTAACTCCTGCTAAACGACATTGTATAACATGATCTACTTGAGCTCCTTCAGGAATTTTGTCAGAACTCTCACTAGTGGCGACTAAATACGTTTCTTTGCTGCTTTTCTTTTGGCAGAAGATGCGCGAGTCAGTGTTCAAAGTGGAAGATTTACTCTCGGATTCACTGCTTGAGGCAACGGTGTGTTCATACTTCCTTCTGAGTCGCGTTAGTTTTAAGAAGTTTGTGAAGATAGAATAAGAGTCTTGTGATTGATGATTTCAGTCTCTTTGGTAATTTCCTCAAAATCAATGGCTTCAATTCTTTCGATAGTTTGGAAGTTTTCAGCATCATTGTACTTCTTGCGTTCTGCGGCAGGTTTGCAGACTCTTTGAATTCCAACCTCTCCAAGTTTTTCTTGTGGGTCTCTGCGGGTCTTTCTTCTGACAGAAGAGGCACAGGGTCCAATCAGTACTTGCATCAGAAGATCTCTTAGAGCTTTGGCTGCTCACACTCGATTCCATGTTTCAGCTCAGCTCAGCTCAGCACATATTGTCGGAGAAAAAGAACAATTAGAAATTGTACAAATTAGCACATTACCTTAACTATTCTGATGTGTTCATGCTGTGTTCGTCATGGTATTCATACATTTGGCATGATATTCTCCAGACACCTTATTTACTTTCTATTTGATATGACATTCATCAGATAAATACATTTCTGGTGTATAGATTAAGTACAAATGAATAAAATAAAAGATTTTAACAAAAATCACTTTTCGTTTTGGTGGCCATTTTGTTTTATTTTTTATTGGATGCAAACAATAATGAATCAATGAAATCCACCTGAAATATGTTTAGTAGCAGTCATGTTAATTATCTAACATAATATTCCGTACTTCCTTTCATGAATTTTCAAAATGTTGCTCCCAGTCTAGAACGTCGTTTTGAATAGATAAAATATATAAAATAACATACAAATACTCTAAAAGTTCTCCCACCTCCGTTTGAAAATTCACGAAATTGCTCATTTATTTTCATAAAACTTCAAAGCAAATTCTTATAAATGGCGTCAAATCAAAGTAAACGTCATAAAACCAAAGTCAGGATTTTGACTTTCTCCATATATATCCCCCCCCACACACACAATATATATACAGAGAGAGAGAGAGAGAGAGAGAGAGAGAGAGAGAGAGAGAGAGAGAGAATGGGGGGGGGTAATCATTTACTTGAAACGTACTCGCTTTGTATATACCAGTCGTAATGGGATAAAACAATCTTTCTAATGAATAACGTTTTTTATGATAGAAAAAAATCTTTTTTCATATAGATTTTGTAAATTTAGAAAAATTCTAAGCTCGATAAATATCTTTTAATTTGGTTCCAGAGCATATATAGTGTATTATAATAATTCTCAAAGTTCTAAACATCAAGTTTCCTCAGTTGGTCATTTATTACTTTTCAAATGGTATCCAGTGCAATATTACTTTGTATTGCGACTAACAAGTCTACAAAATTATGTTATTGCTGCATAATTAGTCACGTACTCTTCAGATGTTTACTATAAAAACCTATAAAAACACAATTTTGGACAACTTATATTAGAACGTTCCTTCTCAGTGAGGATTGCACAACCGTTATTTCGCTGGAAATCTCAATGCTACCGTTTAAAACGCATCTATTGTATCTTGAAACTGGGGAAGTAAATACACGAGTGTGTATTAATCGGCTTTCGTCTGAGCCACAAGATGAAGATGAAAATAACTCAATTGCCGGCCATGATTTGCAATCACCCTGCGGCGACCATGTTGTATTTAAGACCGGAGAAAGATTAAGTGTACGCAATTTGGCTCGAATAAAAAGAATATCTCATAATAAATTAAGTCTGGATTCAGCTATACATATATATGTATGTATATATATATATATATATATATATGTGTGTGTGTGTGTGTGTGTGTTAGTGTGTTAAACATCCATATATTATATATATATATATATATATATATATATATAAATATATATATATATAAATATATATATATATATAAATATATATATATATATAAATATATATATATATATAAATATATATATATATATAAATATATATATATATATAAATATATATGTATATAAATATATATATATATATATAGGTAGGTAAATCATTTACTTGAAATTTTACTCACTTTGTATATACCCTATATTTTGGCGTATAAGACGACCCTAAAATTTTAAAAATCATCTTTAAAAACCAATATTTCATAAGATATCGGATGTTGCAATGCCTAGGCTAGGCGAAACAAACCTGGTTTCGTGATTTAGAAAACCGATATATGATAAATTATAAAATCGGTATATGATAATTTTTGAAAAATTTGCTCCGATTTTATCTGACGGTCGCCTTATACGCCGAAATATACAGTGCCAATCGTAATGAATTAATTTTTGAAAGTTTTTTGTATTTATAATTTTTTTAAATATAAATTTAGAAAAATTGCAAACTCAACACTTTTCTTGGGTGAAGGTTCAGGAAATATATAGTGTAATATGATAGGTGTCCGTGTTCGAAATATCAAGTTTTTTTTCAGATTGTAATTTATTACTTTTCAAAAGTTAACCATTGCACTATTATTTCGTATTGCGACTAACAAGTCTGCAAAATTATGCCTTTGCTACATTTTTACTCACTCATCAGATGTTAGTTAAAAAAATAAAAGACAATATTTTGAACGTGCATGGATCGTATAACCGACATACGCGGCCATTTTTGATCGTTATGAACATTACGATTACATTGTATTTATCTTAATTTTCAATTATTTTCATATTTTTTGTGGATTATCATTGTTCTTTTTTATTTTATAGTTGATTAATGCACACAAAGTAGATCAAGTTGATATAAAAATTTAAAATACATAACAAATTGTCTTATGATCAATGACGATGTTAACAAAATTTATGGAATTTATTAAAATTCATTTATCAACTACGTGGAAAGTAAACAGAAAAACAATATGGAGTTTCGATTATGAGGACTTTCTTAAGAGTAATTTGAACTAAATAAATAAGAAATATGGCAATTAATATAACTGAAAAATAGGACTCGCAGAGTGCTAAAATAATATATAAAACAATCCACGAAAAACAACAAACTTTAAAATAAAATAAAAATATACCAATAACAATCCACAAAAAAAAAACGAAAATAATTTAATTATTATATGCAGTATAATCGTAATCTTCGTTACGAACAAATTGGCAGTGCGTGTTGGTTGTATGAACCAAGTTGAATTAAGTTATTAAAAACAGTGTTTTTCTTAGGTTTTTAAGGTGAACATCTGATGAGTAAAGACATAATTTTAAAGATTTATTAGTGACACCAGGAAATAATATTGCAAGGGTTACCTTTTAAATAGTATTACATTATAATCTAAAAAAAAACTTGATACTTGGAAGATGGAGAACTATTATATTACATTTTCTATTTAAATCACATACATACATAAGAGATATATGTAATATATAAATATATATATATATATATATATAAGATGTATACATATGTACACATAGATACATAAATGTCCAAACACACACATATATATACGTGTGTATTTACATAGACATATATACATGTGTACATGTATATATATGTATATACATATACATCGGTAAACACTGTATGCTTTTCGAGATGAATAAACATGTTAAATTGAATAAAAACACAAAAATTATATCCAGTTTGGTAGAAAAGTAATTTATCTTGCCTGTTATCTTGTTATCATAACATTTATTTAAAAGCATTAAACAAGTAAAAATATATATTTTTTAAATATTATGGGGGTTATAGTCTATTTTAAAAAACAATATCTCCTTCAAGAACGATCATAAAATGTGTTTTCAATCGACATTTATTCAATAAGGGGCCAGTTTTCCTACCTAGCGAAAGGGGACGAGTTTTCCGGAGACGAGT
>NC_136525.1:31371963-31376963 GCF_053919585.1 Euprymna scolopes
TTGGTATGGCATGCTACAACAAGCTTCCTGACGTCTTCGCTGTGTTCCTTAGTTTTAACCATGGCGATTGAAAATTATAATTTAGTCACTTATAATAGTTTAAATAAATCGCTATCTAAAAATTATCTGAAAAAAATTATTCACTGAATTAGCATAATATGGCTATAAAAAAGTTCAGAAAGCACGTAAACCGGAAATTGATTGATATTATACTGATACTAAAAGAAAAACAAAGCCGTGCCAATAATTTTGAACAAGGGTTTTTTGCAATTATGTTTGTTGTTCCTTTGTTATTTATTTTTTCTAAAATCCGATTGCTGCATCGGAAAGGCCAGTTAAAAATACATAATATACTTTGTTATTTTCTTTAATTTAATCCCTTTTTTAGAATTTATTTGACAAAATTTAACTTTTATTTTACCGTGCCAATAAATATGATCATCACTGTATATACATGTACAAACATATATACATATATATACATGTACATACATATATACATATATATACATGTACATACATATATACATATATATACATGTACATACATATGAATTTAGGTAAAAATGGCACCGGTAAAAATGGCACTGGTAAAAATGGCACCGGTAAAAATGGCACCGGTAAAAATGGCACAAGTGAATAAATAGGTAAAAATGGCACCGGTAAAAATGGCACGTAATGGATTAATGAGAAAAATGACAAAACGAGAACAGGCATGAATATCTCATAGTATATTAAAATGGGACAACGTGCGAAATTTGTCGAATTAAAAAGGGTGCTAGAGTAGACGACCGATCTGGTCTCAAATTTTACCCTCGTTTTGAGTTTTCCAAAAGTTAGGTCATGTACTGTGACGTCACCGGTGTTACAGAAAATAATGAGAAGTTTGTCAAATTTAAATAGATCCTAAATGCGAATCTCGTTTTTGAGATTTCCCAAAGTGCTATTACGTCACAGGTGTCAGAAATAACTTTTTTCATCTGTGTGGTAATTCATTCACCTCTTTTCTCCCCTATTATAAGTTGAACACTGGGCAGAAATAAATTAAAAAATCTCCCTTATTTACAAACAAGTTCCTTTTATTTTAATTAGTTACTTCAATTTATTTTTTTCTTTACCATATATTCGATTCGATATCTATACTAATAAATGCCTTAAAAATAAGAATTATCGAACATTTATTACTATAGACAACAAAATGAAAAAGTAAAATATACAACAAATAAATGCTACCAAACGCAAGATATGCTAAAAGTAAAAATAAAATAAAAATAAGCAGTTTATATATTTTTCAAAAATACAAACAAAATAACTTAGGCATAAACAATTATAGCGAGGAACAGTCCATTTGATGACGGCTTCTGATATTGAAATCAGAAATCAACATTATGTTATTCGTTCCTCGTAATTTATGTACACTTAGTGTTGTTTCTTTTTATGGAACTCCTGCATTGCAACATGTCGGCAATGGAGACGAGTTATCGACCCCTTTATGAAACTCAAATATAAAGAAGTTTCTTCATAAATATTTCATGTTTTTTAAATTACTACATTGATGAATTAAAATTATATTTTGATACATTTTATACAACCTCCCCCACCCCAAAAAATACTAAAAACAATCTATAAATGTTTTTAGCATATTTTTTTCAATTATGAATCACTCATTAAAAAGAAATATTAAAACTTTAAAATTATAGTTCGATACATTTTTATACTTTAAAATTAAGTACTCCTTGTGCGTTGAGTCTTATAGTTCACAGCCTAAATATTCAATGACCTCTCCCCTTGGTGCGGAAATAAACTTTTTTTATTTTGTAAACAAACGAACGTATTGTACTTATGGATGTTTGGTACCGAAAGAAATATGAACTTTAAAAAAATAATGTTACTTTTATTTCATTAAATTGTTAGGTGAAAGTGCAAAATAGTTCACCCCACCTCCATGTTAAGAATGGCTTTCTAAATAGTTATTATTTCAACGTTGTTTGTACTCTCGGGGTGTCAAACATGTATAAGTACCTATTTTAATGAGTCAAAACTGAACTCTGTCATATTTGATCTGTAAGCTGTTATTTATATTGGAATCAGTTTATAATTTTATGTCAGAAATATACTCAGTGACCGATTGACCCCAGAAATGTCCCCCAGAACGGTTTCATACTCAACTGTGAGCATGAAACTGTGAGATGAATTGGTCATAAAACCTTTTCGCACGTATACGCGACAACACGTGTTATCTTTCACTTGAGTTTATGTGTCTGTTGAATTTGTTAATAAGGTAATAAAACTATTTTTGGTAATTAACAACATTGATACAGTTTAGCTTGGAGAACTTTGTGTTACTGTTCCCATTCCAGCTTTGGACTACTATTCTCATCTTGAGTATTCCTATTTACTTGCTTCCCCAAGAGGGCAAAGTTAGACACAATGTCGTTTTTTATGTGGGCAATATCCAGCTCTCCTACAAGAGGAACTCTGGATCAGAACAAAAATTAAAATTGTCTCAGTCTGAAAGGATTTATTAATTCTTCATTGAACGGGGAGATAATAGGTGGAGTGTAGCATCAGAAGTGATACTACACTTTGTTAACGTATCAGTCGATGCAACCTCCGACAGAAATTCTGTGCAGATTCTCGAGTTCAACAGAAACATTCCAAAGTTCAATATTTATTCAATAATAGCAGTTTTGGACGAATAAGAAAAAATGGCAAAGCCCAACTTATCAACGATAAAATACATTCAATGATAAAATAAATTAAGAGTGCACCAAAATTAGTTTTTTTCTTTTATCAAAGATAAAAGCCAGTCGAGGATAAGTGTAAACCAGGGAGCTTTTAATTACACTAAACAAAGTGCATCTTTTCTGGATCATCTTTATTTTGTTTTGTTTTAGGGAAAAAAACTTATCACCGTGTGTGTTTTATCCTTGATACCTAGCGATTAATTATGAAAAAAGAACCCAAAAATACAACTACAACTTGCCCAGAAAAGATGCATTTTGTTTAGTGGAATTGAAAACTTCCACATTAACCCTTATCCTCGAGTGTGTTTTACCCTTGATAAGTTGCGATTCATTAGTCCTAAGTACCCCATTTTGGGGAGCTAGATAGTCACCAGATAAAAAACCGACATTGTGTCTAACTTTGCCCTCGCGGGGTGCAATTAAATAAGAACCTTTAGATAAACAATGCTTCTAAACTGAGGTAATTGTAATTTTTTGTTCTGATCGAAAATGACCCTTTTTGGGGAGCTGGATATTCCCCAAATTTAAAACCAACCTCGTGTCCAACTTTGCCCTAGCGAGGTGCAATTAAATAAGAACCTTTAGATAAACTGAGGTAATTGTAATCTTTTGTTCCGATGAAAACTGCCCCTTTTGGGGGGGGGGCTGGATATTAAAAATCGACCTTGTGTCTAACTCTGCCCTCGTTGACAGCAAGAAAATAGGAAATTTTAAACACCCAAAATGAGGTAAGAATTTGGGACCACATAGCTTCAGTAGCACATTTTGGTGCCATTTTTACCTAGTTATTAACTTGTGCCATTTTTACGGGTGCCAATTTTACCGGTGCCATTTTTACCAGTGCAATTTCTACCGGTGCCATTTTTACCGAGCACCAAATACATATATATGCATATATATATAGATGTAAAACCTATATATACATGTACATACATATATATACGTAAATATACATATACATATATATGTACCTACATATATACATATATATATATACATACATATATACATATATATATATACATACATACATATATATATACATACATATACACATATATACATATATATATACATATATATATATATACCTATATATATATACATACATATATACATATACATACATATATACATATACATACATATATGCATATATATACATATATATATGCATATATGTACATATATATATGCATATATATACATATATATACATAAACATATGCATATATATACATATACATATGCATATATATACACATATATATGCATATATATGCATATATACATACATATATATATATATACATATATATGTATATATATATGCATATATATACATATATATGTATATATATATGCATATATATACATATATATGTATATGTATATGCATATATACATACATATATATATGCATATATATGCATATATACATACATATATATGTGCATATATGTACATATATACATACATATATATGTGCATATATGTACATATATATATACATATATATATATGCCTATACACATATATATATACATATATATATATGCCTATACACATATATATATACATATATATATGCATATACACATATATATATACATATATATATGCATATACACATATATATATACATATATTTATATGCATATACACATATATATACATATATATATATGCATATACACATATATATATACATATATATATGCATATACACATATATATATACATATATATATATGCATATACACATATATATACATATATATATATGCATATACACATATATATATACATATATATATATGCATATACACATATATATATACATATATATATATGCATATACACATATATATATACATATATATATATGCATATACACATATATATATACATATATATATATGCATATACACATATATATATACATATATATATATGCATATACAAATATATATATACATGCATATACACATATATATATACATATAAATATGCATATACACATATATATATATATACATCTATATGCATATACACATATATATATGCATATACACATATATATACATATATATATATATGCATATACACATATATATACATATATATATATGCATATACACATATATATACATATATATATATGCATATACACATATATATATACATAGATATATATGCATATACCCATATATATATACATATATATGCATATAAACATATATATATACATAT
>NC_136525.1:31389463-31404463 GCF_053919585.1 Euprymna scolopes
ATATATACATACATATGCACACATATATATACATACATATGCACACATATATACATACATACTTATTCGTATACATACATATACATTCTAATTCGTATACATATATATACATTCTTATATACATATATATACATACACATTCATATATATATACATACATATTCACATATATATACATACATATTCATATATATACATACATATTCATATACATACATATTCATATACATACATATTCATATACATATATATACATATTCATATACATATACATATACATACATATTCATATACATATACATACATATTCATATACATATACATATTCATATACATATATATACATACTTATGCAGATACATATATATACATACTTATGCAGATACATATATATACATACTTATGCAGATACATATATATACATACTTATGCAGATACATATATATACATACTTATGCAGATACATATATATATATATACATACTTATGCATATACATATATATATACATACTTGTGCATGTACATACATACTTATACATATATATATACATACTTATGCATATACATATATATACATACTTGTGCATATACATATATATATATACATAGTTTTGTATATACATATATATATATATACTTATGCATATACATACTTGTGCATATATACATACTGTTTCATATATATATATAAATATATACTTGTTCATATGCATATATACATACTTGTTCATATACATATAGATACTTTTTCATATATACATATATATGCATACTTTTTCATATATATATACATACTTATTCATATATACATATATATATATATTCTATTTATAAATTACATGATATATCTATATATATCTTTATATATATATATATATATATATATACACAAGCAGGAGTATCCGTCGTTGACTGTGTTCAAAAACAGCCTACAGAAAATGGACTGTGATTGATGAAAGTATGATAGGTTATGAAAAGGAGGGGGTTGTAAAGAGATAAGTTTTGATACTCAAAAATTTTACCCGAAGTAAAATATGATGAAAATGAAGATACTTTTCGCGAAAATATATTTTTTATATCAACTTTGTTTCTATTCGTTGCCAAGAGCAATCAGCAAAAGGATGTTTCCTTACAAAGAAAAAATGTTATATATAATAATATAAATATACAAGAAATAAATGTTACCATAGTCAATAAAAGTTACTTTTATTGTAGAAAAGTTCATTCGTTTGTATTTTTAAGTGGTTTGTAAAAATTGTTTAATTCACGAACCGGTTTAAAAAAATGCAAACGGCAGCGACTTTGAAATGGAGAGCCCCGTTTTCAATTTGAATGAGGGGCACCTGAGCATTCTGTGTTAACAATTTAAGAGAGTTCCGTCAACGTAAGGAATATTTATAAACATATTTTAATGTTTTCCGTTTTTTTGTGCTTGAGGAATATTCGATTATGGCATGTGTAGTTTATATAAAACTTCATTAAAGTATTTATCGCCTCAAATTTCGTTTTAATTTAAGTTCGCTGAAATTATTTCAAGTAAAGAGCATTAAAAACTATTTCAAAACAAAAAAAACATGAACTGAACTGTTATTGACTTTGGTAAAATTTATTTGTATATTTATTTTTTCGACTAGTCGTTAGTTGGCTTTTCTGCTAAACACTCTTACTAAATAATATCGACGAAATATCGAAAAACAAAGAAACAAAAACAGTTATGAAGCTTTACTTACTTTAATAAAATAATCCGAAACAGCAAAATAGGATATTAAAAAAGTAAACACGTAATTACTTTAGTTTTTTAAAGAAAAGAATCGATATGAATATGAGTAAGAAGAAAATAGCGCCCTTTTCAAGCAGAACAGCTTCGTTTCAGATTTACAGTATTGAACGGTGTAGTAGTTCGCCGTCGGATTCAGGGTTGTACTATTGTAATGTAAAGAACACGCAGAAAGGGTTGTAATCAATTGAATTCCTTCTAGTTTACTGACAAAAAAAGCTTAAACAGATATATAAATAAAAATAAAAATGTTATATAAATGTTTTTAAAAAGACACGTAATTTATCACGTGAGCAGGAGTGTTTCCTTCTTTTGACACGATAACAAGTAACGTTCTTATTTTTTATTATTTATTAATTTTCGAAACAGTGCCACGTACAAGTGGAGGACGAAAAAAAACAGAGTTATGCAAAATTTGTGTCGAGAATTGTCTAAAGTTCCGACTTTGTTTTTGTTTTTGTTTTTTGCTCAAGTTAAAGACGTGAATTTTTTAGGTGAATTTATTCGACACAATATGATTCAACTCAAAAAAATAAATAAAAGCTAACGTGAATTAAGATTAAAGTGAAGGTGTTATTGTGGACCCTCACCGCTTTTAAAAAAACTTGTTAAATTAAAAAACCTTTGTGACATATTTACATTCTATGGAGGTCAGGCGCGAACGAACACCCAATGATTTTATTATACCATATTTGTTCAAACTGAAACATAATTATCAAAGTATACTTACGCAAATAGATATGAAAAGTCTGTTAAAGTTTGTGCCATATTTCCATGGAGTACCGGCGCGAACGCAGACCCCACAATTTTATTATACCATCCCTATTTAAGTTGAAACATACTTATCAAAGTATTCTTATGTATATCTATATCAAAAACCCTTGTAAAATTTTGTTTTCATTTTTTTTCCATACTTTGGGGGCCAGGCGCGAACGCAGACCCCACAATTTTTATGAACCATCGTTCTGCCAGATCAAACATACCCATTCCTGATCCTCAATACATCCTCTACCATTATATGTAATCAGTTTTTTTAAAATAGTCAACCATATAGGAGCCTATTCCTGACCAGATACACACACACACACACACACACACACACACACACACACACACACACACACACCTAGACGTTCACCTTTTTATTTTAGAAATATCAAGAACTACAGGCCTAGAGAAATGTTTCTATTGTTAAGATAAATCAAAGTATATTTTGTTTATATATATATATATATGTTTGAAATGATAATAATGTCGCCCTAAAGAAAACAACACTTCAACTTTATTTTAAAACTTATTGGAAAAATTAATTCCGGTAACTTGATTATGAGTCGAGCTGACATCTAATCAATGTAGCCGCCTTCAGCCTCAATCACCGCTTCGACACGGGTCCGAACCTGGGCGCATGCATTTCTCAACAGCGTCAGATCATGCCGGCTTTCGTGTTGTGGAAGCTCATGTTGGTGATGTTCTCGATAAAACGAAGTATAGGGCATAGGTGGAGGGAGATTTGGGGGTAAGAGTAAGAGAAGGATACAAAATCGTAGCACTCCTTCTGAAGCCAAGCTGGGTCTCTTTGGACTGGTGGGCCGGAGTTTTGATGTCACACACAGGGTTTGCCAGCAGCCACCTGATTGCATCAAAGGATCATAACACTCTTCAGCACATTAAGGTACACTTTGGTGTTGGTGTTGGCTTTCAAACCGACTTCGAAGATTTGAGGTGGTATGATGTTACACCCTTATTGAAACACCACCAAAAACCATAATCATGGCCGGAAACTTTGTTTTCATCACCCTGGATAGTCCCTGTTATTCGTGGCAATCCAGCGATGCATTTTTAAGGGGTTGGAAATGGTCCTATTGTCATAACTTGGATCGGTAGAGAGCATGAGTTGTACAGCGGCGCATCTCCGATCTCGCTCCTTGAATATTGTGTCACTTTTAGACATGACAGAAGGCTCTTATCGCTCTTGGGATTTGTACACAACTGGCCAACGAGTAGACGATCTGCAACAAAAAATGAAAGTTGGTTTTCATCAAACGGAAATGAAATCATGTCATCTTTTCTAGGGAGACAATTTTGTCGTTCCACCTTGCATATAAGACTATATGTCTGCCTGTCTCCATATTTTCAAAATCTATCTCACCCGAACCTAAAAGTCGCAGCGCTAGGACCTCAAATGATTGGATTTTTATCGACCGTTCTTTTATGGGTCTTTAGCCGGTTCAAATAGTTTTTTATGGGTCTTTAGCCGGTTCAAATAGTTTTTTATGGGTCTTTAGCCGGTTCAAATAGTTTTTTATGGGTCTTTAGCCGGTTCAAATAGTTTTTTTATGGGTCTTTAGCCGGTTCAAATAGTTTTTTAAAAGATCAAAATTGAAAAAAACGCTATACATTTTGTACTTTCATCTTAGTTTATTTTTATTTTTATTCAGTTCATATGCGTACCACGTTAATATGATGGTAACGTCACCAGCTTTGATGCTATAATTTCGATTTGGATTCTAACTGATTGTACCCAAATACTTTTTTTTTACTTTCGAAATCACGTCTCTATAATATATACAAAATTTAGACGAATCAAAATATCATATTCATACGCTAAAACAAAGGCTGTCGCCCCCGCTAGTGCGTGTATGCACACACACACACACACATATATATATATACACACACACACACACACACGATTAGTTACCATTCAAAGTACCACAAGATGGAGCAATTAACACATTAAATTATTAGTGTTTTTTTTCTTTGTTATATTTTTAAATTTAATTTTTTTAAATTTTTTTTTTAATTTTAAGGGTTTTAAACCGACGCCTAAATTTTAATTATATTGCGTTTTGCAGGTGTTTCGTTGGATAGCGAAAGATCATTTAACAGCTCCTCAGAGGCGAATGGATATTCCTTTTAAAAATTGTTATAAGTTTAATTTCATGAACGAAAATATAAAATGCGCTATATAAAGTCTCTAAAAACATAAATTTAAAAACAGTTAATGTGACGTTCGTAAGAACCCCCTGTCCAAATATTAGATTAAAAAGAAAATGTGTTTCACGCCGCCATATTGGAGTTCAGAAAACAAATCAGAAACATATTTTCAAAATTTCGTTTTTACACAAAAAAATTAAAAACAATTAAAGGCTCAGAAGGCCCTATTTCTAAAATACTGAAAATAAATTATCAGCTGAAATTTTGATTCATAAGCTATCAAAACAAAATTTAAGTATTTAAAACTACACTTTTTCTTATTCAAGCGAATGTTTTAGTGTAACTTGATGCCTCTATAGAGTTTGGATTTCTTGAATGACATGTAAATTTCTAGGTTTGAATCTGTCTTCCGAGATTTAATTGCGATCATCCTGTCCATTACCGACAGAGACATCAGTAACGCCGGCCGCAAAGAAAGCTTTTCTTGGCGCCAATGAGTTATTTCATCTGATTGTGCTATCGCGTCTTCTAGGCCTACATTTTACCGCGTTCGGGGATTATTCAAATCCTCGATTGTGCAAGGAAGGTGTGTGTGTATCGGTAACCTATATAGGGCTATTATCGATATCCAAAAACTAATAAAATAAATTACCCACATTTTAATAAAAAATAGTGTGTATTTATAATTTGTAAATATATATCCGTCCGGTCACATAAAACGAAAGGGAGCAAATTTATTTATACAATCAGACTTTTGTGTTTTGTATTGTATCCCGATTTAAAGGTTTTTGTTCGTGTTTTTTCTTTCTTTTTAACTTTTCAAGTGATCGACGATTGTTTTCTTTTAATTTCATTTTTAATTTCACTAATTTTTTTAATTTAACATCTGACGTAATATTTTGAATATCTAACCGACAATCAAAGGAAGAAATTAAATTTTTTCAAATCGTGGCTGATAAATTGATTTTTTTTAAACTTGCTATAGTTTAGTTCTCTTTTATTAAAATCTTAAAAATTCAAAACATTTCAAATATTTAAAAATATTTTATATTTATATTAAAATCACACTTTGTGAAGTCAAATTTTAATAAGGGTTAAATTTTTCACTATTCAAATTTTCTCTAGGTGTCCGTTACGGGCATAATAAAACTGAAATGTTTAGAACGCAAAGAAACATTTTTTATATTTTCTATATTTCATGTTTTGTCTGAAAGTAAAATTTTAAAAAGTACACCTCAAAGTAAACGAAGATTCCAACGTTTTAATTATTTTTATTGGCATTTTTAAGATCCAATTTATTAACTACGAAGGAATTTGTTTTGATTCATTATTGTCGTTGTTTTACAGTTGTCGATTTACAATTGTAATAAACGCAACACATAGTGGTTTTCAAAAAAAGTCACTGAGATAAGATAAAAATTATAAAAACTCATATTGCAACTATAACTTTTAAGTTTGCTTTTAAAGTAAGAAAATATTTCCACATGGGCAACGCTGGATTAATTCCCTTCCTGTTAAAACTGGATTCGGCATTAAATAATCCCTAAAGGGTTGATATGCCGTAAAACAAAAAACGAAGCAACCTACCTTAAAAGGATATGGATTGTAGTTGGTCAAATATCGCACTATTTTTTTAGACACCTGTACATAAATTCAGCATGCTATATTATGTAAAACGTGGTCTAGTATATGCCTTATTGCCACATCATCCTCCTGGCATTACCTCCTTTCTTTTAGAAGAATGTAATGTTGTTGTTACCTGACTATTTTTCTGGACATTATCTTTCCCTTTGGCATCGTGTAGTATCTGACCATGATACTACCATCCTTACATTTCTTCCTTATACGGGAGCAGTGTAATCTACGTTCTCTGATTATAGGATCATTCTCTCAGAGATTACCTCCTTTTGGGAAAGAGGATAGTACAATAGGTGTTATGTTGTCATGACATCATTTTCTTGGGTATTCTTTTCTACTTTTTTAGTGAATATAGTGTAGTATATGTTTTGTTATCATGAGATCATCCTGTCAAGAATCACATCCTCCTCTTAGCAAACACAGTAATTATCGTCAACCATCTGCGACAAGGAGAATATTTTTGCAAGTTTTAAATTTGGTGTGAATTTCTGCGGAAATGTGTAAGAATTTATTATTTGCGTGTGTAATTAAGTTTGCTTGTTTAATGTGTCATTAAGAAAGTTAAATTAATAATATTTTTGCATTGGTTTATTTCTATGGCAGCATTAATAAGGACCTGAATATAACGGGAATATACACAATTAGAAAGATTAGTCGTTTTATCCCATAATTTGGTGCAACCTGTAAAAACTTGAGTTATTTCCGTCAGGCCACCAAAATATTCAAATAAGTGAAATTAACACATCTTTCATTTGACTCATCTCAATACGAAGTAACTTTTACAATTACGAACCTCATAATTCGTTTTGTGTACGCTGTTGTTACTGAATTCAGAAATGAAAGAAACTTCAAAATAAGAGATAACCTTTCATGAATTCACAAACATATTTATATACACATATATTCACACATACGCACATATTTCAACATATATATATGCACATACATGTATACATATACAAATAAACATATTTCAACATATGTATACATACATGTACACATATACAAATAAACACATTTTAACACACATATATACACATACATGTATACATATACAAATAAACACATGTTAACGTATATATATACACACATACATGTATACATATATAAATATACATATTTCAACATATATACACACATACATGTATACATATACAAATAAACATATTTTAACACATACACAAATATACACATTTTAACACACATATATATACATACATGTATACATATATAAATATACATATATATACATACATGTATACATATATAAATATACACATTTTTACACATATATACACATACATGTATACATATTTTAACATATAAATATATACATTTTAACAGATATATATACACATACATGTATGCATATATAAATATACACATTTTAACACATATATACACATACACGTATACATATATAAATATACATATTTTAACATATAAATATATACATTTTAACAGATATATATACACATACATGTATGCATATTTTCATACAAGTAAATATATCGCCATATTTCCCTATTTTAGTCTTTCCATTTTTATCGTTTTCAACCTAAGAATTGCAAAGAATTAATAGTAGAAATTACTTCCAATAAACAAGTTCGATGAATCGATCTTCCTCCCACCCCATTCTAAATGTATCGATTCAATTCCCTTCTTATCGATACGGATGATTCTATTTTTCATAAAATCGAAGCCTTTCCTTAAGGCAAACAATATTGATTCTATTTACCTAATCTGAATTCGAATAAAAGCATATCTTTCATCTTCACATAGATGTTTCTCTGCTGTGTGTTGGCTTGTCTGTACCAGTCAATGTCATCCTGACTTGAAACTGCAAGCTGCCCACGATTCCTATTCGGTCGCACCTGTTTTCAACATAAAACATATATGGAATCAGCCGTGTATAATAGAAGCGACCTTTTTTGAAATTGGAAGTAGACAAAACAGGTTGAAATTATATACGACATATTCAAAACCCTTTAAATAAACACACATACTATATATATATATATATATATATATATATATATATATATATATATATATATATATAAGCAGTTCAGCCCGGCTTTGTGCGGGCCCTATGTAATGTTCATGATTTTATGTGCGTATATTATATATTAGTTAAACTCATATCCAGGTAACCTACATCAAAAATTTCAAGTATTTAGACCCAAAATTAGAAGGGGGGTTTTGTAGAGTCTGCAAAGATCAACTTTTAACTTTTACCTCCTAGCAGACACATTTTCGCCCAAAACTGAGTAAAACCTTGCTGCATGTCTAAATATCCTTTATAAAATTTCAAATGTTTGGACCCAAAATTGGCTGAATAGTTTGCTAGAGATCGCAAAAGTCAAATTTTTAAGCTTTTACACCTTGGCAGCCAAATTTTCGACCCAAAAAAGATTAAAGAGCTTTCCCTATGTCTGAATACACTTTATGTAAAATTTCAAATGTTTAGACCTGAAATTGGCTGAGCAGTTTGCTAGAGACCGCAAGGGGTCAAATTCTTTAAAACTTGGACCCCAATTTTTACCTCTAAACATTTATTTTCTTGGGCTTAAGTCAAATTAAAAAGTTTAATCCATGTCCAAGTAACCTACAACTAAAATTTTAAGTGACGGAGGTGTTCGGTAGAGTTTTTAAATGTCAAATCGTTGAACTTTGACCCCTTGACAGCCAAATTTCTGGCCAAAAACCGATTAAAAAGATTTTCCCAAATCTAAATACTCCTTATGTCAAATCTCGAGTCTGTAGACTGAAAATTGACAGAGTAATTTGGTAGGGAAATGTACACACACAGACAATTTCACTTATATATATATATATATATATATATATATATATATATATATATATATATATATTTAATATGTATGAATAAAAAATCAATACGAAAAATATATAAATGTTTATATCTTTTCTGTATTTATTTCCGATGTGTTGAGTGTAGGAATACAAAAAGTCTTTTGAAAAAAAAACAAGAATGTTTTTTTAAAAGCACATAATTTTCGACCGATCCTTCGATCTTCCTCAGTGTGAATAAATATATATATATATATATATATATATATATATATATATATACATACTAGAAAGATGCATGAAGTTGCTCGGTCGTACAATACGCTTAAATATATTTTAATTTATGCAGATTAATTCTATAAAAATACATACGCAATCATCTATTGATGAATGATTTGCCCGTTGACTAATTCAAACATAAATAAATAAATAATAATAATAATAATAATAATGTCGTTTATCAAATTTTGTGTATTTGTTTAGAATGTGACGTTAGTTGAAAATTGGGCTTGACGATGGAAAAGTTATTTTTGATTAATAGTACCTCTTTTATCGTAAATTTAACTCATTAATAAGAAAAAAATATTTTAACTCATTAATAAGAAAAAATATTTTAACTCATTAATAAGAAAAAATATTTTAACTCATTAATAAGAAAAAAATATTTTAACTCATTAATAAGAAAAAAATATTTTAACTCATTAATAAGAAAAAAATATTTTAACTCATTAATAAGAAAAAAATATTTTAACTCATTAATAAGAAAAAAATATTTTAAAATGGTAAGGTACACCCAAGCTTGAAGAGGGGATCTATTTTTAAGATCGGATTTTTTCGATTTTCGATACTTATCGGATGGATTTCTGTATAAAACATATCTAAGAACACTTCCAAACATATAATTTACCTTTATTTGCAGAAGATAAGTTCCGAATCGGCGGAGTCTATGTGAAAGGAAGTCACGCATAGAAAGCATTTGCTTTATTATATGATTTTTTGGATTTTTTGATTTCCTTTTTTTTTGCGTGTTTGTTAAAATCAAAAATATTAAGATTACTAACAATAAATTTGTATTATGTTTAGCATATATTAAAGTATTCTACTTTCATAGACACTATTATTTATTGTATCCTGTTGAGTTTTCATGTAGATAGCTTACGTATTTTAGTAGGTGATGAGTACCTTTTTCACGCGGGATTTCTGGTGATTACCTTTTCAATCCCTCTTGACATTTAACATTTTTGTGGTTTACACATTGTGTCGTAGTGAGGCTGTCAGATTATTTCTTTTATACTCAACTTCAAAAAACGAACTTCAAAAAATGAACTTCAAAAAATGAACTTCAAAAAACGATTTAGTTCGAAAGTGCCTATAGGCTTAGTTCGAAATGAATTTAATGAAGATCGAAGGTTTCATCGGAAGAAAAATTGTTCAAATAACATTTAAAATGTGAATATTAGTGCGAATAATTCAACTACTACGAGGGGCGTGCAATAAGTAATGCCCCTGATTCAATTCTCCATAGCAGTAGAGCAACGAAACTTGGCACAGTTATTAGTCTTTCTCTACATAGGAACCACCCATCGTTTAATGCATTTCTGCCATCGTTTAATGCTGCTCTGGAAACCGTTTTTGTAAAACATCCCAGGTTGGTCCTCCAACCACGACGTGACTTCAGAAATCAAGGCGGCATCATCTGGGAACCGCTTTTCTTTCAAAAACAACTTCATGGCTGGGAAGAGGTGAAAGTCAGAGGGTGCAACGTCAGGAGAGTAAGGAGGATGGGGAAGGATTTCATAACCACACGCCCGTGCTTCTGATTTGGCGACATGCGAGTTGTGGACCGGAGCGTTGTCCTGCAGGAGGAGGGTACCTTTGCTGATCTTGCCCCGCCTCTTGATTTTCATACCTTCCCTTAATTTCCTCAAAAGTGAAGCAAAATAGGCTCCTGTAATTGTGGTGCTCTTTGCCAGAAAATCTGTCATCGCTACTCCGTTCTGGTCCCAGAAGATTGTGAGCATGACCTTGCCAGCTGAGGGCTGCATCCTTGCCTTCTTTGGAGGTGGTGAGCCCAAGTGCTTCCACTGCATTGACTGAATCTCTGGATCATAGTGATGGACCCAGGTTTCATCCTATGTAATCAGTCTTTTGAAAAACTTTGACTCATCTTCTTGGCACATCTCCAAATTCATCCTCGAGCACTCGACGCGTTCTCGCTTCTGAAATGGTATGAACAGCCTGGGAATCCATCTGGCAGACACCTTATGCATATGCAAATGGTCATGAATGATAGTTTCCACAGACTGTACTAATCTTGACATTTTGGGCTAATTGGCGAATAGTAATGCGCCGATCTTCCAAAATGGCAGCCTAAACTTGACGGATAGATGCCTCATCAATGGCAGAAGGGGGGGGGCGACCAGGTCTGAGAGTTGTTTCCACACACTTCCGGACATGTTTGAATTCACGATGCCAGCATTTTACAAGGTCACATTATAGGGCATTATCACCATAAGTTTTTTCATTTCATCAAAAGTCTCCTGGGGTGTAAAACAGAAACCACACTTAGTTCAGAGCTATAATTTGCCACATAACCCGTAGAGATATAAATCATTGCACATGCAAAATTTCAGCTAGATCAGACAACTGGAAGTGGGTCAGGGGCATTACTTATTGCACGCTCCTCGTATAAACCACGAATGTAGGACAGGTTATAATAATATGATCCTGTCCAAGGCAGCTCGAGCTCGGGTTCGAACTATTTCCGCAATAAAACTATCCATAGTGCAATTCGAAGCCGAAAAATAAAATTCTCATTACTTTTTAGGCGTTTCTTTTGAAAATATACGTTTCGCAAAATGGCTTCAGACAGAAATAAACAAAACACTTTTTTGTATTCTTTCTTTTCTATGATTTGACATAAAAATACCTTCAATTGATCGTTTTTTTACTTCAATTTGTTATTTCCTCGTGTCATGATTCCGATCGAATAAGCTTGCTTTTTTCAAGTTGTCATATGAAAATAGCAATCATCATTTTATCGAACACAAAATGATTACCCATGATGGGTAAAATGAATTCCTCCAACAGAACAAGTCAGCACTACTCATGTGTCCCCCTGCGAATATCAAGCTCCAGGAGTGTGTCACCTACAATTAAATGTACGCCACAAGTTCTAAGTTCAATCCTCGATGAGGGTGATGCAAAAACTACTACTGCGAATACCTTAAGACTTTTATCCGTCATGGCTGACAGAATGAAAGCATGCTACCTTCGTGAAGTAAATAAAAGTGGTCTCGGTTGAAGTTCCACGCAGATTCCCGAGTTCGACGGGATACACCTGAATAAGGTCGGAAGTTACATCGGCTCAAATGCTGTACAAATAACAAGAAAAGCAGTTACCAAAAATATAATATATAAATCCAAATAATGAACCTTATCTCTAGAATCAATGTCCATTACATGATTTGGATTTTGAGAAATGTCTGACAATTAAAACTTATCTCGGGAGATCTTAAGTAGAAATTGAAATTCAAAGAATCTTAATTTGTATGAAATTACTGTAGATAAAAATTAATACAAATTCAAATACCACAATTTTTATGAGAGGTTGTGTCTAAATTATACTTCCTAAAAAGCTTTAAAATACTTTAAAAAAACTCAAATTTGAGGAATATTCGTTGATATCTAATGGTAAAATAAGGGTAAATCACCTCCACCCTCTTTTAATCACTTTGCATGAAACTAAATTAAACTAAATATATCCCACATTATAATCACTTTGCATGAAACTAAATTAAACTAAATATATCCCACATTATAATGCCGTACTTTATTTAAAACTGGATTATAATCGGTTTATTAGTTTATGATTGAACCATGTACATACGAATACATAACCATATACATATCCCTTAGTTTATATAAATAGATGATTATTCCTATGGAAAACTACTTCAGAAAGAATCAACAATACTTTTTATTGGGAGTTTTTAATTTTCCAATGAAGTTGATATGAGAGGTACATTTCGAGATTTTTTTCTTCTATATAGTTTGCCTACCTGATGTTTTAGAATCCAGTATATTCCACTGTAAGTTTATATTTTTAAGAAAATGACTGAAGGATTAACACAACTGGATTATATAGAAATTTGTTTGTTCATAGATTCTGTTGTCTATGCCAAAAATCATGACGAAGATGATTCCCTCGTCATCCTAGCATCTTCCAGCGGGGTGGAGAGAGTAAAACACACAAAACAACGTAATTTATTTTTTTTATTATTTAACTTTCAAGCGCTGTTGTGATGATAATTTGTGGATAGTAAATTTTACTCTTCGGTGTCAAAATTAAAATGCTTAAAATGGTTTCTGCGCATGTATGTCTGCGCACATACTCGCTTGAATTAATAAACCAAATAATATAAACATTCTAAGCCAATCTAATGCATTTCTCTGAAATTATAAGAATTGTCAATTCGCCTTGAATGCATAAAACGCCAGATTTTTCTTCAGTAAACAGTTGAGTAGAAATCCACAACATAGTTAACGTTCAGCACCTTCCTCGCTCCCTGTGTCAAGCTTGGAGCTGCTGCTATCTCAACTTTTTTTTTTTACTATTTCCGAATAATATGAGAAGCACAAAGAAAAGTTCACCGGACGTTAAAAGAGAAATCACAAAGATCAAGTATGAAAGGCAGAATTTAAAATAAAACAAAAATTTTCAACCAATTTTCAGAATCTTTAAATCTTTTGAAAGCTTAAAAGAAAATTCTTCAAAGTTTTTTTTTTTTCATTTAAAAAGTTTAAGCAAATGAAACATTTTCTGAAAAAATATTTAGGGTAAGGAATAATCATTATTTAGAATGTTTCGAAGGTTTACACCTCTCTCGTCTTGCTCGGGTAACTTTGTTTAAACTCTGGAGTTGTCATGAAATTTTTAACCTGCGCTTCATTTTCAGCGTTTAAATGAAGTTCGAAATTTTATGACGGTTTCAGAATTCGATACACTGTTCTCGAAGAAAACCGATATGCAAAGCGGATAAAACGTAATGGCAAGTGTTCATCTGAGCTTCAATCTACGGTCTTTCTCTCCAGCAAACTTTCATAACAAGCACACGTCTTGCTACGGCCAATAGCAACAATTTCACTCACTATCTTTGCCTAAATCTAAACGCAAGTTCTATGAGCAAAATTGATTGCCTGTGGATTTTTACACGACTGAGCGGCTTTTCAGTTGACTACTACATGATCGTAGTTGATTCTAATGTAAACAATTCTTGTTTAGCCGTTCCCTTAACCAATTTCCACAACTAACGATCATTATGCTTATTAGTCCTTATCCTCTGGTGACATTCAGGCCTTGAAAAAAATATTACACACACAGCACAGCACATTAACTTTTTATCATTAATGTATCCTCATCAAAAACTTATTCATTGAAATATTCCTAACTTTTCTTACTGAACTTTTAATATAAAAGCGAATGAACATTATAACTAAAAAAATATCATTTATATAGTTGAGTGGGGAAGTTTTGATTACGAATTTCTGACCATTTCTGACAATTTATGATCCTTAAATTATCAAATCAGATGTCTTAGATATTTGAGCTAATAAATCCGTCTTGTTTTACAATGACCCTTAAAATAAGAACAAATATTCTATGTTATTCAACCTATGTAAACTTTCATTTTATACATAAAATATTTCTTATGAATTTATGCTTTGAATTCATTAGTTTTGTGGGTTTTTTTTTAGCTCTCTTACATTTAAACTAAAAACAAATTCAATAAAAATGTCTCCCCCCAACTTGGCTCTTTCCAGAAACATTCCT
>NC_136525.1:31414320-31416820 GCF_053919585.1 Euprymna scolopes
CCATGAGGTGCTAATTATTATTGATTTTATACGTATCTATATTTCCCTTAGAAAGGAGTATTGACATAAAGTTTAGAATATACTAATGTTTATGAGCTAATTGTGAAACCAATTCTAAGATTATTAATGGAACGTTTTATCTTTATTTTATGATGCTTACGGTAATTTTTCAATGCTAAATAAGCTAAAACAAATTTAATAAAGTAATGATAATACCTTACTGAAAAACGTTCAAAATCAGTAATATCCATAACATTATGCTATTTAATGATATTTAACTGGGGAAATTTTCTAACACTGCATTCAAACACACAGAAAGTTACCTATAAATACATGAACATATATATATATATATACATACACACGTACACATGCATGCACGCATACAATATATATTTTTACATACACGCAACCATACAGTTTATACACACATACGCTCACTTATTCTATATATACTTACATCTAAGCCCATATATAACTACATATAACACGTATATCTATATATACCTAGATATACCCTCATATACACAAAAATATATATTTAGACATAATGAAAGTATACCATTATTTAACACTATTAATTATAACAATAATTAGTGTAGGTAACTTACCTAAGTTTATCATAGATCATTTTTAACCCCTACACTGCTAATTTAACATTAACAAGATGAAAAGAGTGGGATTGTGTAACTAACAGCCAGCCATGGTTCTCCCCAGAATGTGCTGCTGCTCTCGCGCACAGAAATCACTTTTTCCATAGCTACCAGCGTAATAGATGCACTGAGACTTAAGCTGCTTTCAGGACTGCCAGCAACCACTGTAAAAGAGTAATAAAAAATGCAAGAGAGCTATATGCCCAGTCTGTTAAATCCAAGGTAGCTGATCAGCGGCTTGGTTCCCACCAGTTTGGGCAAATAACAAATAGGATCCTGAACAGAAGTGTGCGTTCTATCCCAACCATTATCAATGGACCAGAGGTCATCTCGTCAGCGTCAGACAAGGCCAAACTATTTGCAAAGAACTTTGAAGCTAGTTCTACCCTATGCGACGAAGGCCATCAACTCCCCATATTTCCTCCTATAACACAGAACAAGCTAGGTAACATACAAATATCCGTGCATGAGGTCGCCAAGCTAATCAAGAACCTAGATTCCAGTAAAGCAACTGGCCCTGATGGCATCCCAATTATAGTGTTAAAAAGCTTCAACCAGAACTCGCTCCCATACTTACGAAACTATTTAAGCGCTGCCTTAAGGAGAAGTGCTTTCCGACTCCCTGGAAGACCTCATCAGTTTGCCCCGTATTTAAGAATTCAGGTGATAAGTCATCTCCCTCTCAGTACAGACCAATAAGTCTCCTGTGTGTTATGAGTAAGTTGCTGGAATCCATATTAAATAGAGAAATAGTCAACCACCTCAGCAGGAATAACCTTCTTAGTGACACACAATATGGTTTCCGTTCTGCAAGATCTACCGCAGATGTGCTGACGGTTATATCCCACAGGATTAGTGAATCTCTTGACAAAGGCTTCCTTTCTAGGGCAATTGCTCTTGACATATCAAAGGCCTTCGACAAGGTATAGCATAAGGGTCTACTTCACAAGATTTCCAGCTAGGGTATAACTGCAAATGTTTTCTCAAACATTAAATCATTTCTCTCCGATAGGCTCATAATAGTAGTGGTAGATGGACAAAAATCGGAGGCCTGCAATATAAATGCTGGAGTCCCTCAGAGGTCAATCCTAGGCCCAACTCTCTTCTTGATCTACATCAATGACCTCCCTAAACACATACTTAAATCATTCGTTGACATCTATGCTGATGACACGACCATCTACGGCAACACATCGAAGGCTGTAAATGACAAATTTCTCTCTGATTCTCTCTCTCCTCTGATCTCGAGCGCGTGGTTCAGTGGGGGAAGATGTGGCTGGTTACCTTTAATGCATCCAAAACCAAACTTCTATCCTTACATCATCAACGCTCTGATCCCCATCTGGCATCAATTGTGATGGATGGCTCTCGTCTGGGTGAGGCCCCGTGTTTTGACAAGCTTCTGGGTTTGATCTTTACTCCTGATCTGAAATGGAACACTTACATCAAGTCTGTTGCCAAGGTCGCTGGAAAGATGGTGGGATCCTTCTACCGCTACAGAAGATATCTCACTACTGATGCAATTCTCTATCTATATAAAAGCCAAGTACGTCCAAGGATGAAATACTGCTGCTATATCTGGGCAGGAGCTGCTAAAACAGCCTATCCTGCCTTGACAGAGTACAAAATAGACTTCGTGGCTTAGTGGGGGATGCCCTTTTCTCTACCCTGCAACCTCTCTCCCACAGAAGAGACGTTGCGAGCCTATCCTTGCTTTATCGTTATTTCCATGGCAGGTGCTCGTCTGAACTCCAATCTCTGGTCCCCCCTCGCCAATCTTTCACGAAAAACACCCGTCTAGCCTGAAACCACTGTGAAAAAGTTCCCACTCTATATCTGTGCCTTAA
>NC_136525.1:31419320-31429320 GCF_053919585.1 Euprymna scolopes
AAGTATTGCAATTTTTAAATTACATAGTCCCTCTGTTAAAAGTTAAAATATAAATACATTAGGATTTTTTTTTTACTATACATTCTTATTATTGTAGTTTTTCAACCCATTCTACCGGACTTTATCATGTTTTCTTAGCTAGTTTATTGCTTTTATCTTGAGAATTATAGAAATAATCAATAATGATATCGGCTGTTATTATATTATTTTATTTTTTTACACATTAAGATAAATAATACTCCTAAAGTATACATATTTCTCTGTATGTCTATATTTTTATATTTATATATTTATTTATTTGGATATATATGTATGTATATGTATATATGTGTGTATATGTAGGTCTATATGTATGTATGCGTGTATGTATATATGTATATATATATGTATGTATATGGATATATATGTGCGTGTATGTATATATATGTATATAACAATAACCATATAATTTTATATATATATTATTTACTTATATATATATATATATATAAGTAGTGGTGGTGGTGACGGTGGTGGGGTGTAGGGGTGGTAGCTGTTTTAGTATTTGTTATAATTTGTATACGTGTATATAATTATCCTAATGTCCGATAATTTTGGGTCTAAACACTGTAAAATTTAGATATATGTTCTTTGGGCATGGATCTAAATTAATAACTTGATTTGGGCCCAAAACAATAAATTTTAAGGAGTCATAATTGGGGTCAAAGTTTTAAAAAGTTTTACTTCTACGGTCTCTACCAAATATCTCAGACAATTTCTGGCCTAAACGTTTGAAATTTTACATAAAGAGTATTCAGAGTGAGGGCAAGCTTTTAATCGGTTTAAGCCGAAAATTTGAGCTACAAATATATAAATCTATGTACGTTTGCATGTCTGCCTAAAACTTTCGACAGAGGCGACGGATTTCCACAAAATCAATATCGTTTTGAAGCTTCAGACGACAAATACCGAAAAATTGGCTAAAAAGAAATTCATTTTTTCACCCTCAACTGGGCACTTTTCTAATGGTAGGGATTGCTTTTTTTCGTCGATATTTTCGAAAGTCATCTCCTCTTTTCGATTGTCTAGCCTTAATTTAAACCTATGTCACTTCAGGTTTGGCGGTCGTCGTACCATCAAAGACGTCACGTTTTTTCACGTTCTTTTCCTCCTTCGCGGTACGGGTTCGAGCCTGCCTTCCTACTACCACTTTTTTTTTTTTTGCTCAACACACACTTCCAAACACCTGGGCAGTGCCGGGCACCCATGCTTGTACTGACTAAAGCTTTTAACTGTGATCTGGATTGTAAATATTCGCATATTCATAAAAGCGAAGAAATTAAAATTTCGAAAAAAATTTTTTTTTTCAAATTTCTAACGTTTTTCTGTTCACTTCACCTTTAATAAAGTGAAGTGAACAGAAAAACGTTAGAAATTTGAAAAAAAAAAATTTTTTTTCGAAATTTTAACATAAGGATTGATAATTCGTAACACAAGTAATTAGTATTTGGTAATTTCAGTTTTAAGTTACACTCTTTTCAAAGTTGAAGGTTCAATCTTCGGGGCGAACGATGCGCAAAAATACAATTGCGAACTTTTTAAGACTTCTACTTTATCATTGCTGACAAAACGGAGCGTGCAATCGCCATGAGTTAAATAAAGGGTTCGTTTGAAATTTCTGAGTTTGACAGAAAAATACTCAAGTTTTACAAGATAAACCAGAAGAACATTAGAGGATATATAGACCGAAACATTGTAAAAATAACGATGATTGTCTAACAGCTCGAATAATACAAATAAAATAATTTGTTAAAAAGGAAAAATTAATTCATTTTCATTTTTGAACTTTTTGGATAAAGATTTATATTCCGGTTTATTTGCATTATTTAGACTATTTTTCACACTTTGAATGTTATTTTCACACTTGTTCAGCCGATAATACCTCCGACCTTCTTCAGAACGAGAGCATGCTTCCCCCGTGGATTCAATAAAAAGTTTCGTTCGAAATTCTATGGAAAATACCAAGATAAATAGAAAGATTCCGCGTTCGACCAGAGACATCCAAAATTTTGTGAAAATAATATTCAAGGTGAAAACAGTAGTCCGAAGAATTTAAATAATACATCATTTTCATTTGTGTGACA
Organism: Euprymna scolopes; assembly: GCF_053919585.1. Classification (NCBI taxonomy): domain Eukaryota; kingdom Metazoa; phylum Mollusca; class Cephalopoda; order Sepiida; family Sepiolidae; genus Euprymna; species Euprymna scolopes. Next base: position 31,421,444 of record NC_136525.1, read on the forward strand.
TTTTCAACATCATTTTCATTTGTGTGACATTTTCAACATCATTTTCATTTGTGTGACATTCTCAACATCATTTTCATTTGTGTGACATTTTCAACACCATTTTCATTTGTGTGACATTTTCAACACCATTTTCATTTGTGTGACATTTTCAACACCATTTTCATTTGTGTGACATTTTCAACATCATTTTCATTTGTGTGACATTTTCAACACCATTTTCATTTGTGTGACATTTTCAACATCATTTTCATTTGTGTGACATTTTCAACATCATTTTCATTTGTGTGACATTTTCAACATCATTTTCATTTGTGTGACATTCTCAACATCATTTTCATTTGTGTGACATTTTCAACACCATTTTCATTTGTGTGACATTTTCAACACCATTTTCATTTGTGTGACATTTTCAACACCATTTTCATTTGTGTGACATTTTCAACATCATTTTCATTTGTGTGACATTTTCAACACCATTTTCATTTGTGTAACATTTTTAACATCAGCAAAATGAAGTTTACCTTTCATACTGTTGTAGGCTACGACATTTTCCATATGGAATATACATAAGGTGTTTATTTATAAAGCACTAATAAGCATATCATTATTAGTTTTCGATAACAGTGCAACCAAAGTAGGAAAATGATACGTTGTAGTGTGTTTCCATGAAAATGACGGCATCAGATGCGATGATATTTCACAAAAAGAAAATTTAAAAATAAAAATAATATAGGAATGTTTCCCATAGAAAGCGAAAGCTACAAGGATTAAAACTAAACTTTGCAGATCAGTTTTGGATTTAAGAATCATATGGAAACCGCAAGAACTCGTCGCGTAACAGATAACGTACGCGAAAAAAATTCAGTTATTAATACACTATTCTAAAGGTTGAAGGTTCAATACTTAGTACAGACGACATTAAAAATACTATTGCGAATTATTGAAGGCTTTTCCTTGGTCATGGCTGCCGAAACGAAAGCATGCAACCCCAATAGATTAAATAAAAATTCCATCTGAAATTCTGTTAAGCTTCCCCAAATTGTACAGAAAGATTTCCGAGTACTACAAGATACCCTGAAGAAGATCGGCGGTTAACTCGACTAAAATGCTGTGGAAACAACACTTGAAATCTAAAGAAAATCCAAATAATAGGATTTGAACGTGTTTGATGAATTGTTTTCAAGCCTTAGTATGCATTCCATATTGCATTAGTAAAATACGTCCTTAAATAGTTGTATTACAAATATATATTATAATTCTATTATAAATATATATCATAGTTTTATTACAAATATATATTATAGTTCTATTATAAATATATATCATAGTTATATTACAAATATATATTATAGTTCTATTATAAATATACGGTTTCTTTTCTCCAAATCGAAGCCTACTGTCTAATGCAGATATTGTTATGTCCTCATCATTCAGTCAAGCGGAAAACAAAAAGACACTGACAATAAATAGAAAACTGAATAAAAAGGATAATTATTATCCGTATCCGCTTTCGTAGATTCCGTAGTTATCAAGCTGAAAGTCGTTAGGCTATGAATTCTATCAATATTAGCATTTCATTGCAAACACAATCGGTTGAGAATAGCGTAAATGCGTCGCCATCTTTGCATCTCAATCCGCAAGACACATGTGCATAGCTTTGATAAAGTCAATCAAACCAATGGGTTTATATATATTAATGGATATATATATATATATATATATATATATATATATATATATATACACACACACACATACATTATTGGATATATATATATATATTACCGTATATATAAATATATATATTAACGTGTATATATATATATATATATTACCGTATATATAAATATATATATTAACGTGTATATATATATATATATATATATATATATATATATATATATTACCGTATATATAAATATATATATTAACGTGTATATATATATATATATATATATATATATTACCGTATATATAAATATATATATTAACGTGTATATATATATATATATATATATATATATATATTACCGTATATATACATATATATATTAACGTGTATATATATATATATATATATATATATGTATATTACCGTATATATAAATATATATATTAACGTGTGTATATATATATATATTACCGTATATATAAATATATATATTAACGTATATATATATATATATATATATATATTACCGTATATATAAATATATATATTAACGTATATATATATATATATATATATATATTACCGTATATATAAATATATATATTAACGTATATATATATATATATATATATATTACCGTATATATAAATATATATATTAACGTATATATATATATATATATATATTAATGGATATATATATATTAACGTATATATATATATATTAATGGATATATATATATTAACGTATATATATATGTATATATATGTATATGTATATATATATGTATATATATATATATATATATTAATGGATATATATATATTAACGTATATATATGTATATATTAATGGATATATATACATTAACGTATATATATGTATATATTAATGGATATATATACATTAACGTATATATATATATATATATGTATATATTAATGGATATATATATATATGTATATTAACGGATATATATATATATGTATATTAACGGATATATATATATATATATTAACGTGTATATATATATATATATATGAACGTATATATATATATATATATTCATGGATATATATATATATTAATGTATATATATATATATTAATGTATATATAAATATATATATATATTAACGTATATTATATTAATGGAGATATATATATATATATATTAACGTATATTATATTAATGGAGATATATATATATATATATTAACGTATATATATATATTAATGGATATATATATTAACGTATATATATATATATTAATGGATATATATATATATATATTAACGTATATATATATATATATATTAACGCATATATATATAAATATATTAATGGATATATATATATATAAATGGATATATATATATATTAATGGATATATATATATGTTAATGGATATATATATATATTAATGGATATATATATATGATTGGATATGGATATATATATATATATTAAATGGATATATATATATATTAAATGGATATATATATATATATTAAATGGATATATATATATATATTAAATAGATATATATATATTAAATGGATATATATATATTAAATGGATATATATATATTAAATGGATATATATATATTAAATGGATATATATATATTAAATGGATATATATATATATTAAATGGATATATATATATATTAAATGGATATATATATATATCAAAGGGATATATATATATTAAATGAATATATATATATTAAATGAATATATATATATATTAAATGGGTACATATATATATTAAATAAATATATATATATATATATATATATTAAGGATATATATACATATATACTAATGGATATATATATACATATATATTAATGGATATATATACATATATATTAATGGATATATATACATATATATTAATGGATATATATAGATATATATTAATGGATATATATAGATATATATTATTGGATATATATGCATATATATTAATGGATATATATACATATATACATATTAATGGATATATATACATGTATACATATTAATGGATATATATACATATATATTAATGGATATATATACATATATACATATTAATGGATATATATACATATATACATATTAATGGATATATATACATATATACATATTAATGGATATATATACATATATACATATTAATGGATATATATATATATATACATATTAATGGATATATATATATATATACATATTAATGGATATATATATATATATACATATTAATGGATATATATATATATATATACATATTAATGGATATATATATATACATATAATTGGATATATATATATATATACACATATTAATGGATATATATACATATTAATGGATATATATATACATATTAATGGATATATATACATACATATTAATGGATATATATATATATATACATATTAATGGATATATATATATATACATATTAATGGATATATATATGTATACATATTAATGGATATATATATGTATACATATTAATGGATATATATATGTGTACATATTAATAGATATATATATGTATGTATACATATATATATCAATGGATATATATAAATAACTGGATATTATAAATTAATATATATATATATATATTAATAGATATATATATTAATATATATACATATGTATTAATATATATATAAATATATGTATATAATATATATTAATATATATATTTATATATATATAATATATATTAAAATATATATATTTATATATATATAATATATATTAATATATATATATTTATATATATATATTAATATATATATATATATAAATATATATATTTATATATATATATTTATATATATATATTAATTTTTATATATATATATATTAATAGATATATATATTTATATATATATAATATATATTTATATATATATATTAATATATATGTATATTTATATATATATTTATATATATATATTAATATATATATTAATATATATATTTATATATATATATATATTAATAGATATATATATTTATATATATATTAATATATATAAGTAGATATATATATTTATATATATATATATTTAAATATATATTAATATATATATATTTATATATATATTAATATATTAGTAGATATATATATTAATATATATATATATTTATATATATATTAATATATTAGTAGATATATATATTAATATATATATATATTTATATATATATTAATATATTAGTAGATATATATATTAATATATATATATTAATATATTAGAAGATATATATATTAATATATATATATATTAATATATATATATAAACATATATATATTAACATATATATATATTAATATATATGTATATAAATATATATATATATATTAATAGATGTATATATATATTAATATATATATATATATATATTAATATATATATATATTAATATATATATATATATATTTATATATATATATTTATAGATATATATATATATTAATAGATGTATATATATATTAATATATATATATATATTTATAGATATATATATATTAATAGATGTATATATATATTAATAGATGTATATATATATTAATAGATGTATATATATATTAATGGATATACATATATATAGATGTATTAATAGATTTATATATATATATTAATCGATATATATATATAGATATATTAATCGATTTTTATATATATTAATCGATATATAAATATATATATTAATTGATGTACATATATTAATGGATATACATATATATATATATACATATATTAATGGATATATATATATATTAATCGATATAAATTAATCGATATATATATATTAATCGATATATTCAGTATATATATATATTAAAGGATATATGTATATATATATATATATATATATATATATATATATATTAAAGGATATATGTATATATATATATTAAAGGATATATATATATATTAAAGGATATATATATATTAAAGGATACATGTATATATATATATATTAAAGGATATATGTATATATATATATATATTAAAGGATATATGTATATATATATATATATATATTAAAGGATATATGTATATATATATATATATATATATATATTAAAGGATATATGTGTATATATATATAATAAAGGATATTTGTCTATATATATTAAAGGATATATGTATATACATATATATTAAAGGATATATGTATATATATATATATAGATAGATATATATTAAAGGGTATACGTATATATATATATATTAAAGGGTATATGTATATATATATATTAAAGGATATATTCGTATATATACATATATATTAACGGATATATGTATATATATACATATATATTAAAGGATATATATATATATTAAAGGATATATGTGTATATGTATACATATATATTAAAGGATATATGTGTGTATGTATATATATATTAAAGTATGTATGTATATATGTATATATATATATATATTAAAGTATATATGTATATATATATTAAAGTATATATGTATATATATACATATATATATTAAAGAATATACGTATATATGTATATATATATTAAAGGATATATTTATATATGTATATATATATTAAAAGATATCTGTATATATGTATATATATATATTAAAGGATATATGTATATATATATATATTAAAGGATATATGTATATATATATATTAAAGGATATATGTATATATATATATTAAAGGATATATGTATATATATATATTAAAGGATATAGGTATATATATATATATATTAAAGGATATATGTATATATATATATATTAAAGGATATATGTATATATATATATATATTAAAGGATATATGTATATATATATATATTAAAGGATATATGTATATATATATATATTAAAGGATATAGGTATATATATATATATATATTAAAGGATATAGGTATATATATATATATATATATTAAAGGATATATGTATATATATATATATATATATATATTAAAGGATATATGTATATATATATATATTAAAGGATATATGTATATATATATATATTAAAGGATATATGTATATATATATATTAAAGGATATATGTATATATATATTAAAGGATATATGTATATATATATATTAAAGGATATATGTATATATATATATATATTAAAGGATATATGTATATATATATATATATATTAAAGGATATATGTATATATATATATATTAAAGGATATATGTATATATATATATATTAAAGGATATATGTATATATATATATATTAAAGGATATATGTATATATATATATATTAAAGGATATATGTATATATATATATATTAAAGGATATATGTATATATATATATATTAAAGGATATATGTATATGTATATATATATTAAAGGATATATGTATATATATATATATATATATATATATATTAAAGGATATATGTATATATATATATTAAAGGATATATATATATATTAAAGGATATATATATATTAAAGGATACATGTATATATATATATATTAAAGGATATATGTATATATATATATATATATTAAAGGATATATGTATATATATATATTAAAGGATATATGTATATATATATATATATATATATATATTAAAGGATATATGTGTATATATATATAATAAAGGATATTTGTCTATATATATTAAAGGATATATGTATATACATATATATTAAAGGATATATGTATATATATATATATAGATAGATATATATTAAAGGGTATACGTATATATATATATATTAAAGGGTATATGTATATATATATATTAAAGGATATATGTATATATACATATATATTAACGGATATATGTATATATATACATATATATTAAAGGATATATATATATATTAAAGGATATATGTGTATATGTATACATATATATTAAAGGATATATGTGTGTATGTATATATATATTAAAGTATGTATGTATATATGTATATATATATATATTAAAGTATATATGTATATATATATTAAAGTATATATGTATATATATACATATATATATTAAAGAATATACGTATATATGTATATATATATTAAAGGATATATTTATATATGTATATATATATTAAAAGATATCTGTATATATGTATATATATATATTAAAGGATATATGTATATATATATATATATATTAAAGGATATATGTATATATATATATTAAAGGATATATGTATATATATATATTAAAGGATAT
>NC_136525.1:31436820-31471820 GCF_053919585.1 Euprymna scolopes
GCATGAAGAATTTTTTACCTAATATAGTTTTTATCATATTATTATAGGGAGGGTTAAACCAGAGGACTTTGCGGGATCTGTTATTCCTATTTGTATTGTTGGGTTTATTAGGGTCCAAGTATGTAATATTAGGGTTGGAATATATGTATATATATAAAGCTGTGTGTGTGTGGTCACGAATAGGCTCCTATATGGTTGACTATTTTAAAAAACTGATTACATATAATGATAGAAGATGTATCGAGACACAGGAATGGGTATGTTTGATCTGGCAGAACGGTGGTTCATTAAAATTATGGGGTCTCCGTTCGCGCCTGATCCACAAAGTATGAAATAAAAAATTGTAAAATTAAAAAAATAACGTTTACAAGTGTTTCTGATATAGATCTACATAAGAATACTTTGATAAGTATGTGTTAACTTAAATAGGGATGGTATAATAAAATTGTGGGGTCTGCGTTCGCGCCTGGCCTCCATAGAATGGAAATAGGCACAAAATTTAATAAAGACTTTTCATATCTATCTGCGTAAGTATACTTTGATAATTATGTTTCAGTTTGAACAAATATGGTATAATAAAATTATGAGGTGTTCGTTCGCACCTGACCTCCAAAAAATGGAAATATGTCACAAAGTTTAACAAGGTTTTTAATAATAGATCCACAGAACATTGTGATAAGTGTTTCAGTGTGAACAGGTATGGTATAATAAATTATGGGGTTAAATTTCTAAATGCTCAATTGGGTATTAGTTTTTTTTAGTTTTTTTAATTACTGTAAAACCTCCGTGTTATGTCTCTATATATTGTCGCAAACATAGTGGAGTTGTATATAACACGATCTTTTTAAAGTACTTTTTCTTAAATATTTACGTTATGATTAATTTAAAATAGACACGGCCAAAACGGAAGAAGGGAGTAAGAATTTTTTGACGACGTCTCTCTAAAAATCTAAAAAAAAATCACGCATTTATCCCATCAATACATGTTTACCGATTATTAAGTGAAGAATAGGCTTTATAATGGTGTAATTTTTTCATAATCGATATTTATGCATATATATATATATATATATATATATATATTTTTTTTTTTTTTTTGCTACAAACTCCCTCTTCCTTATTTTTGGGTAAAAATAGGCTCAAAATAATTAGCCGAAACTGAGTAAAATATATTGTATTGCGTGGAGGGTGAGGATTGTAGATAAAAAAGCAACTGCGCACGTATCAGATTTTAAGGTTGAAAATCAGAATTTTGAATTTTTCATCTTTTGTGTTTTCAAGTGAGAAATTCGTTGACTATAATAATTGTATAATATAATAATAATAATAATAATAATATATATATATATATATATATATATATATATATATATATATAATTGTTAGTTTTCATATTTTCAAAAAGAATTATTTTTTTTTATTTTTGCAAAAAAAAAAAACTACTTTCAAATCTTTGAAAAATAAATGAATAATTTCTTTAAATAAATACAATATTGCTAATATACCATTAAATCGGAAATATTTTGAAGAATCGTAACAACAAATCGATAAATAACTGCGTATTTTGCTAAAATACGATAATTTCTTTCGGCAATTTCTTGTTGATTCACCTACGGTAATCAAGCGTGATACTAGATGCAGGAGTTGTTTTCAACACATACGACGCGTAGCATTCCCCAAATGATCACCCATCTGGTACTGGCCAGCCTCATCGTTGCTTAACTTTGGAGGTTATCTAGGCTATATATATATATATATATATATATATATATCTGGCTTATGAAAAATAAATTAAACCCTTCACTTCGCTACTGATGCAAATCTCTATCTTTATAAAAGCCAAGTACGTCCAAGGATGGAGTATTGCCACCACATCTGGGCAGGAGCTGCTAAAAACAGCCTATCCTGCCTTGACTGAGTACAAAATAGACTTCGTGGTTTAGTGGGGGATGACCTTTTCTCTTCCCTGCAACCTCTCTCCCACAGAAGAGACGTTGCAAGCCTGTCTTTGTTTTATCGCTATTTCCATGGCATGTGCTCGTCTGAGCTCCAATCCCTCGTCCCCCTTTACCAATCTATCACAGGAAACACCCGTCTGGCTGAAACTACTGTCAATAATTTCCCCCACTCTTTATCTGTGCCTAAATCCAAACGTAGATTCCATGAACAAAGCTTCTTTCTTAGAACTGCATGCCAGTGGAACTGTCGCTTGCCTGACTACAACTTCAAGTCCAACATAAACAAACTCCTGACAAACAGCCGCCTTAAGTAAGACACTATCAAAACCCCCAATACTAATGATTACTACAATACTATCTCATTGATTACTGTACGCGCAATAACCCTTATCCCTGAGTGGCCTTCGGGACTTGATAAGTGGTGACCCTCATGTAAAAAAAAAAACAAAAAAACTTAATCGTCAAATTAAACGTTAAAAATGCATGGCTAAATATAGTTTATTTAGTCCCATTAAGGCATCCGTAATTAATATTAAACTATCATTAAATTTTGTTGTTTTCTTTTAATTTCGCTGTACAAATCTATAAAGTGACATAAAAAGTTGGAATTTTTGAAATTCCGGTAATTATATCATAATATTTTTGCATATTGTTATAGCAAATCATCCTTAATCTTATTTAGACGAAAAAATTAATTGGTTTAAAAACTATTTAAATGTTTTATCAATCGAGACAAAAAATGGCAGGTAATGGTGTAGTTTTGGAAAATTTTAAATTCTATTTCAAATAGTAGAAAATGATTTATATTATTGTATTTTTTCTATGATAAAATTCAGGCTTTTATCTCATTGGAAAAAAGTTGCTCAAGAATAATGGATTTAAATAGATTTTAATTCGCTTTAAAAACAACTACTTGTTTATTTTTCCATTTTTGGCTGTGCCTATTTTAAAATAATGAAAGAACTAAAAACTTATTTCTTTTCAAAACATGCACTTGTTGTTAGTTAAAAAAATGCTACTTGAATGTTTTCATAAACCACTGAACATAGTTGACGGTTGGTATGCAAAGTAAGATAGGGTAGGAGTTGACATAATAACAATGAGTTTCTAAATAGCATAGTTACTATTTAAGAAAACATCTTGAAACCTGAAAAGAAGGGAGCAGAGATTTTTATAAAGGAGTCGCCACTTATAAAGGCCCGGACGGCACTCGAGAATTAGGGTTAATGAGTGTACAGAAGTCAATGGGAAATATCGTAATAATCGTTAGTAGTGGAAATTTGGTAAATTAGATTACTTAAGGAAATGGCTTATCAATAATTTGTTTACGTTGGACTTGAAAATGACCATCTTGTAGTCAGTATGAAAGCAGGAAAACGGAACAGAATTCCACAGACGTGCACTTCTAAGAAAGAAACTTTGTTCATGGAATCTACGTTTAGGTTTACGCACAAATAAAGAATGGGGGAAATTATTGATAGTGGTTGTAGCTGGACGAGTGTTTTCGTGAAAGTCAGCCCAAAGAGGGACCATAGATGAGCATATGCCATGAAAGTAACAATAAAGCAAAGACATGTATTGTTTACTGTTCAGTTCATTCTAACAAAGAATGTTCACTTTTTACCTTTATAATATTTGGTCGGTTATTGCTACTGTCAAGATGACAAATGTCATCAAGGCAGTTTGGTTTCTATTGTTGCATTTTGTATAATTCTGCCCTTTCTCTTCTGTTAAGAAGCATTTAGCTTCGAAATGCAATGGCCTTAAGAAGTTTTCTCTTAATTTTCACCAAAACTTTTGCTTATTGTTCTGATGATATAATAAAGTTATACTTAACTTTCATTCCTCATCTTTCATTTTAATAGTATTGTTTGCTCCTCTTAATAGTGCTGAGCTTTTCTTATATAGATAAGTTTTGCTTTGTTAAAGATTTACTCTTGGATAACATAATTATATATGTGTGTGTGCTTGTGTGTTATTTAAACGTTCCAAATAGTTATATACACATACATATGTTATTTAAGCGTTTCATATATATATATATATAATATATATATATATATGTGTGTGTGTGTGTGTGTGTGTGTGTGTGTGTGTGTGAAACGCTTAAATAACATATATGTATGTGTATATAACTATTTGGACTATATATATATATATATATATATATATATATATATATGAAACGCTTAAATAACATATGTATGTGTATATAACTATTTGGAATATATATATATATGAAACGCTTAAATAACATATGTATGTGTATATAACTATTTGGAATAAATATATATATATATATATATATATATATATATATATATGAAACGCTTAAATAACATATGTATGTGTATATAACTATTTGGAATATATATATATATATATATATATATATATATATACATATATATATATATATATATATACATATATATATATATACATATACATATATATATACATATACATATATATATATACATATACATATATATATATACATATACATATATATATATGTATGTATGTATGTATGTATATGCTATTTAAGTATGGCACAAGCCGAAGAAATCATCAGAATTCTCAGAAAAGCCATATTTTAGGTGGGTTGTCGAATCGTCGACAATCTCAAGATTTTATTTCTCACATTTAACCAAGTGATTATATTATTTTGCTTTTTTCCATCAGTATTCTCCTACAAAGATTTTCATTATTAATCATAACAGGCTTATATGTTTTTACTGCTTTTTTGTTTGTGTAAAAGTTTTCAGACAGGAAATACAGAGACACACCTCGACTGTCGCATCAATAACACTGCATTGCAAACATTCGATAACTTTTTATACAATTGTTTCTCATAGTGCAACATGTTTGTTCTTCTTCACACGCTTCTGCATATAGTTCTTATGATTTCCTGCCACGAAATCAATTCTTTCAACAAGAAAAGTAAAGACAATTGGAAATAAAAAATAAAGGTTCAACAAAAAGTGTAGTAATTATTCATCTGCGCTTCGTATTTCCAAAGTTTCCAAACTGACAACCGTGATATGAATGCTGTCGATGCCAGCATTTCAGTGCATATGGAGAATAGTGTACGACAACCACCACTTCTGTCTGTCATTGAGGTAGGTCCACGTGCAGTTTTGATAGGAGAGAATCATCAAATTTTATAGCCATGACGAATGATAAACTACCTGAAAGCTTTTCGCTCAAACTCCTCGGCTTAACTTTCACATGAAACATAAAGTGGAACAAATACATCGAGAGCATTGTCAAGGCTGCTGCGAAGAAGATGAGCTCTCCCTCTCTCTGTCGTGCTAAAAATTTACTTACACCTGAGTATATGCTGTACCTCTCAAGGTCACCATTTACCTATGCACCATCTCAATTGTTGCCACATTTGAGTGCATCTGCTACTAGTCTTTCACTCATGGACAGGGTTCAAAAGAGTCGTCAACCTAATAAGCCCCGCACTAACAACCACACTCCAACCTCTGCACAATCGACGAAATAATGAATCTCTGTGCATATTTTACAAGTACTTTAATAGAAAATCCTCTGACGAACTTCAAGCCTTTGTACCTTCTCGACGTAAATACCGTTGGCTGACAAGCAACACAATCTTACCCCTGCACTTCTACATCTCTTGATGCCTTTTACCTAAATAGTTTCTTCCTTCGAACTGCTAGACTTTGGAATTCTTTTCCGGGTTCCTGTTTCTCCGACTGTAGTTACATGCAGAAGTTCAAGACATCTTGCTGTTCAACTCCCTATAAAGTATTCCTGCAAATGTTGTCCTAAATAGTAGTTCCTTACGTCCAAGTTGCACTGTGCCTTGTTTGGGATAAAAATGCAACAAAGCAGTTTCTTTTTTGTTCTTTTAATAGCATTTTTATGCGCATTGCACACAGATACACTTAGTCACATATACACGTTACACATATATGCACACATCCAAATATATATGAACGCATATGCCTATATGTGTGTGTATGCACACACACACACACACACATATATATATAGGCATATATAAATATATGAATACACACATACAAATGGATAAGCACATCCCATACACATATATACACACATAGAAATACACACCTCATACACATATGCATACATGCAAATAGACACGCATGTTTTATACAGATGTCCACATGACACACGAAGTTTATTATTTCATGAAGGTAGAAGGTTCTCTGAAAATGTTTACTCCCTGATAAAATAAAATATTGTTGGCATTTCCCAGAACATACATACACGCAAACAAACATACATACATGCAAACATACATGCAAACAAACATACATACATACATGTAAACAAACATACATACAAACACACACGCAAACAAACAAACATACATACATACATGCAAACATACATACATGCAAACAAACAAACATACACGCAAACAAACAATCATACATGCAAACATGCAAACAAACATACATGAAAACAAACAAACATACATACATACATACATACATGCAAACAAACGTTCCTTACACAGAAATGCACCTACTCTTATGCAGACAATTTAGCGAGGAGCAAATTGTGGTTATATGATCTGAAACTTATTCTGATCTGTCATTGATCAGTGAAAAAGACATCATTCAAGACCGAGGCAAGTTTAATTTTTGTCTCAATCCGGAGTTCCATTTTTGGGGGAGCTGGATTTTCTTCACATGAAATAAACATCCTATGTCTAATTCTGTCCTCGGTAAATAGAGACACTCGTGCATAGACATACTCACACGTTTACACACCACATAAAAACTTATGCATACCTATAAACGCACATACACATTCTATACAAACATTAAAATATGATAGACACGCATCTTATACATATGCATACCTACAGCTAGCCCATGCACATACATATACACACTATACGCACGCATGCACAAAACTCCGCACACATCCTCTACATACAAATACATACTCAATCCGTCGCTCATACTCATACATTTATACTCAAACACAACCACTCCCAATATTTATATATACTCAGATACACGTCTGCACTCTGCACGTGAATACACTAATGCACATACACACATGCACATATACTTATGCACACACCTACCTTATACACTAGTATGAACCTACTATAACCTCCCATACATACGCACGTATTCAAACAAATCTAGAACACACATGCTCATACATGCATACACCTGGTGCTGAATGTACATAGAAACGCACGTAAGATCATTATAGATGGGACTACTTGGATTAGAAATAGTCATCTCAACCCAATGAATTGCAAAAATAACATCGCTTCGTACAGAACTAATTTAACTGCAATCATTATTGTCGTTTCTTTTTTCTTTTTTTTTTACATGATAGTCACCACTTATCAAGGCCCGGAAGCGACGCGGGGATAAGGGCTATTGCGTGTACAGTAATTAATGGGATAATATCGTAGTAATCGTTAGTAATGGAGATTCGATAAAGTGTCTTACCCAAGGGGAGGCCCATCAGGAATTTGTTTATGCTGGACTTGAAGACATCCAAGGTGTAGTCAGGTGGGAAACAGGCAAACGGAAGAGAGATCCACAGGCGTGGAAAGAAGCTTTGTTCATGGAATCTCCGTTTTGATTTAGGCACAGATAAAGAGTGGGGAAAATTATTGACAGTGGTTTCAGCTAGACGGGTGTTTTTTGTGAAATATTGGGAGGGGGGCCAGAGATTGGAGCTCAGACGGGCACTTGCCATGGAAATAACGATAAAACAAAGATAGGCTCGCAACGTCTCTTTTGTGGGAGAGAGGTTGCAGGGAAGAGAAAAGGGCATCCCCCACTAAGACACAAAGTCTATTTTGTACTCTGTCAAGGTAGGATAGGCTGTTTTTAGCATCTCCTGCCCAGATGTGGTAGCGGTACTCCATCCTTGGATGTACTTGGCTTTTATATAGATAGAGAATTGCATCAGGAGTGAGATATCTTCTGGAGCGGTAGAAGGATCCCACCATTTTTCCAGTAACCTTGGCAACAGACTTGATGTACGTGTTCCATTTCAGACCAGGAGTAAAGGTCAGTCCCAGAAGCTTGTCAAAACATGGAGCCATGTATTTCAATTGATGCCAGATGGGGATCAGAGCGTTGATGATGTAAAGATAGGAGCTTGGTTTTAGATGCATTAAAAGTAACCAGCCACCTTTTCCTCCACTGTACCACACGCTCAAGATCAGAAGAGAGATAATTAGAGAGAACTTTGTCATTTACGAGCATTAATACTGTGGGTCTCTGATTTCTGCCTATCAACCACTACTCTTCTGATCCCATTAGAGAGAAATGATTTAATTATTGAGAAAACATTTCCAGTTATACCGTAGCTGGAAATCTTGTGAAGTAGGCCCTTATGCCATACCTTAACGAAGGCTTTTGATATGGCAAGAACAATTGTCCTAGAAAGGAAGCCTTTGTCGAGAGATTCACTAATCCTATGAGATATAACCGTTAGCACATCTGCGGTAGATCTTGCAGAACGGAAACCATATTGCATGTCACTAAGAAGGTTATTTTTGCTGAGGTGGTCGACTACTTCTTTATTTAATATGGATTCCAGCAACTTACTCATGACACACAGGAGACTTATTGGTCTGTACTGATAGGGGGATGACCTGTCACCTGAATTCTTAAATACAGGGCATACTGATGAGGTTTTCCAGAGTGTTGGAAAGCACTTCTCCTTAAGGCAACGCTTAAACAGTTTTGTAAGTATGGGAGCAAGTTCTGGTTGAAGCTTTTTCAACACTATAATTGGAATGCCGTCAGGGCCAGTTGCTTTACTGGAATCAAGGTTCTTGATTAACTTGGCGACCTCAAGCACAGATATTTGTATGTTGCATAGGGTGTTGTCTGTTATAGGAGGAAATACGGGGAGTTGATGACCTTCGTCGCATAGGGTAGAATTAGCTGCGAAGTTCTTGGCAAATAGTTTGGCTTTGTCTGATGCTGACGAGATGACTTCAGATCCATTGATGATGGTTGGGATAGAACGCACGCTTCTGTTGAGGATCCTGTTTGCTATTTGCAAAAACTGGTGGGAGCCAAGCCGCTGCTCAGCTACTTTGGATTTAACGGACTGGGCATATAGCTCTCTTGCATTTTTATTACTCTTTTATAGTGGTTGCTGGCAATCCTGAAAGCATCTTTAGTCTCAGTACATCTATTACGTTGGTAGCTATGGAAAAAGTAATTTCTGTTCTGGGGAGAACCATGGCTGGCTGTTAGGTTTTTGTTGAAATTTTTTTGGATGGTATGAATCGGTCTATGCCTACAAATAAATACTAGTGTTCAGTGTATATAATGTGTTCATCGCGAAGGGTAATGAGAACCCGCGCTTGTTTCATATAATTTTTCATTTATAAAGGTTCCTTGGATTTTTTAGATTTTGTCAGGTATATATATATATTGTAAAAAAAATGGAAAATTTCTTCATTTGTATTGATGTCATAAGAAACATTTGGTAAAATTGAATTTTAACACCTAAGAATGTGACATCTGTATGTCGTCTGTACTTGTGTGCCAATTTTTAGGTAAAAATATCCCCAAATTTTATCTGTTAAGATTGTTATCTGTAAATTTTGCACTATTCGATTTTGAAGGATTTTTCTATTTTCAATAAATGACGAATCTGAGACCAGTGTGAAGATATAATTATTCATGGTGCCATAAAAATAATTTCTTTGTCAATTTTACTCTCTTAAATATGACATGACTATTCCGTGTGAAATAGGTATTTGTTGAATTATGAATTTTTAATATGCAAAGAGTTTAAAAACGCGTATTTTTATTTGAAAAATGTGAAAAAAACTTGTCAAACTGTAATGCATTTCATATTCAGTTATATAAAAATAAGACTGCAAAAACTGATTTTATTATTTTCAAAATGTGAGGAAACAGAAGAAAAAAGAATGTGTTACATTTCAAGTCCATTTATTCAAATAAATACTAATTTTATTTTCACAATAAAAATGAAAAAATAATCTAACATATTTTACGAAAACAAAATCAGAAAACAAATGACTAAATAGCCCGGCGAATATTCTTTGGGGATTTTTTAAAAAATTTTACTGGAGAACATGTTTTTACCTTCATAGGACACCTTGGCGTCATATTCTGCCGCCATCTTAGGTGGTAACATTCAATTTTACAAAATCTTCATATTAAGGCAAGTTTCAATTTCATTTGTGCTGTTTTTTTTATGATTTAATTTAAAGACCAAATAAACGTATGTTACGCACCCCCTTCATTGCATGTTTATTTGATCCATTATAGAGAGATGGAAGGGGGCATGGGTGGATTCATTTCAAGATTAATGCGCAATGAATAAAATGGAACGTCGATTAGCTTCATCTGCCGAGTTAATTAATGTCTTATGTGGAGAAGATACTATCGATTACATTCAAAATGGCCACATCGTCTTTATCGACCAATCAGAATCGCTTATCATACGCACATGCGCAGTCGAAACGACTTACATGGATAATAACGATTTGTTTACTGCACGTCAATCAATGAATTGTAGCATCTATTAATAGAGATGTTCATTTGCCCATCTTGTTTTTCTTTCTCCTGTTTGTTTTTTTACTGAACAAAATTATTCCACTAAAATAGAAGGTTGCACTTCTTTACAATCACCCCGTCATTAAAGATGCGTATTTTATACTAAAGCTGAGCGAATCAACGTCTCTTTTCCTAATTTTTTTTTTCTGTTATTTTTTCGCTAATTAAACGCCAACACTCTCCCGTCGGTCAACTGGCTTAGCTGCATACAACCAAAGTCTGCGTATTTTAGCTGTGCTTCTTCTTTTCTAGTGGCCAGGATCCCACTGACCGACTATGTACAAGTGTTTCACTGCTCTACAACTCATCAGCGTTTATGCATAGTTTTGTTGACATGTTCTCAGATATAAAATGGTTTATTGAGTGCAGGTGGACATAGAATTTCTTTTCGGAGAATAGCTTAAGCACATTCATTCTTATAGGCATGGAATAGTTGCAAGAGTACAAATAGATCACCGGTGTGAAGC
The DNA here is from genome assembly GCF_053919585.1 of Euprymna scolopes. Classification (NCBI taxonomy): domain Eukaryota; kingdom Metazoa; phylum Mollusca; class Cephalopoda; order Sepiida; family Sepiolidae; genus Euprymna; species Euprymna scolopes. The sequence continues at coordinate 31,447,831 of NC_136525.1, forward strand.
CCGTGTAAATTGAAAGAGTTATTGACTCTGGAACGGTGTTTCGAAATGATTGGTTTGTTTAATAAGGTTGTTTTAAAATAGTAATGGAACAATTCTGATATTTTCCTGAATCCGATACAATAACTGATTTTGATTCTAAAATTACTAAAAGGTAAAATTATATTTTGGGGACGCGAGCTAATTCATCATGTACGTTTAATGTAGATATAATTATATTTTTCATTTCAAAAAACTCTTTTATGTATTACTTTTATGTATTACTTTTATGTATTACTTTTATGTATTACTTTTATGTATTACTTTTATGTATTGTAGCAAAGATTTTTATAAACTCCTTGTGAGATTTCCATTTATATTTTTGCATTTGTGCCATTTTTTTCGTATTTATCAACCTTGCCAGTTTTCCGGTTCTTATATTAGTCCCGATACACCAAAATGTTCCAATTATTTTGATTCCCGATTCCGATTAGCAGTTTCAACACTAGTGAAAACAGTTACCTCTAAAGAGCATGTGATGTAAACATTAAACCAGGTGGATAATCAACCTCACAATAGTTTACATCGAGAGGAAGGAGGGTAGTAAAAATATATTGGGAGCCAGGTATGAATTCTAAGTTATGTGGTTAGTGTTGAGGAAATGTCAGTGTTGAGAAAGAAACTGCCAAAGAAAAAGTTTGAGAGCAGGCATAGAATTGAACGATTGTGCCTCTTGAATAAGCATTGGTGTGGGAATAGCGATCGCGATTTAGTGACGTGATGAGGGGGGGGGGGCAGCAAATTAGAGATTTGTAAATATGCCGAGTGCTGAGGGCAAAGCTTAAGGTTCAAATGATGTAATATAGAAAAAGTTTTATAAATTGGTTCGAGTTATGCTGTTAACAGAATATGTATAAATGATCTCTTGTCAGGCCATTTGAAAGTAACATGAACGATGGAGTCACATTTTGAATATTTCCAATTTTATGTTAAAGTATATATATATATATATATATATATATATATATATATATATATATATATATATATACACACACACACAATGAGACAAACAGCACAACTACCACTAACCACAGCATTTATAAATCGGAAGCCCTAGATTCTATCCATCAACTTTATGTGTGCACTACGATAACTCGATCCTAGTTTCGGGTGTATTCTACTGATAGTAGGAGTGCCTGTGTGTTGGGAGGACCATTAGCAAGCTGACTTCTAGGAGTCAGAATTTAGATACAAATGATATGCATTTTAGAATATTATTATTACTGGTTTGATAGACAATATTGATAATCCTAGGTTGTTGAGCTTTTATGTGGATGGTTTCCAGTAAATTAGTTTCAGGATGTACTAGTTTTGTTATTAAGAGTTTCCTTAAATTGGAAGTGAACAGTCATGTAGTTGTAGGTGTTGATATATTGCGCTGGAATTCATAAGATGCATGTTGAGGCGACAGCATAAGGTAGTAGTCGTAGCGCCAATGTAGCTATCAGCTTCAAGATTATTATGGGCGTCACACTCTATCAAAGGGCATTTAAACTTATAACATTGGTACGTTATCATGATTTTAGGTTGGGGAAGCGTTGTATTTTAATATAAGATTTTGAATCTGAAATTTCTTATAATAAATAATAAGTTTAGTTTTATTGTAATTATCAATTGGGATATGTATCTGTGAATAGAAGTTTTATACCTTTATCTTTTCATTTAAAGTTAACAGGCATTATGTTAATACGCGATGTTATTTATAGTAGTGTTTTTACGTTTTGAATCATTAATTTTATTTGTTCATCGACGATATTAATAAAAAAAATCTGTTCTTGGTAAAAAATAAAGTTAGTTTCAACGATATAATATCTTCTTTGATCGTAGCAATATTTTTTTTATATATTTTGGGATTTTTTTCTTTCTCGTAGCATGGTGTCACTAGAAAAAAAGGAAACTCCGTATGGTTTTCTAACTGCGATATTTTTTCATTGTTTTAATAATTCGATAATGATATAAAATGAATGTGAGATTATTCCTCGATATAAGCGTTGCCTTAATTTGAATTTATAAGTTTTAGAAACTAAAACAATGTACATATATTTTTTTATAAATATTTGCTTATTTAATATGAACGTGGTTTCGACGATATAACGTTTACTTCGGGCATAGAAACATTTTTTCTTTTTCATTTATATATATGTGTGTGTGTGTGTGTGTGTGTGTGTGTGTGTGTGTGTGTGTGTGTGTGTGTGTGTGTGTGTATAGGAAGAGAGAGAGAGAAATAAATTCTTAATACTATTATATTTTTAGTCAAAGTCAAAGATGAAAAAGACGAATTCTTTTTATTATAATTATCACGATATGATAGTTCTATTACGCAAATACTATCCAGTTTTAAATAAAAATAATTAAGTTGTATTTCATTGTTCTAATCAAATTTTGTAAAACATTCTAAGAAAACGGATAGCAAAAAAGAGACGTCGAACAATTTCCAAAATTCATTCCCTTTTACTCAAGTTAGCCGCACTGATCACAGTTATTGCATATGAAACATAGAAAATAAATTATCTTTTCAAGTTAAGTGTTTTAGTGAAATACGAAACGTTTCTAATTATGCAAAATTACGAATATAAAATTGGTTTTTCTCACAATTAATACGGATTTCACTGTGACTGAAGAAGAAGAACGGCTTTTCATGAATCACGTCCAGATTTTGCGGATTGTTCGCGATGCAGTTATATATGATTGTCAGTGAATATAGAACATATGAATAGTAACTATTTCCTAAAATAGCTAATATATATATATATATATATATATATACACTGTAGTTTTATACAAACACATATTTGCGATCAGTCTATTATCAACATTTATCCAAAACCGTTTTGTTATTATAACGTCATAAATCATTAACATAATCTAAAAACATTCAGCATTTAATTAGTCAGAAAAACAAACAAACTACATCATCATTATATTTTTCTCTTTGTAAATGGTTTTATTTCAATCAAATACAACGTTATAAGAAAATTTAAGAGAGATAAAGGCTGTTTTTGTTTTTTGTTTTTTTTTTCGACTAGAAAATTAACCGTTTTTATGCAGAAAACATTTCATACAAACATTTTTTGTTTTTATTATTATTATTATTATTATTATTATTATTATTCAATCAATCTTAATAATAAAAACAATTCTTTGTTTTTTCGTACCAAAAAATATTGATTCCTTTCATGATAATAGTTCCTATATCCGTGTAATCATCACGAAATACAAATTCCATTTTCTTTTGCCACGAAAGCTGCCTTCACGCGATGCTGTCGCAGATTTATTATAGTAACATTGTGTTTATCAACATTCGTTTCCCTATCGCTTATATCGATCCATATATGATACCTACAGACACTAACTTTCAGGAATCATTAGTGCAAGGGGACACGATTAGTACCATTCGAGAGACTCGAACCCGACCGCGAAGTCATCTCTGACAAGAAACAAACGTCACGGCTAATCTCAACCGCAAAAAATATTGTTGAAATTTTAACATTTATTTTTAAATGTCGTAACATCCGGCCATGATTTTAACATCATGATTTATGCACTCGAGCTTAGGTGACAGCTTTCTATTTCATATATATATCATAGTCTGTCTGTCTGTTCCTCGTTTTCTTGGAAACTACTGGACGGACTGAAATTTTGTATGGCTCTTTGTTACAATAAATTTTGGCGAACTAAGTGTTATGGGATTTGTTCAAGCACGGTTTGCAATTAATAGGGATTAGTATTTAATGCGAAAATATATATTAATTTTTTAACGCATATTAATCTAGTATATATACATATACATATATTAATTTTTTAACGCATATTAATCTAATATATATATATATACATATATATATTAATTTTTAACGCATATTAATCTAGTATATATATATATATATATTAATTTTTAACGCATATTAATTTAGTATATATATATTGCACGGTTTGCAATTAATAGGGATTAGTATTTAATGCGAAAATATATATAAATTTTTTTAACGCATATTAATCTAGTATATATATATATATATATATATTAATTTTTAACGCATATTAATCTAGTATATATATATATATTAATTTTTAACGCATATTAATCTAGTATATATATATATATATATATATATTAATTTTTTAACGCATATTAATCTAGTATATATATATATATATTAATTTTTTAACGCATATTAATCTAATATATATATTTTTTTTTTTTTAACGCATATTAATCTAATATATATATATATTAATTTTTAAAACAACAAATCTACGTAAATATATAAGCGATAAAATAAACAGTAAAATTATTTATGGTTTCGTGGTTTATGCGCCGAACTGTATTAAGGTCTGGGGTTCGAATCCTAGAAACTGTCAAGATAGGTGTGGCCTCAAAACATGTCGAAATAAATTACTGTTTTAAAAATAATGAAAAGTTTTAAATCTTATTTGTTTATGTCCTAATAAAATATGGGCGACTTCCTAAGAAACAAGATCTTCAAGGTGAAGACGCTAAGTTAACCGTATTATCGTTAAAAATTTATGCGTAGTACACACATATATATTAGGCACCGCCAAAAATGGCCGCAAAATAAAGTTGTTGTTGTTTTTTTAAAACGAAATTACATTTATTAAAATCCATTATTTCTGAGTAACTTTTTTTTCCAGAAAGATAAAACCCTGAATTTTATCATATAGAAAACAGAATAATTTAAAACTTTTTCTACTATTTTTAATTAAATTTTAAATGTTAAATTTTCCCAAAAAGTTAACAATTGACATTTTTTGTCTTGCACAAAAAACATACATAAATATTTAAAAAAAAAAAAAGGTTTTTGAAACAATTAATTTATTTATTTGTTGTCTAACTAAGATGTAGGATGATTTTCTAAGAGAATATGCAAAAATATTATAATATAAGTACCTGGATTTCAAATAATTCCACTTATTCATATATGTAACCAGTTATTTCGCGTCAATCTAGAGTCTAGATCGACACTGTTTACGTTTGCGTTTGATAAGAAACAAACTATATAGACCAAACAGGCCAAAAAAAACTTATTTTTCAGTGACGAAAATTTCAATGTATTATTAAGCTGAGGCTGGCCAGTACCAGATGGGTGACCATTTGTATGAGTTTGGTTTTTAATGTGTATGTGTGTGGGGCCAGGCTCCCCAAAATGGGGGAGGGCAATTTAAAGCAGAATAAAAAAAAATTATTTCAGCGCGTTTGGTCCACCGTAGTCGAAAGGCGGCAAACGTTTTCAAACAGGATAAAAAAAAAATGATGCTATTTTTAACACAAAGGACACAATATTTATCGAATTTTTTTTTTTGGGGGGGGGTATCGATTCTTCAAAGCATGCCCTATTTAATAATGGTCATGCATTATTCGGCTCGCTAAAAAAAAATTATTAATTTATTCATCAAAGATTTTAAAATGGCTTTTTTCGTATAAATAATAAAAAAATTTTTTTTTGTTTTGCTTAACTTAAACTAATTATTTTACTTAACATATTCACCGAATTTCACACTTCAAAACTCAAAAGCGGGATAATTAAACACAATCGAAGTTCTGATATTCAGACGTCAAAATAAGGTATGCAAAAAGATTTTTTTTTATCTATAATTCTGTCCCTTACAACAACACAATATGTTTTGTTCAGTTTCAGATGATTATTTTAAGCATATTTGTTCCCACTTCAAAACAAGGGGGGGTTGTAAGCAAAAATATATATATATATATAAATATCGTTTATGAAAAATAAGTACACCGTTATAAAGTTCATTCTTCTCTTAATAATCGCTGAAAATTTCGTATTGATCGGATAATTACTTGATTTTTGGTAGATATTTAAAAAGACGGTCCGTCAAAAAGTACTGACCTGCCCCCCCCCCAGTTTTGGCGGTGCCTAATATATATATATATATATATATATATACACACTCCTATAAATTTAGCGGGGGGGGTGTATTGATATTCATATTAAAAACCCTTTTTTCTATTAGTATTTATTTACTTTCCCACCAAACCAAAATGTGACACGAGGTCGTTTTTAAAGTGGGGTTAAACCAGCTCCCCGAAAAAAAGGGAAATGGGGCACTCTGATTGGGTCCAACAATAGTAATTGTCCTAGTATAGAGGGTTTCCCCTCCATTGACTGGAACAAATTATCTATCTGCAGACAGATACTACACTTTGATCCCGGCCTGAAGGCCAAGAACAACAGAAAAAAGGCAAGCCTCTTTTCTATTTATTGTATTTATTTGCTTCCCCACCAAAGCAAATTAGGCACAAGGCCGTTTTTTAATGTGGGGAAAAACCAGTTCCCCTAAAAGTAGGGTAAAAAAGAGGGGACTCTTGTTGTTACCAAAAATAATAATTGTCCCAGTATAGAGGGTTTTCCCTCCATTTACTGGTGCAAATTATCTTAAGTGCAGCATCTGCAGAACAGATGGTATTTATTTGCTCCCCCACCGAGCAAATTAGGCACAAGGCCAATTTTTAATGTGAGGAGTGAAGGGAGGGGGAAGGGAAAAAGGGGACCAGCTCCCGAGAGGTGGGAAATGGGGGCTGGTTAAAGGTCAGGCATGTGGGGTTGCCCCCACATCTGGTATTTGCTAGTCATAGCTAGTCATAGCTTGCAGTATCTGCCGGAACAGATACTACACTTTGATCCCGGCCCGAAGGCCAAGAACAACAGAAAAAAGGCAAGGTATTTATTTGCTCCTCCACCGAGCAAATTAGGCACAAAGCCGATTTTTAATGTGAGGAGTGAAGGGAAAATGGGGACCAACTCCCCGGAGAGTAGGGGAGCTGGATAGTAACAATTGGTATGAAGGTTGCCCCTACATTGACCAAGGTCTTATATGTGGGGTTGCCCCCACATATGGTCTTTGCTTGCAGTATCTGCCGGACAGTATTTATTTATTTACAGACGGAATCTGTTGACAAGATACTACACTTTGATCCTGGCCCGAAGGCCAAGAACAACAAAAAAAGCGAGCCTCTTTTCTATTTGTTGCATTTATTTGCTTCCCCAGCAAAGCAAATTAATGTCGTAAAAAAATGTAGGGTAAAAACAAGCTCCCCTAAAAGTAAGCAAAAAGGGGGCACTGTGGTTACCAACAGTAATAATTGTCCCAGTATAGAGTTCTTCCCTTCCACTGACTGGTACAAACTATCTTAAGTGCTGCATCCGCAGAACAGATACCGGCTCGAAGAAAAAAGGCAAGCCTCTTTTCTATTTATTAAAAAAAAAAAAAATTTATTATATATGGATCGAGGATTTGCATTTATTCTGCAAAAGATTGAGTTAATTTGCATATTCTTTTAAACATTCATTTTAATTAATTCCTATTAGTATTTTTTTTCTTTAGTTAACTATTACGTGTAATTATATTTATGCAGATATTCTACATGATTTATGCTTACGTAATATTTGTGTAAAAAGGTTATAGTAAACACAAACTCTTTCCATATGTATTTATGTATGCATATATTTTGGTTTAAAAAATTTTGCCTACGAAACTCCTCCTGCAGTTTTCGGTCTACACACATGAAATTCATATATAAGGTATTTGAACGCATGTGAAACTTTATATTTGGGTTTTTACCTTGGCAAATAAGTGCAAAAGTGGAAAAAAAATTTTTTTTAATGAAATTTCTCAGGTAAAAGTTGAACGACCGCATGCATAACGTAATAGCTATTGGTTCATGTTTTAATCTAGCTTTGCAATAAATATGTCTTCATAGTCATTAACGTCAAAGGAAAAAGTAAATCGCAAGATTAACGTTTCAGTTTCGATTCTCGGTGGTACGAATCATATCTTTTCTTAACGTTTTAAATCATTACTATATATTAGGTCTAACATAATATGATTATATATACAAAATCTGCATGAATCAAAATATCATATTTAAGCGTTTGTCCTGCTAGGATATATATATAGAGAGAGAAAGTGAGAGTGAGAGAGAAAGAGAGAGACAGTGAGAGAAACAGATAGGCAGAAAGAGGGGGAGAGAGAGGGTGAAAGACAAACTGGTGAAAGAAAACCCTGTTTCTTGAGACAACTAAAAGAAGCGAAAGTCAAAGTTTAAAATTTCCAAATGTGTGAAGAGAAAAGAAAGGGCAGATGAAAGCACGGGAGTAATAAAGAAATGGAAGAAAATAAAAAGAAAATAAAAAGAAAATAAAGAAGAAAAAGAAGAAAATAAAAATAAAAGAAAAAGAAAATAAAAAGAAAATAAAGAAGAAATGGAAGAAAAGAAAAAGAAAATAAAAAGAAAAGAAAAAGAAAAAAAAGAAAATAAAAAGAAAATAAAAAGAAAAAAAAAGAAAAAAAGAAAATAAAAAGAAAATAAAGAAGAAATGGAAGAAAAAAAAGAAAATAAAAAAAGAAAAAGAAAAAAAGAAAATAAAAAGAAAATAAAAAGAAAAACGAAGAAATGGAAGAAAATAAAAAGAAAATAAAAATAAAAAATAAAAAAATAAAAAGAAAACGTTTACATAGAAAATAAAGCCACGAGTCGTGAGGCATCATACATCTTATTGAAAACGTAAGGATGAGCCAAAGTTTGGTCTGGTGTTTACTACTCCATATCATATGAATCATTAAATATCGATAACAAAAAACTATTATGTTTCTGAAACGCAAAAAAAGTATTACAGCAGCTTGATGACGATCACTTACCGAGCAGACCTTGCATAGAATTTAACACATGGGAACCATTTATTAAATATATATATATATATATATATATATATATATATATATATATATGTGTGTGTGTGTGTGTGTGTGTGTGTGTGTGTGTGTGTGTATGTATGTATGTATGTATATGCACGTTTAATTGCATATGCGTATCTGTATCACAGCATTGCTGTTAAACAGTTGATCTAAGTGCTAAACAAACCACTTTCGATCAGATATCTTTTTATTTTTACAAAAGGTCACTACTTATCAAGGCTCGAAGGCCAGCTGAGGATAAGTTAAATGAATGTACGGTGGCCACCGAGACAACAGCGTAGTAATAGTGGTGGAAATAGGATAGAAATGGATTATTTATGGCGACTGAGGAAGAATTTGTTTACATCATGTTTTATTGACGTCGGAAGTTCTTGAACATTTTTTTAAAATTTTTATTCAAAAATAAAAAACATTAAAATGATATTAGAAACAAATGTTCCGACATTTGAATGCTTTTATTTCGCGACAAAATAACTATTTTTCGCTTCGAAGTATCTTATTTGATGTGTTGCTTTCTTTGGAAAAATAAATTTATTCTTTGTTAAAATGGATATATATGTGTGTGTGTGTGTGTGTGTGTGTGTGTGTGTGTGTACTTATATTTGGATGACTAAGTACATGTATGCATGTGTGTTTGGATTGGGAAAGACAAAAAACTTTAACCAATATGTGTGTGGTGTGTTAGTGGGTTGGTGTGTGCGAATACGTGTGTGTGTATTTTTTTATGGGTGGGTGGAGATATACGTGTGTGTATACGTGTATATGTAGGTGGGTATATCTGTGTGCTCCTGCATCTAGTTCTGTGTAAATACGTGTGTATGTCTGTATGTGTCTACATGCATATGCGTGTGTATGTGTGAGTGTATATATACATATATGTATATATATGTGTGTGTATGTATATGCATGTGTGTGTAATTGTGTGTGCGTATACATCAAAATAGAAAGTCATAAAAAACATAAAAATCTTCACCAAATGGACTAAAATCCCCCTCCCCACTAAATGAACTTAACTCTGACTGGACTCTACAAACACTGACTATTGGCGACAGAAAGTCTGAGACTGACATTTCTCTGAAAAACACATTTAGTGTTATCAGATCTAAAATGGTCGCCAAAATAACATTTCAAACTTTCACTTAAAAAAACCTTTGTCAGTTGCCCATAAAAAAAATTGCTTAGTCATCCATTCTCAAAAGATGACCCGACCACCATATTTGTATCCTGATCAAAAATGATTCAATACCAGTGATTTCACATCTTTCCAGTAATTGACTATTTGGAACACGATCCTGCCATCCAACATTGTAAACGCAGACATCTCATATGGAAGGAATCAAGCTGATTTATATGCTTGCGGTACAAGGTCCACGTTTCGGCACCATACAGAAGAGTAGGCAGAACAACAGATTTGTAGACTGCTACCTTTACTTTTAGAGACACATCGTGGCTGTTCCAGAGTCTGTGTCGCAACCTACCAAATGCCTCACTAGCTTTATTAATTCTACTTCGGATGTCCTTTTTAAATTTAGCATTATCAAACACAACAGATCCGAGGTATGTAAAAGAAGATATTGTTTTCAAAGCTTCACCATCAACATATACCACTGGTTGTGAAGAGGGCGTAGCGTTTGGTTTTGGCTGGTGAATAATTTCAGTTTTTTTATGCTAATTGTAAGACCGAAGGCCTTACATGCACCAGAAAAGATATTGAGGATGTTCTGCATGTCATCAAGACTATGGGTGACAAGAGCACAGTCATCAGCATAAAGGAGGTCAAGAACGGTCTGCACAGAAGTCTTGGTTTTGGCCTTGAACCATTTCTGGTTAAATAATCCTCCACTTGATCGATACTCAACACCTACACCTTCCGATGTGTTCTTGAAAGCTGTCTCAAGCATCACCGAAAAGAAAAGCGCAAACAGGATCAGAGGAAGGACATATCCTTACATAGTTCCATTTGACACTTCAAATGGTGCACTTTGTTCACAGCCAGATCGTACTGTTGCCACCATTCCCCAGTGAAAGGAGACAATTACATTCAACGTCTTGTCTGGAATACTGAGCCTTTCCAAAACAGTCCTCAGGGCATCCCTAGAAAGGGTATCAAGTGTCTTTGTGAGGTCAACGAATGTGACAAACAAGTCCTTATCCTGCTCCCTCGTTTTCTCCTGTAATTGCCGAAGACTGAAGATCATGTCCATAGTGCCTTTTTCTATTTCTACCCTAAAACCACACTGGGTTTCTAGGAACACAGTTTTACAGATTGAACAATTGAGTCTGTTTAAGATTACACGAGCTAGAATCTTACGAGCAACAGATAAAAGAGAAATTCTTCTATGGTTATCACACTTACACTTATTTTCTTTGCGCTTAAACAGGTGAATAATCGACGCACCTTTGAGCTGTTGTGGCACGGTACCAAATTCCCATATTAATGAAAACAGGACACTTAGTTTCCTGATTAGCAGTTGGCTTCCACAATTGTATACTCCTGCAGGTAAGTCGTCATCACCTGGAGCCTTACCATTTGAAAGTTACGCGATCGTGAAATATGACAGCTTCCTTATGTTATATACGAGTTGTTTTTAAAACAATATTTAAAATTCATGTCAAGCTGGGGTTAGGGTTATCGTACTTGACTCACTGTCTTTAGGTTTTGGTTTCCGTCTCAGGTTGAGGATTTTTTTTACTTACAAGAAATGAACTGTTTAGAAAAAAATATAATACTCGCATATACATTTCTCAGGGTTTTTTTTTTTTTTTTTACTTCCCTTTTTTTTAAGGAATTAAACATTACGTTTAATATTTTTAATATTAATGTTTATAATAAATAAATAAGATTCTGAATTAATTAAAATATAATATTTATGCGTACCTTACGAGTGGCAACGCCTTGCGGAATAATAATAATAATAATAATAATAATAATAATAATAATAATAATAATAAACCGAAATCGCAAAATACTATATCCCCCTCCCCCACAAAATAATGGTGTCTACATTGACTGGCGCCACATGAAAAGTTGTGAAGGGTCCGCGAGAACTAAGGATGGAGAGCACTACCAGACCTCTACAGGACGTGTGCTAAGATAACTGGGGAAGCGTTTTGCCATCCAAACCCCAAATAGTACAAATGGCCATTGCCAGCGAGCACTCAGTCGTAAGCGTCTGCTGAGACAACATGGATCCACATGCGCTGGTTATCGAGACAGAGAGAAGTGTAAATCTGAGGAGACTTGTAACCCAGACGCCAGAGAAATATTACAGGAATTCTCAGTGAGTGAAAAAGATGTTGGTGCAAAAATAATGTCGTTTTTTGAGGTTTTTATATATATATATATATATATATATATATATATATATATATATATATATATATATATATATATATATATATATATAGAGAGAGAGAGAGAGAGAGAGAGAGAGAGAGAGAAATAGATAGAGAGAGAGAGAGAGAAACCACATTGTTTTTGTACCAACCTAATAATAATAATATTGCATGACATTATCTATTCATGACAACGTAGTTTATGTTTGAATGAAATGTTTCTTTCAAATGGCCGTTTGCTCACGAACTTACTAGTTTGGTAAAATGATAAAAGCTGGCTGTCAAAATAACACATTAAATCATTGATATTGTTTGGTAGGCGGCTTTTTCTACCTTTTAACCTTGAAGAGGTAACAAAGCGAAGAATTTTTTTATAAACTATGCACAAAACGTTACACATTTCACAACTGACACGCAGCCTCGTTGTGAATTCACCAACTGCCATTTTGTGCACGAAAATTTGTCACGACTTATCCTTGACTCGGCCGTTTCTGTAAGCGGATGTGGAAGTTGTTTGGGGAAGCGGCGAGACGTGCCAATCACGATCTCGCCTTTTGGCAGATGGCTCGCGTGACTTCGTTGACAGAAAAAGAAAATAAATATAACATTTTTTTTGTAATGCTAATGTTAGAAATTTGATGTAATAACAAAGACAACGAAGAAATGTTTAATATTTTTGTATTTTGATTTTTTTTACACTGCGTAAACGGTTGCAAAATTCAGCTAAAATAATCGTGCTTATTTGGAAATGAGAACTTGAAATAAATTGTACTGGTTTAGATCATATTAGTATGCTTGTGGCGCCAAAAAAGGCGGAGCATTTTTTTCATTGATTAGGTGGATTGCATAATGCAGTGCTATAATTTATTTTGTCAGTTAAAATGCTAGTTAGATTTAATTTTAAATATAAAACTGACTTGTATATATATATATATATATATATATATATATATATATATATATATATATATATATTACGGATAGACATAATTTGAGTGGTCTCCCGGGAATAGAAATGAATGTTGTTTTTATGTTCCAAACTTGTTAAAGATTCCACTCGAATCGTATGTCTGAATTGCATATTCTTTTAGAAAGTCTCGAATCCAATTTTCCTGATGTCCTTTTCTATGTTTCTTAAAAAAATAAACTTTTAATAAATTTTCGATGCACGTGCTAAAAAGCAAAATTATGTTTATACATAATAAATATTCTGTTAATGACATTCCTCTGAGGAGATGATCCTTAGATCGAACATCAAAAGATTAAGGAAAGAACTTTAAATGTCGTTCAAATCAAAAATTTTGTTTTGAAAATTCTATTTTTTTTTAAAATTAAACAGAAAACCTACAATTTTAATTTGCTCTGTCTAGTATATTGAGCCATTTTATTTGGCTGGGATTGTCTTATATAAAAATATTACCCCCCCCCCAAAAAAAACATTTTGTAAACCACTGGATTAATGAATCTGTGATTTAATTGATCTTGTTATTCGGATATATATATATATATATATATATATATCCGAATAACAAGATCAATTAAATCACAGAGTTGAGTTGAGCATATTGAGAAGTGAAAAACGAATTACCATTAGCATATAAGCGACGCTCTTTGTGTAAACAAATCGAGCGGAGGTATTTCGGACGATATCAAAACATCGTTAAACTCACTACTCGTTCAAGCAGCCGCCAATAGCGTAATGGTTAGAAGCCTTGACTGCCGTATAAACGGTCGGGTTTCAATCCTGGCTTGAGGTAGTTGCCTGTCTAGCCGCACTGATAAGCTGTGAAACAGCGAAACAGTACTGTATGTGGATGACTATATATATATATATATATATATATATATATATATATATATATATATATTATACCATACCTGTTCACACTGAAACACTTATCACAATATTCTGTGGATCTATTATTAAAAACCTTTTTAAACTTTGTGACATATTTCCATTCTATGGAGGTCGGGCGCGAACGAACATCCCATAATTTTATTATACCATATTTCTTCAAACTGAAACATAATTATCAAAGTATACTTACGCAGATAGATATGAAAAGTCTTTATTAAAGTTTATGCCTATTTCCATTCTAACGCAGACCCCACAATTTTATTATACCATCCCTATTTAAGTTAAAACATACTTATCAAAGTATTATTATGTACATCTATATCAAAAACACTTGTAAACGTTTTTTTTTTTTTTTTCCATACTTTGTGGACCAGGCGCGTACGCAGACCCCAAAATTTTAATGAATCATCATCATGCCAGATCAAACATACCAATTCCTGTGTCTCGATAATCTTCTATCATTATATGTGATCAGTTTTTTATAATAGTCAACCATATAGGAGCCTATTCGTGACCAGACACACACACAAACGTTCAGCTTTATATATATATATATATATATATATATATATATATATATATATATATATAACAGTGTTAATCCACAAACCTATTTTTCATTTCGGTAAATGCCTATTTTTTTGTATTATTGACGACCATGCGTTTGCACGGATCCTTTTCAAATGCATTACTTAATATATTTTAAGATTCTTAAGCAATTTTTTTCTATATCACGTTTTTAGCATCGAACTTATTTTTAGATTTGTTTAGATTTTTGCATCAATAAAGGAGGTGTAGTTTGCATGAAATGCTGCTGGTAAACAAATATGTGAGTGTGAATCGTTTGGGTTTTTTAAGAGGTTTTATTCTCGAAATTATCAAAGACATTCTGCGTATGTTTAACAGTAATTCATGTTTAACAGTAATTCATGTTTACTGATTTATGAGTTAAAGATAATCCAAAAAAATACAGGAAGATTCCCAATTTAAATGTTGTCTTTTTGTGCGTTATTGCACAATCCTGTCAATACTACATTTTTATCAGCCTTAAACACTATGTGTGTATAAAAAAAAACTTAAACCGTTCCAGCCAATATCTCTTGAATCCATACACATAAGCCCACATCTATAATAAAAATGACAGACACGTTCACACAGGCAAATATTCATAGATACGCCGGTACACGCAGAATCAACACAAAACACGTACATTTTACTGGAAAGAAATGATGTTGCCAGAAGAAATAATAAGCAGTTTGGGTTTTACAGTCCACACGAGCAAAAGGCAAATATACGCACACAGAAGAGAGGCATACACACACACCCTACATAGAATTATTCAACTAAAATGAATGAACTTTTCAATCAGTAGTAGAAAAGCTTAATGATGATGATGATGATGATGGTGGTGGAGGTGGTGGGTACCTGAAACACGTGTCAAATTTTAAGCGTTAAAGTCATTTGAATGCATATAAGCATGAAATGCGGGATTTATTTAATATTCGCTTTTTAACTGGTAATTGTCTTTTAATTGATCTACGTTATATCAATGTATAATATATTGTCAAATATACGTTATATCAATGTGAAATATATTGTCAAATATACGTTATATCAATGTGAAATATATATACGTTATATCAATGTACAATGTCAAATATATGTTATATCAATGTATAATGTCAAATATACGTTATATCAATGTATAATGTCAAATATACGTTATATCAATGTATAATATCAAATATACGTTATATCAAAGTGAAATATATTGTCAAATATACGTTATATCAATGTATAATGTCAAATATACGGTGTATCAATGTGAAATATATTGTCAAATATACGTTATATCAATGTATAATATATTGACAAATATACGTTATATCAATGTATAATATATTGTCAAATATACGTTATATCAATGTATAATATATTGTCAAATATACGTTATATCAATGTGAAATATATTGTCAAATATACGTTATATTAATGTGAAATATATTGTCAAAAGAAAATCATTCATATTATGTATTTACTTGAATAAAAGTTTAATTATACAATGTTTTTAGAAACGTCTGTATATGATAATTGGCATGGTTTAATATTAATTTATGCGACATGTATCAAATATTTTAAATCATAATTATTATGTTTTTAACTTTTGAAATATACACTATAAGCTCTAATATAAACTATTCGTAATTGAGTTTAATTAAAACTTCATATTCTAACTATATTCCGAAGACTTGATAATGTTTTTATATTCTTTTAAATTACGTATCGGAATTAATTTCAACCAGAAAAACTTTTGAATTGGTTTCGTGCATCAACATTTGTTGTGTTGAATAGAAATTCAATAGAATGCTTGATTCTTCTATCAGAGGGTAATATTTGTGATCGTACATATTTACATTGTAAAATCATATCTAAATAAATATTTTATCATATATAACACTATATATACCATATATATTAATATATGGTATATACAGTGTCATAAAGGCTTCCTTCAGTCTTGACAGACTATGGATACCCACAGTAAGGGTGCCTGCGCGTGAAATATTTGTGGCAAGAGTTGCACAATCTCCAACCACACCTCTCCCGAGTCGACATTGTTGAATACCAGTGGCAAGTGGAGGATCAGGACGACTGGAAACAAATGCTGAGATAAGTGGAAAGCACATACAGCGCCTAGAATTCCCAAATGGTCACTCATCTGGTACTAGCCAGGCTCAACGTTGTTTAACTTCAGCGGTCTGACGAGAACTGGTGTGCCGCACATTGTCATATATATATATATATATATATATATATATATATATATATATATATATATATATATATACTCGGGTTTTTTTATTCAAAAGTAATGGACTAATGAATTCAACGAGGTTGTTAGATAGTGCTCAATAAAAAGAGCTGATAATATTTGTTTATTGTTATATAAACCTGGTCACATCCTGCTGCTAAGCTGCAGCAGGATGTGACCATGTTTATATAACAATATATATATATATATATATATATATATATATATATATATATATATATATAAGGGCAGAGTGCTGAACTACAGTAATAAGAAGATAGTAATATCAAACGATTATATATGATATTCAATCGGTAGTAAAACAGCCAAAGGTGGACTTACCGGCATTCCTCAGTAGGGGTATCTCAGACAATCAACGATAAACTAACTCTTTCTAAAGGCGAGGAGGTGTGCGCCTCTTGGGACCGATCTGAACCATAGTTCATCCAGATGGTTTGGCACGTTCAGAACGGTCGGATTAAAAATGAAAATTCTCAGTGAAAACAACTGGACAGTTGTAAAGCAAGATGCCGTTAAAAGGTCAAAAGACAGGTATCCAGCCCCTGTCCCCAAAGGTTACTGAATACAAAAATACATGAGAACGGATTCGTTAGCATTAATCAAATCGATATAAATGATTCGATATAAACCAGCAAAAGTGAGAACGTATTGGCGCGGAGAGTACATGTGCTCTATTCGAGTTGAAGTATAGCTCATCTTCTGATACGGCCTTCCTTCTTGTCGTACTGAGTGACAAAAATGGATCATCGGCGATGAGCTTAATGAAGCTACAATTGGTGCGTGTATTTTAGTCTATGTAACAATTGTTTCAATTGTTTTTAGCACTTCACCTACGTCAAATGTTTCCTTGGACGCCGCAATCTGCGCCAGTGCGGCTAGACTCTCTATGGATGAAAATCTTTAACTAATGACACGCAGGAATTTCAAACAAATAGAATAAAAATGACCGAAAATAACAGGAAAAGAAAATCAAATCACAAAACACATTCTGTCCACGTTGGATTTTTATGGCAGAAATTTTTATTGTTTTAGAAACGTCCTCATATCGAAAATGAAAAGTTTGTCTCACCGTCGGTTTGTCTGTCTTCAGAAGTTCGAAATAGCATTTTCGTGTCAGTCACATATCAGTTCAAAATAACATTTTCATTTGTAACGTATCGGTTAGAAAAACATTTTTGTTCGTCTGTCACGCTTAGGTTTCAAATAGTCTTTCATCATCGTTAAACGCGCAAATTAAATGGACGTCTTAAGAATATTCGTTTGTTTTTTTTAAACCAGGAAGTCAGCACAGAGTAAAGAATGTTGGAAACATCGGATGAGAAAAACGCGTTGTGTGTTTCCCTGTAGTATTTCTATCGACGTTGGAAAATGTTTTGCTTTTCTTTCGAACGAATGAAAACTGAAATACAAAAAAAAAAAACATGGGTGTGGCGGGGGTGTCGTAACATCATTGTGGGCCGACCCACGCCGCCAGGTGTTTCTTTTGTGAATCTCAAAAGCTATTCAAAGACACTGCATTATGCACTCTTAGTTCTCCAAGAAAGAAAATAAAAACATCCATATGTGAAACTCACACCTGTCGGATTCGGGAATGTCTGTCTCCTTCCGGTGAGGGAGAGTTCTTGGTCGTCTTTCCGGCGACAGGCTTCAGAATGAAAATGCCGCTTTAACAAATGACGACTAAAATAAGGCGGAAAAATTTTTTTCTTTTTAAGAAGAAAAAAATGGCGATTTCTTGTAGTTATCTTTGCCGTCAGGAAATCGAGGATTTTACAAGAGGGCGGATCAACGTTAGGGGGAAGAAGATCCTACACCCCCCAGGGGAGAATCCACGACTCTCTTTCTCCCAGGTGAGTGAAAATAATTGTTTCGCTATTATAAATAAAACTATGTATCAAAAATAAAATGAAGGAAAAAGTTTCATTCACCCTCCCCTACCCCAACCCCGAAAACATACACATATGGTGACACTACAAAAAGGGCAAAGACCAAGAAAGATGGAAAAACGTGGAAAGAAGAGTACTAATCAAAATTATATGGAAAGGGTGCGGGGAGTATTGCCATTCAGATTCAAAGGGGAAATCAATGGTAAATGGCTGTGCAGGTAACAATAAAGGATTCATAAACGGTATTAAAAAAAAAGGGACAGAGAATGCTAAAAAAATCTGTGGCGACTTGCTGTCACTCAGAATACAGGGAACACCATTTGTTATTGGCAGTAAGCAATCACTGATAATATGCAAATACTCCTAGTGAGCAACAACTAATAATACTAACAACAACAATAACAACAATACTTAAATTCAAAAAATAAAATAATGGTTGTTAATAACGTCAATGGTAAACGGCTGCTACGACAATGATAAGCGTATTATTATTACTATTATTATTACTATTATTATTAGTATTATAACTATTATTATTATTATTATTATTATTATTATTATT
This sequence comes from Euprymna scolopes, assembly GCF_053919585.1. Taxonomy (NCBI): domain Eukaryota; kingdom Metazoa; phylum Mollusca; class Cephalopoda; order Sepiida; family Sepiolidae; genus Euprymna; species Euprymna scolopes. The sequence continues at coordinate 31,467,081 of NC_136525.1, forward strand.
ATTATTATTATTATTATGCCCTATATGTCAGTTCTTTCTAATCTCTAAAAAATACACTTGAAAATATTGCCTTCTTTTAACCCCCCCCCCCAAAAAAAAAAATAAAGAAAAAGAAAAATTCTCTACTGGTCCTGGTCTGGTCCAAAAGTGGTAGTAGGTGAACAAAAAAAAAAACATTTCTGTTTGTCCAGTTTTTACGTTATGATTAGGAATGATTAAGGATCCCCCGTCAATATGTAATATGCATTTTTCTATATTTTTCTTTTGGTCTTTGTTTACTTTTTTTCGCTCTCTTTTTACTTTTTGAGAGAGGGAGTCGGATATATATATATATATATATATATATATATATATATATATATACAGAGAGTTAGGTTTACTTTTATCGTCAAAATGGCGTCACATGAAAGAAGTGGCAATTTTCTGTGAAATATTCCAATTTTAGTGTTGCCAACATTCGATGGTGGAAACAATAATTCTACGAGGCGCGAAATGCACATTCTTCAAACAATTGTCTCCCAGTTTGATTGAGTGTCGTCTGTCACAGATTTTTTTATATAAACAACAAAATATTAAATCGGTTTTAAAGCCAAACTTTTTTTCGCATTTTTTTTTTTTACTAAAGTTAACATTTTTCCTCGTTAAAAACTTTTTTGTTCAATAAACGATAAGCAGTTAACTATTAAAAGTTCACAGACACGAAAGCAAACTGTGTATTATTTGGATTGTTGGAACAACTGATCTTATCTTATTTTCATAGTGTTTCAATTGATGTAATCGCTTTCTTCAGACGAATCTTGGCAATGGATTTTATTCGTGAATTATGATAGTCATGTTTTTGGTTTTTTTTTTTAAACAAAAGTCGTTAAAATTAAAAATGTGTTGTTTATGAAACGGAAATAGTGTAATTAATTAAAAAACATTTTACCAAATTTGTACGAACTCGAAAATGGAAACGACTCGACCACCATTCACCAATAAGAACGATTGAAGAAGGTTGGAGGTTACATGAGGCGAAACATTGTGAGAATAGGCGCATAAGCAAATTCAATGATCCAACTTTGGCCGACAAACATCAATTTTCAGATGAACGTTAGTAAACGTTAGTTTTATTGCTCTTTATTATTTTAAAAGAATTTTACGATATATATATATATATATATATATATATATATAAACATAATCTGAAAGTTCAAATATTTCTGATTTGCATTAAATTTAAACCATAATTATTTGATCACCAATCAAGCAAGGGTTCAATTTCTTCTTAATATACTTTCAACTTTAAAGAATGTAAATCATGTAATTTAATTTGATGAAATTGCAATAAGGATTCAAAACAGTTAAGGTTTAATAGCATTTTATCTTGACTGGGATGTTTGTAAAGAAATAGTCAAGATATTAGTATACGTCATGTTTAGGATCCAAAACTGAAAATCACACAATGAGCTAATCAAAATCTAAGATACAATGCTTAATAGAATAGATTTAAAATGTTATCAAATTTAAAAAAATAATAAATACCATATAAATACACATTTGAAAATAAAAAAAGTAGCCTTACTTTTCTAGATTCAATCCTGCGTTTATTTATTATGCTTGTTTTGTCATGTAATGTTTATTTATTATGTTTGTTTTGTCATGTAATGTTTATTTATTATGTTTGTTTTGTCATGTAATGTTTATTTATTATGTTTGTTTTGTCATGTAATGTTTATTTATTATGTTTGTTTTGTCATGTAATGTTTATTTATTATGTTTGTTTTGTCATGTAATGTTTATTTATTATGTTTGTTTTGTCATGTAATGTTTATTTATTATGTTTGTTTTGTCATGTAGTGTTTATTTATTATGTTTGTTTTGTCATGTAATGTTTATTTATTATGTTTGTTTTGTCATGTAATGTTTATTTATTATGTTTGTTTTGTCATGTAATGTTTATTTATTATGTTTGTTTTGTCATGTAGTGTTTATTTATTATGTTTGTTTTGTCATGTAATGTTTATTTATTATGTTTGTTTTGTCATGTAGTGTTTATTTATTATGTTTGTTTTGTCATGTAATGTTTATTTATTATGTTTGTTTTGTCATGTAATGTTTATTTATTATGTTTGTTTTGTCATGTAATGTTTATTTATTATGTTTGTTTTGTCATGTAATGTTTATTTATTATGTTTGTTTTGTCATGTAATGTTTATTTATTATGTTTGTTTTGTCATGTAATGTTTATTTATTATGTTTGTTTTGTCATGTAATGTTTATTTATTATGCTTGTTTTGTCATGTAATGTTTATTTATTATGTTTGTTTTGTCATGTAATGTTTATTTATTATCTTTGTTTTACTGTGCTGTGTTTATTATGCCTGCGCTTTACTCATAATCCAACAACTAGTAATATATAATAACTAATATATAATAACACATAGAGAAGAAAACAGATTTGGGAATCAATACTTAGTGCCACTTTTTTCTAATTAATCAGTTTTTATGCAAATCGGTCGGACAATGCACGAAAACGATGTAAGGAGTTAGAAATACCACTTCAATAAAAAAAAAAAAAAAAACAGATAAAGATAAGTGTTAGATATATTTCAAACCAGTAAACAGCAATTGTTCCTTCTTTGTCAGAAACATTGCTTGTGGAATGTGAGGACTAGAGGACAAAATAAAGGAAGAGTTATAAGGCCTCGGAAAGTCTATTTTGTTTCATATTGCATCCGCCATTATCAATCACACCGAAGTTAAGAGCTGTTGCCTCCGGTCGGTATAAGACGAGTGGTCTTTTGGAATAACTAGTCGCTGTATATGGGGTTTCTCTCTGCTTATCCCCGCATTAATTCTTGCTGTTATGGATTTCTCATCATTGGACTCGAGCAATACCAGTTAATAAGAAATGTGGGGCTGGAGATTGTGCAACCCTTGCTTAACAATAGACTTCCTGCACAAACTATCTTACAGGGACATTTATCGAAGATGAACGTGGTCCTATTATCATGGCATCATATCACCCATCGTAAACGAGTGTTTCAACTAGTTTACAGCAACGACAAAATTCATGTCGGAATTGCAGACAAAAGATTAACATCCATTTAGAACGTTATAGAAAAAACAAAGAAAAAAATTAGATCAGAGAGGACGACGTTTCTTGGATTGTAAGAATAACAGTTTTTTTTATTAAAAAAAAAGATTTTTAACGGATTATTTAAAGACAGAAAAGGATTTCAAGCTAAGAAAAGTGAGCTTTAGTTTTGTTTCTTTTCTGTCTTTCTCATTTTTTACAGAAATAAGTCGAGTTTACAAGAATGACAAGACTTTATTCTTGTGTTTGACTGAAATATCTGCAAGAAAAGTCACGTACGCCAACAGATTAGAAAGAGATTAGTCAAAACTAGAATTTTTAGACGTCCTGAAGCCATGCCTGCAATATGACATCCATTATCTAAAGAGCAGCTATCTGTGTATATGCTTGTATGTCCAGGAAAATGTCAAAAACAATAAAACAACCACCACAAACTTGGTATTTTCTTGATCAGTGTTGCCTCGGATTAATAATCTATTATATAAAAGGCGGTATGCGTGTATGGGTGTATGTTTGCATATGCAACTAAAAGTAAAAAATTACAAAACAAACACTCATAAAGTTAATATTTTCGTTGGATAAATAATACGAACCATTTGGAAAATATCGTTCATTCTTTGACCTTACCCTAGGACAAACTTCGTCATTTGTTTTCTAATTAAAATACTTGAATACGTAGATTTCATTTTGACCCAAAGAGATGTCGTTGAGTTTGCTTAAAATATATAGAAATAAAAATAAAAATAGAAATATTAATGTATTGGGTTCAGTGTGTAGAGTAGCATCACACATGGGTCAAATTTCATTCTCGGCAAACGCTGAATAAAATACAAGACAATAAAGTTAAATTTATCTTAATGTATTTCGACTTCTAAATTCAATCAATGCCGAATATAACCCTGAACCCCACCCTAAAAATTGAATGTCTAATGTAAGCGTAACAATAAAAAGAGTAGGGATTATGTTTTTGTTCAATTCTCGAGCGTCATGAACCAAATTCAAACTATCTTTAGTATCATTTGGAGTATTGTTCTCATCTTTTTTAGTGTTTTTTTCACAACGCGTCGGTTGACGTCATCTCTGGCCTTCTTGTCGAATTCTGGTATCTATTAAACTCACACACACACGCGTGCGCATATTAGTAATACTGCCTTAATGCATTAGTGATGTATATTGATAAGTAATAAGACATCTAAAATCCATGCTAGAATTGTTCGCAATTATTTGTTTTTTTCGAATTTTTTTTTCGTAGCGCAGGAACCCGTGGCACAGCGGATAAAATGCTTAGTAAATTCAATTGTAAGTTACACTCTTTTGGGGGTTGAAGGTTCAACTTTCAGAATACAATTGTGAATTACTTATCACTTCTAACCAGTTATGGCTGACGGAACAAGAATATGCTACCCATATGGATTAAATATAAGGTTCCGTTCGAAATTCAGTGCAGATTTCTGAGTTCGAAAGACAGATTCCAGAGTTCGATAGACGCACCTGAAGAAAGTCGGAGGTTGCATCGATCAAAATGTGCAATTAACGGAGATAAGAACAGTTGTTCAAATAACCAAAAAAATATGAATTATCAATTCTCATCTAAAAAAATCAGAAACAAAACTAATTTTTTTCCGAGTAAAATTTGTAATAATTTTTTGTATAAAAATAAG
>NC_136525.1:31479320-31484320 GCF_053919585.1 Euprymna scolopes
TATGTATACATATACATATCTATGTATATATATACATATCTATGTATACATATACATATCTATGTATATATATATATATCTATGTATATATATACATATCTATGTATATATATATATATATATATCTGTGTATATATACATATCTTTGTATATATATATATATGTATATATATACATATCTATATATACATATATACATATCTATGTATATATATATACATATCTATGTATATATATACATATCTATGTATATATATGTATATATATATATCTGTGTATATATACATATCTTTGTATATATATATATATGTATATATATACATATACATATATACATAGAGGTATATATATAGATATATATATACATAGATATATATATACATTATATATATATACATTATATATATATATACATTATATATATATATATACATTATATATATATATACATTATATATATATATACATTATATATATATATACATTATATATATATATACATAGATATATATATATTATATATATATACATAGATATATAAATATATATACATAGATATGTATATATGTACATAGATATGTACATAGATATACAAATATATATACATACATAGATATATAAATATATACATAGATATATAAATATATATACATAGATATATAAATATATATACATACATAGATATATAAATATATATACATACATAGATATATAAATATATATACATAGATATGTATATATATGTACATATATATATACATAGCTATGTATAAATATATATACATAGATATGTATTTATATGTACAGAGATATGTACATATATATATATATACATAGCTATGTATATACATATATATATATACATAGATATGTATATATACATCGATATGTATATATAGATAGATATGTATATATATAGATAGATGTATATATATATAGATAGATATGTATATAGATCTATATCTGTATATATATATATGAATATATAGATATATATATATATGTATAGATATATATGTGTACATATATATGTATATATATAGATATATATATATAGAGAGATATATATGTATATATAGAGATATATATATGTATATATAGAGAGATATATATGTATATATATACAGATATCTATATATATATATACAGATATCTCTCTCTATATATAGATATATATATTTATATATAGAGAGATATATATGTATATATATACAGATATCTCTCTCTATATATAGATATATATATATATGTATATATAGAGATATATATATATGTATATATATACAGAAATCTATATATATATATGTATATATAGATATATATATATATATATATATATAGATATCTCTCTATATATATAGATATATATGTATATATAGAGATATATATATGTATATATATACAGATATCTATATATATATGTATATATAGATATATATATACAGATATCTATATATATATATATATATTTATTTATATATCTATATATATATTTATATTTATTTATATATCTATATATATATTTATATTTATTTATATATCTATATATATATTTATATATCTATATATATATATATATATATATATATTTACATATCTCCATGTATATTTATATATATATAGATATATACATATAGATATATACATATATATATATAGATATATACATATACATAGATATGTATATATATATATCTAAGTATATATATATAAGTATATATCTATCTATCTATCTATATATAGATATCTCCATATATATATATAAATATATATAAATTTATAAATATATATAGATATACAAATATATATATATACTTATATATAACTGTGTCTATATATCTATAGATATATATATATAGATATATAGATATATATAGAGATAGATATATATAAAGATACAGATATATATATATATAGATATATACATATAGATATATAGATATATATAGAGATAGATATATATAAAGATACAGATATATATATATATAGATATATACATATAGATATATATATAGATATATATAAAGATATAGATATATATATATAGATATATACATAGATATATATAGATATATATAGACATATATCTGTATATATATAGACATATATCTATATACAGATATATATAGACATATCTATATATATATGTATATAGATATATATATATATATATATAGATATATATGTATATATATATACATTTATATATAGAGAGAGATATATATGTATATATATCTATATATATGTATATATATATCTATATATATATCTATATATATATCTATATATATATGTATAGATATATCTATATATATATATATATATGTATATATATCTATATATATATATCTATATATATATGTATATGTATATATCTATATATATATATATGTATATATATATATATGTATATATATATATATCTATATATATATATATCTATATATATATATGTATATATATATCTATATATATATGTATATATATCTATATATATGTATATATATATCTATATATATATGTATATATATATATCTATATATATATGTATATATATATATCTATATATATATATCTATATATATATATAGATATATATATATATATGTATATATATATCTATATATATACACATATATATACACATATACATATCTATGTATATATATACACATATATATACACATATACATATCTATGTATATATATACATATCTATGTATATATATACATATCTATGTATATATATATACATATCTATATATACATAGATATATATACATATATACATAGATATATATACACATATATATGCATATACATATATATGTACATATATACATATATATGTACATATATACATGTATACATAGATATATACATATATACATGATATATATATATAAATATATATATACATATATATACATAGATATATATATATACATAGATATATATATACACATATATATGTACGAATAGATATATACATACACAGATATATAAATATATATACATAGAAATATTAATATATATGCATAGATATATTTATACATTAGATATATATATATACATTATATATATACATAGATATATATTTACATAGATATATAAATATATATATACACATATATATATACATATATATATACATATATATATACATAGATATATATATACATATATACATAGATATATATATACATAGATATGTATATACATAGATATGTATATACATAGATATGTATATACATAGATATGTATATATATATGTACAAAGCTATGTACATATACATAGATATGTATATATATACATAGATATGTATATATAGATAGATATGTATATATAGATAGATATGTATATATATAGATATCTGTATATATATAGTTATATATATATTGATATATATATGTATATATAGATATATATATAGAGATATATATATGTATATATAGAGATATATATGTATATATAGAGCCATATATGTATATATATAGAGCTATATATGTATATATACAGATATATATGTATATATATACAGATATATATGTATATATATACAGATATATATGTATATATATACAGATATATATGTATATATATACAGATATATATGTATATATACAGATATATATGTATATATACAGATATATATGTATATATACAGACATATTTGTATATATACAGACATATATGTATATATACAGACATATATGTATATATATACAGACATATATGTATATATATACAGACATATATGTATATATATACAGACATATATGTATATATATACAGACATATATGTATATATATATACAGACATATATGTATATATACAGACATATATGTATATATACAGATATATATGTATATATACAGATATATATGTATATATACAGATATATATGTATTTATATACAGATATATATGTATTTATATACAGATATATATGTATTTATATACAGATATATATGTATATATATACAGATATATATGTATATATACAGATATATATGTATATATATACAGATATATATGTATATATATACAGATATATATGTATATATATACAGATATATATGTATATATACAGATATATATGTATATATACAGATATATATGTATATATACAGATATATATGTATATATACAGATATATATGTATATATATATGTATATATATAGATATATATGTATATATATACAGATATATATGTATATATATACAGATATATATGTATATATATATGTATATATACAGATATATATGTATATATACAGATATATGTGTATATATACAGATATATATGTATATATATATGTATATATATAGATATATATGTATATATATAGATATATATGTATGTATATATAGATATATATTTATATATTGATATATATGTATATGTATATATAGATATATATGTATATGTATATATAGATATATATGTATATATAGATATATATATGTGTATATATGTATATATATATATAGATAGATATGTATATATATGTATATAAATATATATGTATATATGTATATATATATAAATATATATATGTATATATATATATATACTTAACTGGTTCCCCTACCAAACTTGTTTGGTGAGGAGGGCGGTTGTCTCCCTGGAGGATTACAAACAAGACCTTCCAAAGGGCAAATGAACTCTTTTTCTGGGTCAACGTCCAACTAGTACCGTGTATATGTGTGTGTGTGTATATGTGTATTGGGGTGGAGAGGGCTCCCGTAAGCCGTGCTGAAGGCAACCATTCTAGGAGACGCAAATCTCTGATTTAAAAAACTATAAAGCGGGAGACCAATACCCGCATTAAGCTGGTCGTCAGTTTAATTTGTTGCTGGCTATCTCGCTCTTGCTAGTTGCTGGATCTCAACATTTTGAACCGAGAGAGAGAGACTTAGCTGTCGTACAAAGCTAAGACTCTGTAACATCATCTTTGTATAGATACTCCCTCAGGCATTTGGGCTCATGGATTT
>NC_136525.1:31486820-31498683 GCF_053919585.1 Euprymna scolopes
AGCAAAAGAAGTTTTTTGTAAAAAAAAAGAGTTAGGGATGAAGTTCTGCTGCGCGGAGAACAAGGTTGATTGGGGAGGGATATATTCATTTATTTATTTATTTTGGTTTTTATAAAATTTTTTGTATTTATTTATTTATTTATTCATTCATTATTTTTTATGTTATGGTTAGGGGATGTAGTAGGTAGGGTTAGGGGTTGAGGGGATAAGTTTTAGGACCAAAGCGTATATAGATTTTATCTTCAACAAGTGTTTGCTTCGTCTGTCCGCTGCCCGCATGCCTATATGAGCTCGTGTATTTTTAATTCCCTATTTATTATCTTTTTCCTCTGAGTATTCTTATGTCTTTCTGTGAAAAAGGTTAAGATTTACCCGGATCTATTGATCATTTCTTAAACTCCTAGGGATCGGTGGAAGGAAGGGAAAGGGGATTAGGAAAGAAAGGAAACGGAGTAAGAAAGAGAGGGAGTAAGAAAGAGAGGGAGTAAGAAAGAAAACAAAAGAGGGAAAGGAGCAAAGGACGATGGAAGAAAAAGAAGGAGAGGGGGATGGAGGAGAAAAAAGGAAGAAGGGTAAGACAAGAAAGAGAGAAGGGGAAGGAGAAGAGATGGGGCCCATAATTTGTTTAAAAGTCGTAGTTTGTTTTCTCTCACATTGCCAAAACCTGTTTTCTTAGACCACCCCTAATATTTATTACCATTTCATTTGTTAGTTTAATGTTTGTTTATATATTAGTATATTTATAAATTTGTTATCAATAGTCTTAAAACGTTTCTTAATAATTGCAAGCTCAGAATGGATATCATTACTAGACTTATGATCAAATGTAGTCATTTGTTTTGACAGCGATAATAATTATTTAAAAAATAGAGAGTGATTGGGAATTCATGCGAGTTATTTGCTATTAACTTACAATGGTGTAACTTTACTGAAGGTTATATTATTTATACATATTTATAGTTCTATAAATATTTTTGCGTATATTTATATTCATATTAAAACCCCTTTTTCTATTTATTTAAAAAGAAAACAACTGTTCTTTATGAATCGCGGAATTGAATTCATCTGCAAAAGATCTAGCTAATTTGCATATTCTTTTAAACATTCATTTTAATTAATTCCTTAATTGTTTTTTTCGTTTTTCTTATGGGATGATCATCTTAATTCCTTATTACTATTATTATTTTATTTTTTTTTGGGGGGGGGTTTCTCATGGGATGATCATCTTTAGTTAATTATTACATGTAATTATATTCATGCAGATATTCTACATGATGTATATTTGCGTAAAAAGGTTATAGTAAACACAAACCCCTTTCTGTGTGTATATCGCATGCGAATATTTGTTTAAAAAATTTTGCCTACCAAACCCCTCTGTCAGTTTTTGATCTAAAGACATGAAACTTAATATATAGGGTATTCGAACCACTTTCGAAACTTAATATTTCGGCTTTTGTAAGGGCAAATCGGTGCAAAAGTATGAAAATTAAAGAAAAAGATTTTGCCCGGTGAAGGCTGAACGGCAGCATTACGAATATGCATGCGTTACGTAATAGCTATTGTTCATGTTTTAATTTTTAACCTTGCAGTAAACATATCTTCATAGTTCAGACATTAACGTCAAACGAAAAAGTAAATCGTAAGCTAAACGTTTTGGTTTCGATTCTCGGTGGTGGCGTACGAGTCATATTTTTTTTTTTTACTTTTTTTAAATCATTACTATATATTGGTCCAATATAATATAATGATAAGTACGAAATCTGAATTAATCCTAATATCATATTTAAGCGTATTTTAAGACCGTGCAATTCCAGGCGGTCTGCTTATATATATATGTATATGTGTGTGTGTGTGTGTGTGTGTGTGTGTGTGTGTGTGTGTGTGTGTGTGTGTGTGTGTCAGTGTGTGTGTGTGTGTGTGTGTGTGTCAGTGTGTGAATTTAATTCAGTCAAAAAGTATCGCAAAACAAAAATAAATTAATAACATATTGCAGGACGGGCAAAATTAATTTCACGACAGAACAGCCTTGGAATATTTTATAGCTTTTTACAAAGATTAATATCAAGATATAATTTTTTTTTTAAAAAGATTAGGATTATTTATAAAATTAGGATTATTCGTATTATCAATATTACCTGCTAATCTCTTCTTCGAGTGAGTTCTGTAGAACTTGAAAATCTTTATGTTACCAAATATATCCATTACGCCATATGTCAGTGCAGATTCCCGAGTTTGAAAATATTCGCCTGAATAAGACCGGGGTTATATCGGCCGAAACGTTGTGAAAGCAACATACAAGACTAGAACATTAGCCTGAATAATCTGAAAAATCCAAATAATACCACTAAAAAATAATATACCTAAATAATACCACTAAGTAATAATAACACTAAATAATAATACCACTAAAAAATAATATACCTAAATAATACCACTAAATAATAATAACACTAAATAATAATACCACTAAAAAACAATATACCTAAATAATACCACTAAATAATAATACCACTAAAAAATAATATACCTAAATAATACCACTAAATAATACCACTAAATAATAATAACACTAAATAATAATACCACTAAAAATAATATACCTAAATAATACCACTAAATAATAATACCACTAAATAATAATACCACTAAATAATAATACCACTAAATAATAATAACACTAAATAATAATACCACTAAATAATAATAACACTAAATAATAATACCACTAAATAATAATACCACTAAATAGTAATACCACTAAATAATAATACCACTAAATAATAATGCCACTAAATAATAATGCCACTAAATAATAATACCACTAAATAATAATTACAAGACGCCTCTCCAGCTGCCTATATCCATAACAAATAGCACCTTACCTGAGAATTCTACCTTCAAACTTCTCGGCTTAACATTTGCAGGCAATAGAGGATATTACACACGTTGCTGTAAAGAAGGTTGGTTCTCTCTATCGAGCTAGAAGACTACTCACACCTGAGAGTATCCTGTTCCTCTACACTTGTACCTCCTCGACGTACATATCCCAGACAAACCCGCTTAGCAATAAGATCTCACCCCTTCACTGTTGGTGTCCCTAAATGCTAGAAAGCTTTCTAATAGTTTCTTCCTTTGAACAGCTAGACTCTGGAATTCCCTTCCTGATGCATGCTTCCCTGGTTGTACTGATATGCAGAAGTTTAAATGTAACAGAAATATCTTGTTAATCTTTCCTAGACATGGCCCCAAATATTAGTCCCTTATGTCCAAGTGGCGATATGCTTTGTAAAGGGTGAACATGAGTACAAAAAAAAATACCACTAAACATTAATATTACTGAATAATAATGCCACAAAATGATAATCCCACTAAATAATAATATAGCTGAATTATATCACTTATGTCTAGCATCCTTATTCTAAAAACTGATCAAGATCCATTACATTATTTGAATTCAAGAAAATCTCAATGTAAGAAATTAAAATTTAAATAATATTGCTATATTATTATTATATAATGCCTACCGACTAAATTCAATGCAAATCGGAATTTTCAAATGGTGGAAGTTTTTATTATTTCCATTAAGAAATAACTGAAATTTGAGAAATTTTAACTTATGTCGATTATCTATTATAATATTTTCACATATATTGAAAAATATCCATTTTGAATGTAACTAAATTAAACTACATGTAGTACACATTACCCACACTTACTCATATTAACTGTGTTTAAAAATTTATAATGTTCAGAAGTAAATCATACAAATACCATATAAGCATATCTAACTTTATATAAAGGCTAGAAAAATTCCTAAAGTTATTAGCAATAAATATGGCATTAGTTTTAAATTTTAATGTTTTTAGTTTTATTCGTTTTTTACGAGCATTGTACGGTTTTTATGCGCCCCCGGCCCCCGCCCCCCCCCCGGTCCCCCTGCCCCATCGAATGGTAAATTTAATACTATAGGATTTTACCAGTTGACGCCCACGAGCAAAATTTGTATGTAAATAATGTTAGAATATATAGTAAAAATATATCATGATCAGTTTATTAATTTAGAAGATTGTCCTGTGTTATATGTGTGTGTATGTGTGAGTAACAGAAAATCTGAGCCACAAACTAAAATGTGACAAACAAAAACCTTTTCAATGCATCTCGAATAAGATATGCCGTCCATTTAATGTTTCTGTTAAACCGTGTAGGAAGCGAAAGGAAAACTGAATTACATTTTCACCGAATGATTTGTGAATTCAGCCTCTTTTAATGAAGTTGAAAACCAATGAAATATTTTCAGCTTCAAAGGTGATTAACCTGTCAAAACGAACAATAGAATCCGACACCCAATTTTAACCTCGTCAAATTATCGTTGACCTCAATATTTAAATCTGATCGTCCTAAAGACCAAGAATAATATAATTGAGCCAAGATGCAATATCTTCGACTTCGAAATTAAAAAAGCTCAACCTTAAATTTAAAATGATCAACTTTATTAAAAGTTTGACTCAAGTTTTAAAAGTCTACAATTCAAAACAGACCAAGCGTTTACCTTGTTTGAAATTAGGCTGCAAATTAGAGCAAGTTTCATGCAATATTTTAACTCAATTTGAAATTTAAAAAAAACGAATTTTACTTGACAAATTAATCTCCTGTTGAATTAGCCTACAAATAAATATATTTATAAAATTTAATAAACGCTTCTATTTACAGTTCATGTTGTTTCATGATTAATTGTTGTGATTATACGCAAGATATTAGAAGGAAGAAACCCCTGTACAATTATTCTGCAAAAATTGTTTTCGTGTTTTACAAATACATAATTCTATCGTCACTCACCTATTTGCGAAGAATGATATATATGTGTGTGTGTGTGTGTGTGTGTGTGTGTGTGTGTGTGTGTGTGTGTGTGTGTGTGTGTGTGTGTGTGTGTGTGTGTGCAGGCGGCGTCTAAGCTGTTGTTTGGAACTTGGATAAACGTCAACTCGTCTTCTCGTTCTATCGTTCCACATTCTTTCTAAAATTCTTTGCACGTTTGCATTATTGCATCAGGATTTTACCTCATTTTCCTCCGCATTAATTCTGATTTGGTTATTTTTTTCCAGTAAAAACAGTTTATCAAATTTTTAATTGTCGCGTGACTTACGTCATTCTTAACATGAATTTCATTTAAAAAATCCTTATCAAACTATGACGTTTTTATTCGTATGCTTTTAAGTGTTCATCGTTAATTTATACTAAATTATCCATACACCCCTCCCCATCACACTACTACTTGATCTGAATTTCAAGGAAAAAATCCAAATAACAACATTCAAAAGTTGAGGAGGAGGAGGAGGAGGAGGATGACGACGACGGCAACAACAACAACAACACTTTCGAGGCAGGAGGAAAGCAGGAGAGAAAGATTAATTAAAGGTTCTTGATTCTGATTAAGGCCAGAGAGTGCAACGGCCGAAAATGCTGTGGAGACGGCAGCAACCAACATGCAAAAATAAAAACAGCGCGAAACATACAAATTGACTTTTCAAGTGATTCAAACTTTAAATTCATTTTTTAATCATTTTTCTTAATTATCCAAAACTCATTAACGATGATTAAAGATCGAAATTTATCAATATAGGAAGTAAAGATGCTGTCAATCGAAGATCGATTAATTAAACTTCTAACATTAAAAAGGTGCTATTAGCTTTTTGTATCTGCTCTTTGTTTTCTTTTTGTGAATGAAATAGCAAAACCTACCTGAAGTCTTCGGTTGATTTTGAAACAGCTGAGTCTATCTTTGGCAAATTTCACACAAAGGTGATTTATATGTCTGGCGGTGTTCTTAGATATGTTTTGTACAGAAATTCATCTGATCTTAAAAATAGTTTTTCTCTCTTCTAGATAATGTAAAATTTATTCTTTCTAGATAAAAAGAAGAAATTTTATATTACACCGGCCAAGCGAAATAATAAAATCTCAGCAAATCATTTCTTCTTAAAAAAAAAAATGATTTATTATTATCTGGAGATATATGTTGTGCATTCGATTACAGATCTAATGACCTCCTGTTCAAACCCTTGTGTACCTCACTATTTTATTTTAATTTTTCTTATTGATGAGTTGAATTTACGATAAAAGAAGATATACCCTTTTAATATCGCCGCAAATCATTTCTTCGTTTTTATATTTTAAAACTAAACATTAATCAGAAGTGACTTTTCCAGGGTGTTCATTGTCAAGCCCAAATATCAGCTGACATCATATTGTAAACAAACACAGATGGAATTTGACAAACAACGTTATCATTATAATTTATTTTTTTTGGTTTTTTGGTTTTTTTACGATTAGTCCACTATTCCTAGTAATATGTAGTAATCAATAGCGGATTGATTCTATAATAATTCATACGCAATTTGTATAAATTAAAATGTCATGTTTAAGCTTATTGTACGACCGGACAACAGTGGCCGGGCAGCTAGTGATACTACTACTACTACTAATAATAATAATAATAATAATAATAATAATAATAATAATAATAATAATAATCGCAGCATAAGATAACTCGATAAGAACCAATCACATCAAAGCAAAGATCGACAAAACACAAGAAAACTGTAGATGCAGATTCTGTGGACAAAGGGACGAAACGATAAACCATATAGTAAGTGAATGCAGCAAACTGGCCCAAAAGGAATACAAGAACAGACACGATACAGGTGGGAAGGGCAGTACACTCGGAATTATGCAAATAACTACAGCTAGAACGCACAGACAATTAGTAGAAACATAAGCCGGCAACAGTACTTGAAAACGAGAATCACAAAATCCTATGGGATATGGACATACAAACTGATAAACCCATCCAAGCAAGAAGACCAGATGTCGTAATAATTAGCAAGAAAGAAAAATCTTGTCAAATCGTAGACTTTGCTGTTCCAGCTGACCACATGGTGAATATCAAAGAAAAAGAGAAACGGAGCAAATAAGCCAGAGAGCAGAAAGGGATATGGAAGATGAAGAAAATCAATAATACCTATAATAGTAGGAGCACTAGGAACAATCCCGAAAAACTTTGAAAAACGAATGGGAGAAATTGGAATACGAGGAAACACTGGAAAAATACAATGAACAACAATAATGAAAACAGCTGAAATATTATGAAGAGATATTAAATATGGAGACTAACATGAAATATTATGAAGAGATATTAAATATGGAGACTAACATGAAATATTATGAAGAGATATTAAATATGGAGACTAACATGAAATATTATGAAGAGATATTAAATATGGAGACTAACATGAAATATTATGAAGAGATATTAAATATGGAGACTAACATGAAATATTATGAAGAGATATTAAATATGGAGACTAACATGAAATATTATGAAGAGATATTAAATATGGAGACTAACATGAAATATTATGAAGAGATATTAAATATGGAGACTAACATGAAATATTATGAAGAGATATTAAATATGGAGACTAACATGAAATATTATGAAGAGATATTAAATATGGAGACTAACATGAAATATTATGAAGAGATATTAAATATGGAGACTAACATGAAATATTATGAAGAGATATTAAATATGGAGACTAACATGAAATATTATGAAGAGATATTAAATATGGAGACTAACATGAAATATTATGAAGAGATATTAAATATGGAGACTAACATGAAATATTATGAAGAGATATTAAATATGGAGACTAACATGAAATATTATGAAAACGCTTAATATGGAGACTAACATACACGAACCAAAAGCGTAGACCAGACAAACTGTCACAGAGACAAAACATGAAGCGCTACATGAAACCAAGAACGTTGAAGCTGCATACCTATAAGTTCTACAACCCCACCCCCATACCCCCATTATCATATCACTGCCCCCCTCCAAAAAGGAGTGAAACCAAATAGCCAAGTAGTTAAGGAGGAAGGAAAAACAGAAGAGCGAGCACTGACCAGACCTCCATTATATAAGTGGGAAGAGAACTGCGACTTTGGAGAGACTTATTGCCACTCAAATTCCAGTAAAGATCAATGGCCACTGCCAATGAGAAATCAATGGCAAGCAGCTGTTGCGATAATGCAAATTTATTTGCAAATGGTATCGAAAGAGGTGGAGAGTACTGGAAAATCTGGGGATACTTCCAGGGAACACAGCAGGCTGTATTCAAGGAGATCTTTGTGTGAAAGCTCCTTGAGAGTCAATAATAATAATAATAATAATAATAATGATAATAATAATAATAATAATAATAATAATAATAATGATAATAATAATAATAATAATAATGATAATAATAATAATGATAATAATAATAATAATAATAATGATAATAATGATAATAATAATAATAATAATAATAATAATAATAATGATAATAATAATAATAATAATAATAATAATGATAATAATAATAATGATAATAATAATAATAATAATAATGATAATAATAATAATAATAATAATAATAATGATAATAATAATTTTTTTTTTTTTTTTTTTTTTTACAAAGGCATCACCACATTATCAAGGCCCAGAGGCCACTCAAGGATAAGGGTTAAAGAGTGTACAGTAGAAGTTGGTCAATTTAGTAATCATTAGTAATGAAAATTTGGTAAATTTAATAACTTATATGGAACGGCTCATCAAGAACTTATTTACTTTAGACTTGAACAAAACCATATTGTAGTCAGCCGGAAAGCAGGAAAACGGAAGACAATTCCACAGGCGTGCAGTTCTAAGAAAGAAGCTTTGTTCATGGAATCTACGTTTAGGTTTAGGCACAGATAAAGAGTGGGGGAAATTATTGATAGTGTTTACAGCTAGACGAGTGTTTCTTGTGAAAGTTTGGCGAGGGGGGACCATAGATTGAAGCTCAGTTGAACACTTTCCATGAAAATAACGATACATCAGAGACAAACTCGCAACATCTCTTCTGTGAGATAGAGGTTGCAAGGAGGAGAAAAGGACATCTCCTACGAGGCTACGAAGTCTATTTTGAACTCTATCAAGGCAGGACAAGTTCTTTCTAGCAGCTCCTGCCCAGATGTGGCAACAGTATTCCATCCTTGGACGTACCTGGCTCTTATATAGATAGAGAATAGCATCAGCAGTGAGATATCTACTGGATCGATAGAAAGATCCCACCATTTTTCCAGCGGCCTTGGCAACAGATTTGATATACGTGTTCCATTTAAGATCAGGAGTAATGGTCAAGCCCAGAATAATAATGATAATAATAATAATGATAATAATAATAATAATAATAATAAACTTTAGCTATCTTAATTACACTTTTTTACTTCAAGCAATTATGTGCCGTGCGATAGGTTATAAACAAAAAAAAACTCCTTATCACAAGCACATATCTAATTCGAAAGAGGTGTCCCTTTTGAAAGCGAGAACAAACCCCCTTTTCACGTCACATATATAACAGTTATTTCCAAGTAATGCACTTGTGTTTTCAAGTTACTTTCTTCAAATCAATCATTATGATGAAGTCTAAAAATGAAAATGGAACGTTGATGAACTTACAAATGATTTAGTTTTTCTTTTTCGTAATATATATTATTATATAAAATATAATATAGTATATATAATATATTATTTATGATATCTAATATAGTATATGTATTATAGCATGTTTGATATATATGTATATAATACATAATATTATGAAAACTAATTGTCCTCTGTACCAGATTTGTTGTTGTCCCCCTCCATTTGTAATGTGTGTTGATGAGTCAGTGAGACACACGTTTTCTTAAAATATAACTCAGTGTTGTTGAGTTACGTGGGAGTAGATAAATAGGAGCGAGTTACAAATTTGTTACTTTCTTTGTGGAGGACGTTTTTAAAAAGTAATGTTTCACGGATAAAATGTAATAATTAACTGAAATTAATGGATCGTTTCTAGAAACATCCATAATAATTGCTTCGTTAAATAGTTTATGAATTACACTGTTGTTTTCTTATTGAAATTGAGAAAAAGTGAGATCAATTCATATATATGATACACATATGTGTAAGTGTGTATAGCATTAATACATATTATTAGTGCAATTAAATATCACATATAAACATTATATTATCTGTTTTGTTGTCATCAAACCCTTTCCTATCTCTTACTTTCTCTTACTTGTGGCTTAGGGAGTGTAGCATGTGTCCTGTGATTATTATACCACTCTCCCATGGAATTATGTAATGTTTTTGTTTTTCAATGTTCCGTAGTGTAGTATCTGTTTTGTTGGCATGAAACTATCCGCCATAGCATTATTCCCATTTGGAGAATTGGCGTATCTTAACTGTTCTCGTATGAGATCTACTAGCCAAACATTGCCTCCTCTTTTGAAGCTCATTGTACTATGTGTTCGTTCATCCTGTTATCATTCTGCCAATAATAATAAAATTATACAATTGAAAATGAGGCATATATCTGCTAGTTCGGATAAATTCATACAGGTTAGTATTTTCTACTATTTAGATGAAAAGTTTCTTCACCTGAATTGACGTGAAGAAACAGGAAATTGGGGAAGGCTGTTGTAGATGTGTATAAGTCTGGTCTGCGTTCTCCATATGAATTGTACCGGAGATGTATTGACAACATTTTTACGAAGAAAAAAGCTCAAAATATTAAGCGATAACTAAAACTTTTCTTTTAAGCTAAAATATTATTTACTCCCATTAGATTTTAAGCTTTTTAGCTCATTGTTTATGTTCTCTGTTGTAATAATTTCCTTTGTTGAAATAATTATTTTCGAAAATATTCATTATACTCTTTTTCATAAACATACTACAATGAGAAAAAAGGTAGAAACGTCTTACCAAAATCAAATATTTCCCATATGTTTGGATCTAATATCCAAAATCTGAAAACAAACTTTATATATTAGATGCTTTTCGTCGTGGCAAAATGGCGAATCGCTCATGCAATAGAGAGCGCCATTATACTGTAATAATCGGGGCAATACAAATGGCTCCATTTATTTAATATGCAAGCAGTGAAACCCAAGGGGAAATAACTCTGTCATTTCGGATGATAAAATGTCGTCAAATACTAAGCGAATTTACAAGATAAGCCATGCTTAACATAGCGATCTTACTTTCATCGCAAATCGAAATTGCATAAAGGAAATCGAATTATTGGAGATTTACGCGATTCTCAGATGATTCATTCTTAATTTCACCCTTCGAAACTATTGCGAACTAACAGTTAACACTCGTCCTCGTTTCAAAACCTTTTTTTAAGTACATGATTTTTCTGATTTCATGAATATTATTCATTTTTGTGGGTCAGATCTCTTATCGTAGTGCACACACACACACAAATATATATAGAGAGAGACACATAAGAAAGGCATACATATATATACAGTTGGTCAGGACCAAATAACGGAATCAGAGTAACACTAGGTGTGAAAAAGTTCAGAGTATATCCACCGTAGGCTCACATATAATTGCAAGGGAATAATTGACCATCACATATTAGTCACATGAGTAATAAAGAGTTTTGTTTCTTTTGTTATTGCT
This sequence comes from Euprymna scolopes, assembly GCF_053919585.1. Classification (NCBI taxonomy): domain Eukaryota; kingdom Metazoa; phylum Mollusca; class Cephalopoda; order Sepiida; family Sepiolidae; genus Euprymna; species Euprymna scolopes. Next base: position 31,498,363 of record NC_136525.1, read on the forward strand.
GTTGTTGTTGTTGTTGTTGTTCTAACGTTATTTCCGCTCTTTGATTGGTTCTGAAACGTGTTGCAGAAAAAAATGAAGAACCAAGAAAAGAAAAATGTACAATTCAAAATGTCGAGATTTCCTTGATTTTTTTTTTTGTTTTTAAATTCTTGTTCTGCCTAAGAAAGGCATGTTGCCACTTGAACGTTAAAGGGCTACCAGGTGAAAAGGTGAGCGGATGTTTGTTCACATTACAGTTAAATTTTTGTATACTATTACAGAGAGGGAAGTAGGAAACAGGGAGACAATTCCAAAGTCTAGCAGTTAAAGAGAGGAAGTTTC
>NC_136525.1:31501283-31653783 GCF_053919585.1 Euprymna scolopes
GCTTTATCATTAGAGTGTCCCACTAGCCACTCGAGTTCAGGTGTCTATGTTGTAAGTGATGTTTCGGAGGTAGAGTAATTGTTTGAACAAGACGTAGTGTTTTTATATTTTTTTTGGAAATATCCTGTCATGTTGGATTAAATTCTGATTTATCATCACATTTTTATGTTTGTTCTTATGAATGTAAGAAACATTTCTTTGAATTTTTCTCCTCCCAACACTCAGCTCTTTTCTTCTATTCTTTCCATCATTTTGTTTACTTAAAATAAAGTTTTATGGCAACGATAGAAAGTAGGTTTAAATTAAAAACTGTAAGATGAAAACTTGTGTTGCGGACGTGCTTTGATACTAATGGATCACCTCTTATCAAGGCCAAAAATGATGAGGCCTACTAAGATTGGCATATTGTTAGTTAAATAATAAAGAATGTTATTGGAGGACTGAAAATTATGAATGGGATGAAAAAAATTATGAGGATGATTGTGACGTATTTGTTTACAGTGGGTTAGATGACTGCCATGTTATAGCCTGCAAGGAAACAGTTCTGTAGTAATGTGTTCCACAGGCGGGAAGAGCTTGGAAAAATTCGGTTTATTAAAATCCCGTTAGATATTTAGCACACGGAAAGTTCGGGTGTTTTTAATATGGCACCAAATGTTTGGCACCAAATGTTTGGCACCAAATGTTTGGCACCAAATGTTTGGCACCAAATGTTTCAGCTTATTCAAGAACATTCCATAGAAATAAGGATATAAAGTAGGAAAAGACAAGCGTGTCTCTTTTTTGACAGACTTTGAAGAACATGGCAGACCAGCTTCTCTAATCTGTCAAGACAAGAAAAAGTTCTTAGTGCTTATTTGTATTTCTAAGCAAACTTTCGTCCCAAAAGACGATGGATACTGAAAGAAATCTATCGCAAAGCAATCGACGCTGCCTAAATCTTGTAAGGAAAAGTCGAAGACAACTGGAAACACTAGAAGAATAACGGGAAGATACATGTGAACGCAAGTAACCATTTTAACAAAAACAGGTTCTCATACGCAAGTAAACAAATCCTCTTCGATGACACTTTGAACACCTCTTTCCGTTATCGTCACGTGATGCGCGAGACAGTTTGAGAACGTGCCAAGATGTCATCTTTCGGCGACGTTTTCTTCCATTTTGATATGTCCGCCTTTGCATGGCTTGTAAATTGTAGTCGAGATGACCGATCAGCCTCATCAAAGCACATCATCCCACATTTATATAATACACCTATAATACAGTAGTCAGACGTGGAAATTTATCAATGTATATTCATAATATTTCTTTATAAATATTAACAACTTTTATAGCTACAGAAACTAGTGTTTTATGCTTATACAACTATCAGTGCAAGCATTGGTAGTTACTGCTGGTCGGGAGAATCGAACACAGGCTAGCGTCTTTCATTCAGACAACTAACACGTTAACAGAAGGAAATTAAGTATCGTTACTGCCATCTTTGATGCGGTCTTTCACAGTTGACGGCCAGACAGAGTATTCAAGACGGAATAGTGCGCATTCACTAGTTTTGAATGTTTTTTTTTCTTTAAGGATAAGCTTTACTTTTCTTGAATGGAATTTATTAATTATAATAAATTTAAATAAATATTAACAATTATTTGTTTATCAACAGACATTAATGTTTCATAGTTATGCGAGTATGACGTAATAATTATTATTATAGTTGGATGATTAAACACAGTCAACAAAACCAGGCTTAACTTCGCAGGCTGGGCTCTTTCCTCCAGGTCACCGACAACACGTGAATAGAAGTAGAATTACGTTTATTCTTGCCTCAATATATTTGCAACATGGTGGCATTAATAGGCACACACACACACACACACATATATATATATATATACACACACACGAATGTGTTGAAAACAATGCATGCAAAAACGTCATGTAAATGGACTTTACCCGTTCAACGTTGTTTTAGAGGTCGAATATATATTGTATAAATACAGCCACGGGTTTCGTCTTTTAAAGACATATTTGTGTTGCTTTTATGATCCAACCCATAGTTTCAGTGATTATAACAACAGAGACTCAAAAATCCAGCAAAAGACTTGCATTCGACATGACGTCTGGATGCTTCTGAGTTGATTGTTTGCATCATTTGTCGAGAAGACTGATTCGTCTTAATGTAGCAGATCAGCATAAAATTGACCCTTTTTCATTCGAAATTGTGAATAAAGAGATTGGAGAAACAAACTCTGCTAAACTCCATACAATGAATGGGATAATGTGGCCAGAATTTCCATTTCCTGAACTTTCTAGAAACTAATAGCACACTCTCAGAAGATCTTGGAATCATCAGAAATTGTTATCGTCAACTCCATTCTGTCATAAGGAAGAAATTCCATGTGTGAATCTTCAACAAGAAAGTTTTTAATAGAATTCTTTGAATCAATCCCTTCTTTACTTGCATTCTCCTGCAGTGGAAAAACATCTGCGTGGCGAATTATGTGGTCAACTCGCGAATCTCGAAAATGGCGATCAACAGACGTTAAAATACGTCCGAAGGAGGTCTCTATCGTGGTTAAGCACTCTGGATGGAAGCGCTCCAATAATATATGTCTGTGGTAAATATTCAAGCGTGTGTATGTATGCATATATAATATATATATGATTTTCATAATATGAGAGACAGCCAAACAACGTCGCAGCTCACAAGAACCATGACAGTCAACGAACCGGAAGTCCAAGACTCGAGTTTCGCCCTCATTTGGGCACATCAGTTAGACACATCCGAACTCAGGATTCGAAACCCGAGCCTCTTGCTCTTCAGTTGGTAGAGTGCTTGCCTCGCATGCAAGAGGCTCGGGTTTCGAATCCTGAGTTCGGATGTGTAACTGATGAGCCCAAATGAGGGCGAAACTCGAGTCTTGGACTTCCGGTTCGTTTACTGTCATGGCTCTTGTGAGCTGCGACGTTCTTTGGCTGTGGAATTTATATATATATATATATATATATATATATATGCCTCATTTACCTCCTTCTATATATAGAAATGTATATACAAAAATCTATGTTCATATATATATATATATATAATCTTTATATATACATATCTTGTATTTATACACCTATATATCTACTGATAAGTAGATGAATATCTTATATATATGCACATATTTATATATACACTTATATATGCATTTAGATATATGTTCTTGTAATGTAAAATATATTATGTACATATTATATTTCAGTATTTACTATAACAGGCACAATACATTGGAGATTATTAGTATAAAATATTGTGTGTGAGAGTACGGAGCAATAATGATTATTCTAATAATTTTGGATCGTATGTACTCTCGAACCCATAACAAGCTGGATTTAAACATGCTTTAAATATATATTAAATCTATTTATCTATAATACGTTTATATATATATATATACATACATACATACATACAAGAATGTGAATATTACTCAAATCCTCAAGTCCTACACAGAATATTTTGCTTTGAATGGAATATCATGCGATTATAATCAAGAGTTTGCAGATTATCAATTCGTGGCATCTTCGTCTGGTTTCCATACATCCCAACATTAGATGTGATACAAACTGCGCCTTCTGTGGTGAATTTCCATGTCGTTTATGTCCATAAACAGCATACGGTGGACCTAAAGGAGTAAACATTAGACTAAAATTCATATATAGTTGCTTTAGCGACCATCAACGAACGAATCCTGCAACAGAAAAGAACATCGCAGCTTCATGGAAGACAATCTTTCACAACGCGAAGGTATCGGCTCCAATGAGCTGGGAACCTTGAACCTGAAAATCGTATATTTACCAGATTTTTTTAACTGATATTTCCGTATAACATGATGGTGCAATAAAACAATTTACTCCTGATTCTACGATCGTGATTGGTGGCTAAATGTTGTTTTCGAGTATGTGGAAAAGCTCTCATAACTTAAACTAATAATATGATTACTTATAAAACTCTATTGAAACATACTCTGTGCAGTTTATATATGCAAAAATATATGCAAAAATCTGCGATCTTAATACATCTTGAGTTTAGAATTCATGTTTAAACGACCGTTTTTCAATATATATATATATATATATATATATTAGTGAATGTCTCGTATAATCAGAAAAAAAATGGACTCACGTCTGAGTTACGTAAATTATTGACTTTCAACACGTAAAGGGGTCAAAAGGAAAGGTCAAATCGATTACCTGGCGAAGATAAAAAGTCGTCTATTTCACACCCGGCAAATGACCGGTTTTATCCTTTCTTTCTGGTCTCCTGACTAGTTGATTGTTGATCGATTCGTGAAACCCGCCTTCCGTTCGATTTCATATGTGTGTGCGTGTGTATGTGTATGTGCGTGTGTGTTATGCTAAATCACTTGTGCATAAAAATTATTGTTGTTGGAGGTTATAAATAGTAGTTTAATAACTCTGATGTTGTGATCATTCATTTATATTTAAAGATATGACGTTTATGATGTCATTCCTTGTACTTTTGGTGGAATTTATGTAAAGTCACAAATTTGCAAAATATTCGATAATATCAAATAAGAATTCGTAGTTTCGACTATTTTTGTAATGCATTAAATGAATAGTAGATATTTTTGTAATGCATTAAATGAATAGTAGATATTTTTGTAATGCATTAAATGTAGATAAAAATGTTGGTGATGGATAGAGGTAAGGCTGCATGAAAAATGAAATGCAAAAGTTGAGACACTGTTCTCGTCATTCTATGAAATTTCATAGACTATGTGACGTTGAGAAAAGTATAGAATATTTTACACTCGAGAACACGTACACCAAAATGCACATAATTTATATAAAACGCATTAAAATGAAATTTTCTATGGAACTCGAATAATTTTTAATGTTGTTTGTGATAGTTTTTATAGCATTTGAAACTATTTTTTTTTTCAAAATTTTTTATAGACTTAAAATCTAATCGAGCTCCGCCATTTTATTTGGGTTGCAAATTCTCGAGTGTTAACTATTTTGTACTTTTAACGCTTAAAAACATCTTCCAAATCGTCTTCACATGTTAAAACTAGGCGGTTTCGGTAGAGAATTTTATTATAATGCGTTTTGTACAAATTATTATTGCTTTTGGTAGGAGTTATGACATCTTTAGTGTTAACTAGTCTGTACTTTTACCTGTGACCTTACGATAGTCAGTGCAATCCTGTTAGGAGAGACAAACTTACATGTTATAATCATATTAAGGATGAAGCAACATTAAAAAAATAAAAGTATTTCCTACATAGAAGTCCATATGGAAAAGATTGTGGATAAATATGTCATGTGTTGGGGAGAGTAGACGCTCCGACGCTATTGGTGATAGATGAAGTCGATAGGATCTTGTGTAGTCAATGTAATGGATAGAATAACAAAAAAAAAAAACATTACGTGTTATGCAATTAATGCTAGCGCTCAGAGCCAATTGCCTTGTGCCAAATTGACGCAGATGCAAGCTAAAAATCAAACAATAGCGAATAACAGAACGGGTTTAAAAAGTTTGAAAAGTTGGTGAGAAAAAGAACATTAGAATCAACACAAAACAAATTCGACATCAAATTCGGCTTTCCCTTTTCGGTTTAAAATCGGCCACATTTTACCGAACATAGATTTTGTGTCAAAAATGATCAGTTTATTTTCATGTCTTTTCACTCTGCATGCGGTCAACGTGCGGTTAGGGTTGACTAAACAGGTGGCCTTTATTAACTCGAATGCGACAAACTGTATTGTTGTTTGAAATGTCCAGGTATCCACATCGACGAAACAAATTGTATCAAATTACATGACCTTTGACCGAAAAGTTATGATTTTTATGCATTTTTTTTTAATGGCACAAGATGTCCGATTGTATCGCTAGAGCTTCACTACTACATCGTATCACGAATCACTCTCCCATAGCTTGAGAGTCAAGCTGTATTAGACTACGTGATAATACAAGAAATGAACCTTGGCTTAAACCCCAAAACCATGCCATTTGTGTGGGTGTGGGTGTGGCCCTGAAGAGTAATTTCCTGCGATGAAGCCGCAATGTTACTTTGTTGAGTAACCACTCATCAAGTCCAAAAAGCCACTCCAGTATAAGCCTTAATTCGATGCAGCAAGTGTCAATTGAATGATAAAAAATATTATGAGAAGATTAGAAATGAAATATTCTGTTGCTTATAGCGTTTACATTTGTTGACATTAGATTTGAAAACAACAACTATGTTGAAGCCTGCAGGGGAGAATACCCTCGGTAATGTGTTCCACAAATCAGAAGTTCATGGAAAAAACTCTGTTCAGGAAAATTCAGCTCGAGGCTAGGAAAACAAGGAGGGAAAGAGAAATATTTAGTTCTTGCTGTAAATGTTTTACATGGAAGAAACAGAGATTTGAATTCTGTTGAACAGCTTTTTCCGATTTTAGAGACTGGTCATTTAGCTGTGAACATGTAAGCGATAATAAAATAGAGTGGGTGCTAGTGATAGGCCCTTTCATCCGAGGCCATGGTCCCCTTATAAAACAGGATCGGTATGCGATAAGGTCTTATGCAGAATGTAAGACTCGGGGTGATCGGAAAGATGTGGCTAACTCCAGTGACATTCGACCGATTTCCGGTCAGGAGACTGTCATGTGACTTTTTCCTTCAACACTAAAATCCAGTTCATGCCATTTCTGAAATGTCCTTTTCACTGTTGATTGCGGTAGGTTGCTGGTCCCGAGCAGTTCTAAGAGGTCCATCCGCACAGGCTTTGCCTTTTCTCTTTGAGAAGGAGTTAGCTTACTGCTAATCGCCTGTGACACCATTATTGGGAAATGTCAATGGAACTGTCCAGGCAATTTTTGCAGGCTAAACTGTTTCTCTTTGGAAGTGCTAGCTTTCCAATCTTACTTTTCGGCCTTAGTGTCAAGTCTACTCTCCGTGGGAGGGAGATGTATACTGACTGCTCCAGTGAAGATCGAAAGGACCAGTGTTTGACGTAGATTTCATCTCGATGCTGCTATCTCATTCATTTGTTAATATTTATTAAACGGGCCAGGAGGAAAGGGCCAAATCGGTCGTAGGGCAAGAATGAAAATCATTTATTTCGAAGAGCGTCTATTCGCATCTTTTGCGCCTTTTCATTCTCGACCGACAACTATTTTGACCCATTCTTTCTTGTCTTCTGACTAGTTGATGATCCATTCATGAAACCTGGATTCTCGAGGAAGAGCGATACTAAAAATATACGAATAAGCACAGTTATCGGCGCAGATAATTACGATAATAAAACTTTTTTATATGCTTCCGGGGTTGATTTTAGCGACGATAACAATTTTCTTGAAGACTTTCAAATATTCGTATCTTAAATGTTAATGTTAATTTCGGGTTTACTTGTAATCAAAATGCTATTTTGTGTCAAAAATAACTGCTTTGTATTTCGACTTCAAGTGATGACGTATTTTACAGACAATCCTAGTGCTATTCCTAGTGCTATTTTAGTGCTATTTCTTACATCGCACTGACTAGTTTGCATTTGTGTGCTTTTAGACTTGCATCAGGTTGTAACGAATGTTTTGTCCGTTCCGAAGATCCAATAAAACAATAAAAACACAAAATTGTTTTAAGCATTCACGTAGAAACCATTCTTTGAGTTCGCAATAAGTTTTCAGGTGGCATGTTCATGAAATCAATTCGGTTTTGAAGACGGAAACTTTTTGGACAAAGTCCCCCTTCGTGGTAGCTAGTTCATACCAAAATCATTCCGATGGGGTTTGGGGAATGCTTCGCTGGATAATCTTGTGCACTGTCGGTCTGCAGTATAATTAAGAGTGGTTCTAAGAGATCAACCTATCCAGGTTTTATTTTATTACCTTTTGAGATGGGATTAACTTATTGCTATCGCCTGAAACGTCCCTGCCAGGGAATGGGGTTTTCCCAACATTTTCTGCAGGCCAGAGTCTTTAAATCTCTCCCGACCTTGTCACATCTTTCCGACGTGGGAGGGAGATAAATATCAAACTGAAACAACGCAGTCGCCCTCCACCGGACTGGCTATTTCGTACCAAAATCAGACCAACGGAGTCTTGGAAATGCTATGGCTGAAGTGACCTTGTACGCTGCCGGTCTGGGCAGATCTAGGAAGCCAACGCTACCAAGCTTTACCTTCTCGCATTTTGGGAAGGGGGTAGTTTATTGCTTATCGTCTGAGATACCAGTATTGGGGAATACGGACAGAACTGTCTAGGTATGTTTTATAGGCTCAAGTGCGCTAATTTAGAACGCAGGTTTTTTTAAATATCACTTTCCCTGACCTTGTGTTTCATCTTCAGGTGATGGGAGGGAGGTAAAATATATGAAGCAAGTCTTCATTTAAAGAAATGCTTTTTTAAAACTTTTAAATATTTGCTTAGCAGTTCTCGTCGTTTTGTATTATTTAAAATGTTTAACAATCAAATAACAAATCAATTATTTTTTCTCCCTTGTTCGCAAGTTCTTTCCAACGTCAAGATTTGCAATATTTTGTTGGTGGAAATCAAAAAGAAAATAAAAACAAAAAAGTAAAATATTTCGTTGAATGATCTAAAAATATAAACAGAAAGTAACTTGAATTAAATTTAAGACAAAAAAAAGAAAATATTAGAAATAATTGCAAAAATTCTCAAAAGAAAGTTATATTAACAAATAAAAAGCAGCGAGAATGTAGTTGCCAGCTCAATATATAGTCATCTCTTGTTGCAAGGTTTGAAGAATGAGTGATGCATATTTTCGAGTAGATATTCAGTATTTTTCAGGACGAAGTTGAGTTTCTATTTGCTTTCTTCCTCACGAGGACAGTCTTTAATGTGAAGAAAATTAAGTTCCTCTAAAAGACAATCTGGATTGGAACAAACATGAAAATGTCCTCAAAGATTGCTTCACTGACTGAGGATACGAAAAAAAAATTAGTATCAAAACTAAAATTTGATCTCAGTTTTCCTTTTTTCCGGTTCAAAATTTAAGGGATTTTATTAGCGTGGCATTGGAAACTGTATTGACATATGGGCTGAGCAAAGAATAACGACTACATTCACAATTAAAATATAATATTGCGGGGTTTTCGAATTGATGTGTTGAGCCTCAACAAAACGGACAAGAGTTTCGTTCCAACCTGACATTTCATATCAAAACATTAGAATGTAATATTTTTGATCTTTTCTCTGTCTTTCGCCAAAGCGTCTGCTAGACTCTAATTACATTGATGTATTTATCCGCCGCCACCGCTGCCTTTATTATAGTGCTGTCAACTAACGCACAGATTTTATTGATTTCGTAGATTTCAGTAAGATTATATATATATATATATATATATATATATATATATATGGTGAGGACTTATTAATGGGAGTTAATCGAATGAAACCTTATCGTATTTACATAATAGTGTTCAACAACAAGTAGAGCTGTACATTTCTGTGTAAATATATATATGTATGTATGTATGTATGTATGTGTGTGTGTCCTATAAAAACAAGGTAAGATAATCTATATAAAATCTACAATGTATCCATGTGTAAAAAATTTCCGGTAAAGACAATAGAAGCCCAACCCCCATAAGGAAGCTGTTTGGCAGAACGACCCTTCTTACACTTGAAATATATTGCATTTTTATAAAATTTAAATCATACTTATAAGATATTCCGAGGAAAGTAATAGAAATATTTGGGAATCTCTACATATCCCTCTGCGAGGCAGAATACCCTTTAATACGTTTATTCTTCGAGAAACGCCGGTGTGCCTCAAAGTATGGGGATATAAAGACTATAAACAGAACCACACAAGTAAAACTAATAAAATATTATCATGGTGTTATTGCCAGGATGCAATCCCGAACAATGCTGGGTCCCCTGTGTGTTTGATATGAATCTATATTTGCCGTCATATTTCGCCTATAATTGATGTCTGATGGTGTGACGATTAGCCGTGAATATGTATCCCCCCCCCTTTGATTGTGTTGTCGAAACGAACTCGACACAAAGTTGAAACGTGTCGCAAGATATGTCAACTAATCTCTCTGGCATTTTATACACCCTCCCCGAAAAGTGATGAATATTTCTGAGAATTTCAACTTCGAAAGTCGAAACATTTTGAACAAAAATAGAAATCGACGATTTTAATTTCGAAGTAACTATAAACACGTGATCATGTCACGTGGTCATATCTTTTTTTATTACTAAGTCCATATGTTTTTTATGGAAATCGCTCCAAACAAGATATGAAGCCACTTGATGTAAGGAGCTAGAAAAAATATAACCAATATAATACTATATGGAGAGATTCCAACATAGAAAACAGCAATTATCCCCTCTTCGTCAGAAACATTGTTTATGGAATGTGAGGATTAAAGGACAATATAAGGGAAGCAAGTATTAAGAGGTTTGAGAAAGTAAATCTAAGCTCTACATTCTATTTTCCATGCAACACTGTTGAAGTAAATTTTGAAAAAGTCTGTACACAATATATATTACTTTAGAATATTATATATGCACATTCTTCAAATAATTACATATTAGGCTACACATTAGCAAACATGTTTCAACCCCAGCTGGTAATTAACTGAGCTTTTGTCGGCCAGCTTAGTACGAAGGCGAGGAAGAACCTGAAAAAGTTCCGATAATTTCTATCTGAAGCTGAAACATATCGTAAAGGTGCAGCCGAAATAAAAATTCAAACTTTACTTGTTATTGAGCACTATTATATAACCATTGTAAGGATTCACTGGGTTAACATAAGAAAAAAACCTCACTATATATATATACATATATATATATATATATATATATATATATATATATATATATATATCGTTAATTACAATGGATTGGCTTAAATTTGCATGGAAGTCCAGATTTTAGAAATTGCATGAAAATATACAACTCTCTATTGTTTCCGTCAATTTTTTTTTTTTGCAATGCAAAATGTACTTGCATTAACAGTTCATTAGTTTTCGCTATAGTCCTAGTCGCTGTAGTTACAACGTGTAGAGCGTAGAATTTACCAGTAAAACGAACAAAACAAAACGTTGAATGAGTAAAGTTTACTAAGTACTCGGATATGACATTATCACCGACTCGATGTTTACAGCTAAAAGTTTACGATGTTTTTTCCCTTTTTTTTTTTTTTTTGATGTCGACAAGAACATAAAAGCGATTAGATTTTCTACGCTATTTTTCACTTGTGTGAATTAAACTATAATTAAGCAGACGACATACTTTTTTTTAAATTCAAAATGGCCGTTACCTTGGCATTTACATAATTGAATAACCTTGTTTATCTATTATTCTCTATTGTCTTGAATATTTGTATATATATATCAACGTTGTTCTTGAAATCGTTTTTATTTTTCAACTTTATTCGCATTGTAAACCGTAACAGACTATGTACAAAATAATGCAAAAAATATATTTCGTGAAAGAGAAGCACGATCGCCTTCTGCAAACATTACGTCCCTTTAATGACTGGACGGATTAAACTTCTTAGCATACTCTCACCAATAAAAGTAGACGCGAGTTCTTCAACAAATTTACATCAATAGGTTCACGGTAAATTATAATTTTTCCAGATTCCCGGAACCTTCAGTATCATGAAGTCAATAGTGTAAAAATGTTTTTACAAACACAAAATAACATTTGCAATATGAGAAATAGAAACAGTAATAGAAAACTGTTAGCACGATGATGTTCCGGTCAGTTACACACAACACTTTCTCATAAATTCTATTGATCTTTTCGATATTTATTTTCAGAAATTAAAAAATTACATATATTACACGATTACATATAAACGTCGCTTAAATAGAACAAATAAATATAATAAATAAATACGTTTAATAAAAACGTTTATTGAATAAAAACTGTACTTTCTTGGTGTTGTTAAGGATTTAATAGAATCATTTTAGTTTTTAATTTCAGTATTATTTTTTAATTTTTTTTTTTTTTACATTTTTGAACTTTAACAACAAAATCCAGTTGAAATTTTTTTTATATTTTTGAAGTTAAAACATCAGTTATCTCCCTTATATAATTATGATTAGAAATGTAAATATCCATTACAAATGATGTGTCACGTGACCTTTTTTGACATTAAAATTTAAGTTTTCAAATATTATCTATTACTTTACTTTCCACGGTAAAATAAAAACATGATTTTTAACAATTATTTAGTACTACGAGAGAAAGAGAGGGCTTTGCATGCTTGAATATATTTTAATTTGTCCAGATGCCGTTTATATTTTTATAGTATATATTATTATAGTATATATTATTATTATTATTTATTATTATTATATTATAGACTCGTGATTTCAAAAGTAAGAAAAACAATGCATTTGGGTGCCATCAGTTAGAATCGAAACCAAAAGCAAAACTGTAGCATTCAAAGCTGGTGACGTTACCAACGTGATACGCATATGAACTGGTTAAAAATAAACTAAGATTAATGTACAAAATTTATAACGATTTTTTCACTGAGCTCTTAAAAACTATTTTAACTGGCTAAAGACCCATAACAGAGCAGTAAAAATTCAATCATTTGAGGCGCCTAGCGACGCTCTGCGACTTTTAGTTTCAAAAGAGGTAGAGTTTGAAAATATGGACACAAACAGACAGACATAGTCAGTTTTTAAAATTAGATTATCAACATTAGTGTTACATTTTTAATAGATATTGAAGTATATATAATACACGAATAGTGTTTGTGCGTGCTGTTCTTTTTTGTTCTTATATCGTTGCTGTTTTAGGAGTGGCCGTCAATAGTTTCGTCTTCTATAATATAAATCTCAAGCGTCTGTTAGTGTGTGTGTGTGTGTGTGTGTGTGTGTGTGTGTGTGTGTGTGTGTGCCTTGCTAATACTTTCGACACACGCATAGCACCGGGTTGAGACTGGTACCATCTGAAAAAGCCACCCCTCGGCCGCATAATAAGTGAAAATTAGAAAAAAAGGTCAATTATTTCGTATAGAAATAAAGTTTTAAACGAAGGGAGCGTCAGTGAAATTCTCTCTTCAAAAACTTCGCATGCGTCAAGCATTATTGGCTTGAATAAAAAAATTTCCAACGATATTTCGCAATACTATAACGAAATTTGCTACTGATAGCAAAATGACTGCAAAAAAATAGGTCTTCTTTGCAAAAATATTTGGAAAAAATTAAAACGAATTGCATTTTTTCACAACATGGACCAACACTAAAGAAAAGAGAATGGCCGTTCAAAATTAAATTGCTATTTACGTCCGAAATCGAAAATCCGATTGGTTATAATGGTTATCATTAAAAATGACGTGCAACTCACAACTGAGGTCGACAACCAACATTTCCGGATTATCTGCTGATTTCCTTTTCAGATTTACTCGCAATGTATTTGATTAATTCTTTAACAACGGTTTGTTAACTTATTCAAAACATAATAATTTACCTTAATATGAATACAATAATTATATATATATATATATATATATATATATATATATATATATATATATATATATATATATATATATATAAAATGAAATGTTCAGATTTTTTATAAAGATAAATTTATGAGTGCAGCTAGAATACTTATACACTTATAAGGATTTCTAATATATGATCAATAATGCTTTTAGCAAATTAATTTTTTTCGTTTACGCTATAATATTCGAAGTAAACGGCCAATAAGATTCTCCATATTACAGCTTATGGAGAAGCTTATTCGATCGTCCATATAAATCGCCTTCAGCTGGTCATTATAAGTTTAATGTGATAAAGAGCTTATGAAATTTTCATAAGATTTTTGCTTTTACATACACGGTTATAAAATTATCAATATACAAATTTCACGAATTTATTGTGATTAGAATTACCAATAAACAACTTAGATTTTTTAAACACATACGATGTTAAAATATATATCGACTGAGATTTTGTATGTATGAACTTATATACGTTTATATGTATAGATATGTGGGTGTGTTCATTTATGTATGCATAAAAACGCACTCTAATGCAAAGATAACATTATAACAACAATAATAAATATGGTTTAGTATTGATTATTATTTTATATATTCCTATTTTAAGTTTATCGAGTACTTTGTTAATGCGAGAATTGTTGTCTAGATTCGGCTTTGTTGCGATTTTGAGAAGTTGATTTATCTTCTATATATATAGATGTATTTCATACGTATGTAATTTTATATATATACTAGTCTGGGTGCCCAGCGTTGCTCTGGTATTTGAAGGTGTGTATTGAGCAAAAAAAAAGTGAAGGAGGAAACGTGAAAAAAAAGAAGGAAAAACGTGAAAAAAAAACGTGACCTTTTTGCTTTTGCACCTATCGCAAAACCGGAAGTGACGAAGTTTTAAATTAAAGCTAGTCAATCGAAAAGAAAGGATGACTTTCGAAAATATCGGCGAAAAAAAGCGACCCCTCTCTGTAGGAAAGTGCCCAGTTGAAGGTGAAGGAATTAATGTTTTTGGCCAATTTTTCGATATTTGTTGCCCGAAGGGTTGAGCTTCAAAACAATACCAATCTCCTGAGAATCCGTCGCCTCTGTCGGAAGTTTTAGATAGGCATACATACATACATAATTTAAACAGACAGGTGATATTTATATTATAGAGATATATGTGTGCGTATATATTTCATATATATATATATATATATATATAATTTCTCTTATATCAATATCTTTATTTTCTTTAATATTTTAATATTTTTAATATATTTTTAATATTTTTATTAATCTGACGAAATCGCTTAAAACTATGATCGAAACATTTTCATGGATTCGTAGTAATGTTTGTATAAACAAAACTATTATACGCACATACACATATATATTATATATATATAACGTTTCGGATTATGAATATTCAAATATATTTCCACTAATTTTAGCATGCAATATTTTCTCATTTTCTCCGTGTACTTTATATATATATATATATAAGGAACATGTGTGTGTGTGTGTGCAAATACACATTATTCACTTTTTAATATATGAGAAATAAGATATTAGATGGCCAACGCAATTTTATTATACAGTGTATTATTTATGCACCATATAATATTTAGAATAATATAATTATGTCCGGTAAATTTGCAATGTACGATTTCGTATATTTTCTATGAACATTATATTAACCAATATTAACATAAATAAACTGTATGAAAAAATTCATACGCGACTAATAGTTTTCCCGCTCATTCGATGTACTGTATTCGTCTTATGTTTGTACATGCGGCCTATAAAACTTCAATATACAGCGTTTATGTTCAATATTCTGATTTTGACTTTAATTCTTGCCATTGTTTTATATACAGCTTTTCCATTCCTCATCAATTATACAAAAGTATATTTTCGACGTCTTTTGCAATATAAGATTTTTAATAGCCTTTTTGTAAATGACACTTGCATATGGTTCATACAATTTCCAATATATGACTACTTGTAGCGTGTATATATATATATATATATATATATATATATATATATGATGAGAATAATGGAAATAGTATTCCGACAAAAAAGAGAAATAAAAAGGAACAAACCAAGTTATGTGTTCATCAACATTTCGTCTTTATTTCGAGACTTCCTCCGGATGAATCAGATTAAGAAAACAAAAACACAAATATTTGAAAATTTTCTTATGAAAAGTGTGACGCTGTTCTATTTCAGCAACGGAAAAAGGTGTTGGAAATTCAAGGGGGGGGCGTTGTTAAAGAGAGTTAATATTCTTTCTGGGGAAAAATATGTCTGTTAAAATTCAAATATAGGTGTGCAACAGAAATGAAATGAGTGTGTTTTTGTTATGTAATTTATTGAGATCATATGTATTAATTATTATAGGTAGTGTTTCTATGGTGCGAGAAGGTTAACCGGTGTCTACAATTAAATTATGTTCTTTTAATAAAAGTTTACTTATTAATGGCGCTACATTGTTTTCTTAATCTCATTCATCCAGAGAAAGTTTTGAAATAAAGACGAAACGTTGATTAACACATAACTCGGTTCGTTCCTTTTTATTTATTTCTCTCATATATATATATATATATATATATATATATATATATATATATATATACGGCAGCTCTGAAGGCATTCATTATTTACTGTATAAAGCTTTCAGTATACAGCTAACATTATCCACATTTTTCATATTTTCAGCATACTTTTTTTAAATTTTAATTTGGATCTAAATTTTAATTTGGATCTAAATTTTAATTTGAAATGTGTATTCAAATATAAAATATGAAAATATTCATAGTTTCATTCATACACTTTTATGTAGTATTGTTCTAGAACTATCGAGAATGGTATTGAGCCCTTTCGTGTGTGTTAATTGGCTTGGTTGAGAGTTTGTTGATAATTAAAGAATTCATACTTCTATCAATTAAAAAGATCCTTACCCCTTTCTAAAATCACCGATAGAAAATCTTTTATTAGTAGCATTTAACAATTTTGTGACGAACATCATTATGACAGAACAACAGTCATCTAAACCTAATTTTCTCCCAGTTGAACTAGAAATAACCTATTAAAACATAACTCTTGTTTAAATAGTATTTGTACTTGCATGTTATAGTTCTCTGATTACATTATATTTACCTGTTTTGGCCGAGAATCTCGATTTTCTGTATAATCATTATATATATATATCACATACATTACTTCATATTTAAACTTTAAAATATTGCTTATATTTTTTATATGACACTTTTAATAAATACCAGATGTAGTTACCTTTATAAGATTAACAAGATGTTCTAATATACAGCTTATAATAATTTCAGCCAGCTATAAAATGTTACAATGTTTGTGTTTATATGCTAGTGTCTATATATATATATATATATAGAGAGAGAGAGAGAGAGAGAAAGAGACACTAGCATATATATAGCTATATATATATATATATATATATATATATATATATATATATACGTATACATACATATATACACATACCCACACACACATATACGAGTATATTTAGGCAGCATTTTTTTTCTCTTATGCATGTTTCATTGAACAGCAGGGATAATTTCTACTTTGTTCCCTTGCGATCATTTTTTTGTTTTCATTAAGCGGGCCAATGTTCGAACGTTCTGTTCGCATGTAAAACGAACGTTTTCAACTTCCATGAATCATCTTCAGACGAGTGATGAATTAAAGATTGCGTTTAGTGAATTTATTGAAAATTCGTTTAAAATCATTAAAAACACTAAAACGTGCCTTGCCCCGCATACTGAGCCTGATTGACGGTCTGTTTGTTTATGCGAAAGAGTAGAGCTTATATGATTGGGAGGCGCAAGTTACAATGTGAGACGTTTAAAATGGCAATGTGTTTCTAAATTCGTTTTTGTGGGGTGGGGGTCATGTGATAAAAGGTGTCGATAGGTGGGGCTATTAGGTGAAGACACGTGATATGTTAGCCGGCGAGATATACTGGCCCTCCTCATGCCGATGCACGAGTTCTTTTTGGAGACACATTCCTCTATAGGACATTTAAAAACACACACGGCGTTGCTAGTTTTTAGTAAATTATTGTCGGTTTTCGAGTTATTGCTTATTAGTAATAAGTTGTTTTAATTTTTTTTAATAATAAATAATGAATCTAAGTCTCGATTTTTTTTTCAATCGTGGAAATGTGTTTATGTACCATATTACTTCTTATTTGTTCGATTTTATATTTAACGTGAAACTGGTTACAGTAGAATATGTTGTTGTTGTTATTTTTATTTTATTATTATTGTTTGCTATTATTATTTTTTTATTATAATGGCGGCTAAAGTGTGTTTAATTTGTTGATCAACGATATAATTTGGAAAGTTGTTATTAATAAGGATTTGTTTATGTCAGAGAGTACCTTATAAAATATTTTGTTAGTGGGTGAATTGCGTTTGGTTCGATAAACGAATTTGATCGACTTTTCAATAAATTCACTAAACGCAATTTTTAATTCATCACTCGCCTGAAGACGACTCGTGGAAATCGAAAACCATCGTGACTATGGCAAATATATATGTGTGTGTGTGTGTGTGTGTGTGTGTGTGTGTGTGTGTGTGTGTGTGTGTGTGTGTGTGTGTGTTCTGCATTCATATACAGACATGACATCGTATCCCAACTCTTTAATATGGCTAGAACAAATGAATATCCTGGAATAGATCTGTCATGTCCCCATTGATTTTGTATAGATATTTCATCTTAGAAAAAAACAGTGGATCTATCCAAATCTCCTCATTATGGGTTACCCCGATAGAGAGATTCCGCCCCCTCTGTTCCCACTTACAGGACGACTTATTTGCTTTCGGTTGTTAAATGGAGAAAATGTGATCGTTCTGCCATGACCACTGTAAAGCAGGTTTGTTCACTGAAAAGTGACGTCATATAAGTGGTAAGCAAAGTTTACAAGAGAGTTTGTAAACTTAGAATATTATATTAGAATTTCTATCTGTAGCTTATCACATTAGAAAGCCTGTAAGATGACTGCTAAGAGTCAGTTTCCAAGTTAACATATTCTAATAGTTTCACTATAAAATGTCTGCCTGCAAAAACATGGACGCTAATTTTTTCTCATTTTCTTTATCAAAATTTATTACACAAATTAATATTTACATTTTGGCAATAATCTCGGTATCACAGTTGAACATTGGATTTACGAACCAAACTAATCTCAAATTCGGAATCAACACCTTCGATGTTTTTATCGATATCAGAAGCTTTTAAAGTTTATTTTTTTAATTGATTATCAAAAATTAAATGTACGCAAAACTAATATTCGAACCAAATGTGTCGACATGTATTGTTACAATTTAACCGAATAAACAACATCAAATCATTATGATAAATAAAAAACGGTTATCTTTTACTTAAAATTGGATAAAAAAAATATTTCAATAAACGTTCATTGATATATTTTTATTTTAGTAACATTTAGTAAGTATATTCAAGTTTGAGATAATCGAACTATTTAACATCTATGCTGAGAGGTAAATTCCTACGCTGAACTCATTAAATCAAAAGACAAATGTCGTTAGATTAGTGGTCTTGTGTTTGTCTTAATGTGCCAATCTCACACAACACATTTTTTATAATGCCCTAATTATTTTCTAGCCGATATCGAACATGACAAATATTTTTCAATAAAACATGGATGGAAAGTATTTAATAGATGTCCTTAGCTTCTAATCTTGACTTTAAAATTCAAGAAAACCTGATAAACCCGGTGTAGACGGGTTCCTTACATTTATGGATTTTTTATGTAAAATAATATATAATATTTTTTACAATTAAAGCCGTAACCCACACAAAGCTGCAGATTTCCAGTTTGTAGTTTTCATTGTTTGTGTGAACTATGGCATTGTTTGATTGTGAAAAGGATTATGTATTATCTCACATCCAATGTGTGTGTGTGTGTGTTTTGGGGAAAAAAGAACGAAGAATTACATTTGTAAGAACATTGGTCATTTGTAACTGATAAAGTCTACTTGGAATTGTTTGGTCTAACAGACAAGGTTTGTCATCACTTTTGAAACCGCTGGTATCTATGCCAAATCGTAATATTTTAAAGTGTTATATGCAATAAATATATGTATGTATATTTTCCTCAGTACAAAAATATTACCCGCACGCACACACATATATATATATATATATATATATATATATATATATATATATATATATATATATATATTTTATTTAATTCTGTTTGTTCATCGTTTGGAAACTGATTCATAATTTACAATTATTAATCTTTATACTATATATATATATATATATATATATATATATATATATATATATATATATATATATATATATTGTAAAGTCGAACAGAATGAAGGAAGAAAGCGACCACGTGTCTGCGCGTGTTGTCTTTCCTGCTGGGAGGATCACAGGGAGGGCAGAAATTGAAAATGGCGGCTGTGGTTTTTGTAAGATTATTGAGCGATGACGTCAGGCCTCACGTGACTGTTTTTCTGGCCGCCGATTGGCTGATGACGAACGCTTGGACAATAAAAGGAGTATGTTCAGAAGATCGAGGACAGTGTGTGAAGTTCGACGTGTGTGTTAATCAACTGCCGTAGTTGCGAAACGAATTCATATATATATATATATATATATATATATATATATATCAACACAAAGAGGAATTAATATAGTCTCCTTATCAACACAAAGAGGAATTAATATAGTCTCCTTATCAACACAAAGAGGAATTAATATAGTCTCCTTATCAACACAAAGAAGAGGGCGAGGAGTTTAAAATACTAAAATAAAACTAGGATTTTTGTAGTAAGTAAGGTGGATAGTCCTTATTGAGTTGCATTAGAAAATTTGTTTTAAAGTTCGCCAGTGCATATGTGCATATGCTGTAATATTTTGGCACACAATAAGGTTGAAACCATTTGTGGCCAAAATACAACAACATACCCACGTTTGTGCCGCTGCATATGAACGGCTAAGATGATTTACTGGTTGTTTTCGTTCAAATAAATTTGTTTTTGTAGATTTTTTCAAATTTAAAACGGGAAACAACATAAACTGATCAAAATCTACCCTCGTGGCGAAGCATGTTAATAAGGGCCAATAAATTTTTAGATTTTTTTATCCAAAATTTATGATTCCAATTATTTACTGTTAAAAAAAAAGGAAAAAATTTAATTTAAAGTATCATTTTCTTTTATTGCCTTTTATAAAAAAAGTCAGAATATTTTTAAAGTAGAGTTAATATGCCATATGGTTCGTCTCCGGTGACACATATGTATATCTTTGCCTTGCGGAGTTGCACTGTATATTCTTATTAAAAAAAAGTATTCATTTTTGTATCTCGTTTTTTTTTTAATTATTAATAATTGTGTCACTCATTTTAATTCCAAAATAACTGAAAAATAAATACATGCTTATCTCCATTTGAAGAAATAATGAATATTCAATGAACGATTATAACTGGTTCAATATGGCTGATCGTAGGCAATTGAACTATTATATGTGTTGTAAAAAATCGCTTTATTTATAAAGAAAATTCGACTGTTAAGTGATTAGATATCCAAGCAAATCTCAATACTTACAGCGCCAATTCTGAGTTTTATGGGAGATTTCAGAGACTGGCGAACGTTAACGAACTTTATCAAATAATTTGCACAATACGAACCGAATTTTTTTTTTTTTTTTTTTCACTTTTATTCTAACCCTAAACTAAATTTTAAAAGTTGGTTTAGTTATTGTGTAAAAGCATTGGAATTTGATTTGGATTTCTCCGTTCATAGTCGGGAATACTTCTGTCACAACTATGCCACGATTGAACATTTTTGGATGCGTATTCCTAAAAATTAGCGAAAAGTCAATCTTGATTGTATTCAGTTATGACGATAAATTAATAGAATTAATCAAAATAAATGACCTCTAAAGCTAGAATAAAGATATTCTTCTACGTACGTTTTTAACTGGAAGTTGGTAAAGTCCGGATAGTTATGACCCTTTTTATCTTACCTAAGAGCCATTAAAACTTCTATGCCAAAGTATGTTATTGTCAAAGTAAGAATAATTATACAACGATAGTGGGCATTTAAACTTATAACAAAATTGACACTTTTTATCAACGCCATTTTATTGTAAAAGTCTATTCTAGGCATTAGAAAACGTCCATCTTAAACGATTTTTCACTTTTGAAACCAACTTTTTATAGAATTTTTCGAAAAGAACCGTTTTAATTTAATTTTTTATTAGAATTATTGATTTTTATAAGAAACAATTTTAAAACAGCGTTAATTTGTTTTTTGTTAAACGATTCGAAAAGAATCCTGTTGATTAATTTTGATCGGAAAATGCTTTGAAATGCTCAATAAAAATGCTATTAAATGCATAGTTATTTTATAAAAATGCGATTAAATGCAGTTATTTTATAAAAATGTTTAAATCGCATTCTATTGATTGATATATTAAAAGACGTATTAAAAACAGCTTTTAATCGCATTTCATTCGAGATATTATTAGAAAACACTTAAAAACGCCCTGAAAGCTACGTTAATTTTATTTGCAATCGAACAAAAACATTATCGGTGTTTTTGCACTTATGTTACCGTGCTATTTTTAAAAATCGTATTTTCGAGTTAAATTCGAGTTTTATGATGCCTTTTTTATTATTAAAGTGAAAGTACAGAATAATTACAAAACGGCTTTGAAAATAATAACGCTATTATTTCAGCACGATAACATAAGTGCATAATTACTAAATTATCTTATAATTTGGGGCGAATTATCTGCTCCGTTCTAGGAAAACTTTTATAGACGCATTTATTCTTATCGTCGGTTAAAAGAGGTCTTTTATTACTTATTCTTGTATATATTTTTTTTTCGAAATATTTTAAAAGTTATTTTTGTAGTCGAAAGAATTTTTATAGAAACGACCATTGTTTTATTCGGAACGCATTTTTACGCAAAACGTTGTTTCTGATCGCCTTTGTTAAATATTGTCATTTACTCTCTTTAGGATGAAATTAGTTTTCAGTTTACTGGTATGGAATATTATTAAAAGGACAGTTGTTCATGTTTATTTATTATTTAATAATAATAATAATAATAAGTTTAACGTGAAATAATCGATTTACTTGGTTCTCCGACCGGTCATTATAAATCACCATTAAATATTTAACATTAGTTGAAAATTTCGGGTTCAATCGATGATGCAAATGCTTTAATTACCTGCCATTGTTTTTTAAATAAAAATGATTTAAAAACGTTCATCAGATTTATATAAACTAGTTGTATTTACCGATGTTCGCTGGGATAATGTGAAGTCATTTTACTTTTTCAGTTTTATTCGTGCAAACATTAATTAAAGAATCCATATTCTATGTTTTACCTTAAAATGTTAGTTAGCTCATTGTGTTTTATTTTTGGAGTGATTATTTAAAAAAAATGTTTCATGTCAGCAATCGTTTGAGCTGAATTAAGTAACATTTTAATAAATGTTACCGTATTATATTGCTAATAACACGGTACAACAATAACAAATAAAAATTTGATTAGTCAGAAGCAAGGTGTCATTTGTCAGCTTAAATAGTATTCAATTCTGACTTTGAAAATCCGAAAAAAATAACTTTATATTGACTTTTATAAGACAATCGTTCAAGTCAAAATACTTAATTTGTTAAGTCGGTAAATTAAAATTTCCGCTAACAATAATTTTATACGAATAAGCAATGAAAGATGTAGTCAAATTACAGAATAGTTTACACCTCCCCCCCTCCCCAAAAAATTGCAGGACCCCCTAGTTTTAGGTGTGAAGACGATTTATAAGATATTCCTAAAACTTATAAATTGTTTTCATACGTTAAAATGAAGCGGGTTCGGTACAGAATTTGATTCTAATGCGTTTTATATAAATTATATTTTTTATTTATGAGTACTAGTTAGAGTGATGTACATTTACAAAACACGTTACATATATGGTGTCGTTTAGGTTGGATGATATTTACGATTTTGAAATGATTGTTTAAAAAAAAAATTAAAGATGGATCTCCCCAGAATCTAGTTTCATGACTTGCTACTCTCTTTTAGCTGTATTTTCTTGTCGTCAAGTGCTCAACACTCACGCTAAACATGCTTCTTTATTGGCGGACATGCATACGCACTAGATTTTCCATTTATTATATAGATTATTTTTTCTTTTACATGAAAATAGGTGAGCCATTTGTTTAGCACTATCCGGGTACGTGCTATCTTCTGAGCTTTGTCCATACATCCGGGAATCAGGAGCCTATTAAGTCATTTAGGGGTCCTAAGCACTTGAGACTTTATCGAAAATTATTTCGATGCCAAAGCGATAGTTGAAGTTGGATCAAATGTAAAAAGTTGTGAAATAATGTCGCATTACGATCGCAACCATGTCACTAGTCAAGTTCCAAAAATATGATTCGGCACTCAAAAATGGGCCCCCACTTATTTATTTCCTTCCTATAGCATGAAAATGTGACAACAGGGTAGGAAGAATCAAGCCAGTGTCCCTAAAAGGAGGGGCACTTTGGCCTATTAAAATTTGCCTTGGTAACTGTCAGTATTGCCCGGTCGGAGCGCCTCATCAGCTAGCAATAAATTAATTCCTTTCCAATGAGTAAAAGCAAGGTCTAGGAGGATAGAGCTCCTATGACTATCAAGGACCGATACCATGGCCAGACAGATAAAAGGCCAACGCAATAACCCAATTTCTATCGAGAACTGATCATAAAGTGATATATTCAATTAAGAGTCTCTGAACAACTGAAATTGCGGAAATCCTGCAATAATCTTTTCAAGTAAGCGAAAGAAAGTACACGTAAATTACTCTCTTCAAGCAGATTTGCTGATACAACAAAGCCGAGTCCGTTCTGAGCTTTCGACTGATTTCTCGCACAACTCTGGTGCCACCATAGATGAGCAATCTATAGATTGGTTGGTTGGTTGTTTTACGGCATATCAACCCTTTTCAGGTTATTTAATGCCGAATCCAGTGATTTTGAAGAAATTTTTTTTAATAGAATATTTTTGATGTTTTCGAGTCGGTTTCTATTTAACTCGTAGTTGGGACCCTAACAGGTACTACCACTCCGGGTCAGAGTGGACCTGGGAGCAATGGTAATTAAAGGGTGGCTCCACACTCCACAAAGCCCGCAAGTTGGGGACTCACCACTGGATATAGTTTAAGGTCATATCCAGGACCCCCATTGAGGGACTTTTACCCTCTGCAGGGGGGGAGGCAGTCGGCGTATTCTAATGCCCCACCGGCAGGGCCAGCAATCTATAGAAGAAAAACGCACTTCTGCTCGCTCCAATTATCATTATTTATTTTATTAACAAAGAATGGCTTAATTTTAATAATGGCTGATAATAATCGAAAACTTGGTTTTTATTAGTACAGAAGCGAAAACTTAATCTTTATATCTGATAAAGAAAATAATTTTTTTAACTTAAAAAATTCCCTTAATTTTTTGTGGCATAACAATCAAGTCACATGAACATAGAAGAGGGCGAGTTTTTATTTCGTCTTTCTACTGAATACGGATCGTGCTGAAATAACTCATTCGGGGGGGGGGGGACTTTTTAAAACTATTCTGTACTTCCACGTAACAATTTAATAAAAGATACCGTAAAACTTGAATTTAGCATGAAGATCCTATCTAAAAATTAGCACGATCCGTATTCTGTACAAGTACGTTTTAAATAAAACGGTACTCATGCACTTATTGATCCGTGCTGAAATAATTACGTTATTATTTAAAAAGCCATTCTTAACATGGAGAGGGGAGGATGTTTTGTACTTATTCTGTACTTTAACCTTACAATTGAATAAAAAAACATTTGATTAAACTTTGATTAAACTGGGAAATACGATTTAAAAATAGTGCGGATCAGTAAGAATATTAGCACTAATAAAACTTATCTTGCATATAAAAAAATCTGTTTTAGTAAGTTTTTTCTCGATTTGTGGTTTCGAATTTTACAATAAGATTTACCTCGCACCCAAATGCTATTAAAAAAAAAAAAAAAAAACTTCTCGAGCAATTCAAAATATTAGTATTATAAACCACACAAAATGTGACAATGCCCCTTCTCTCGATGCCGTAAAAGCATGTTTGTGTTCCTTAATGTTTAGTAAAACTCTGTCTAAAATTAACTTTTTTCTTCAAAAAGTTTCCGTGTTCCTAATTCAATAAAATAATGGTTCTTGACTTACTTGATTATTCGCATACGCCAAAAAGCCTCGCCACATACTTGTCAACAAAACTCCGTCATTTATCACGGTCTTGTAGTAGTCTTTCAGCTGTCAGGATGCCAATCTACAGAAAAACCTTTTCTGGTCGCACCATCTTTCAGGTGATCGTCCTCTTCATATTTCTTGAATCAATTTTTTTTTTTTACACAATGTTATTGGTGGATCTGTTAATATTGATCCTCTTTCTGATATCTGCATTTCTTAGTCCATCTCCAAAGGCTCTTAGGTGGAAGAAAATACCCAAATATCTGTAATGTTCCCTGTGGAATCTTTTGTTTCAAACCGCCTTATTTTATCGGTGTTTGTAAAACCTTTCCTCCTTCAACCAATGTTAGCGTATCTTATCGTTGGCGCCTGTTTCCTTGTAACTCAACAACTCAAATCGGAGCATGCTGAGCAATCTCATTGAACATATACCGAATTAAAAAAATATGGCGTCGACAAGCCGGAAGTGACAAACTGTATAAAATCATGTCACGTCAAATGGTATAATTTGTGGGGTTTTTGTTTTGTTTTTTTCTAAGCCGTATGACTTAATTTTGTTTTTAAATGTTATTAAAAAAAACTTTGGGTCGATGAAAATTTTTGTCCATTTTTATCTTATAAACAAACTATTAAAGAAAGCAACCGATAAGTTTTGTTTTGGGTTTTTTTTTTTTGGTTTTTTTTTTTTCATGCCCTAAACGAAATTTTAAGATCCAGTCCGATTTATTTGAAAAATATGTGCATTTTTTTAAAGACGGCATTAACAAGCAGGAGCGGAACAACGGTTTAAGGCATGTAGGTAATGCCCCGTTCAAGCGAACAGTATAAAGTAGATCGTAAGATTTACGGCTTGTTTTATCCATTTTATCTCATAACAAAAATAAATAAATAATGGTAATTTTTTGATTCCGTGCGGAGTCTTTTACGAGCTAGTTCGCTCCTGCTGATAAGACTGTTGAAAAAAAAAGTTAAATGCATTTTTTAAGCAAAAACGTTTCTGTATCGTCTTGAGACTGTAAACAGCAAACAACAAGGAAACACTGAAAAATTGACTGAACGAGAATTAAAATTGAAACTTCGTCTTGACGAGAATTAAAATTGAAACTTCGTCTTGACGAGAATTAAAAAAAAAAAAATGCCGTCTAGACTTGATCTTTTGCTTTCTCTTTTTTTAAGAAAAAAAAGTAAAAATATTGTTTGCATGAAACTTAAAAAATGAACGTTAAAATATCGCCTGTTCGATATTTTAAATGAAAAAAAAAGACATTTAGAAAAGTATACAAAAATATGGCTGAAGTCAATTGATATAATAAAACTTCAAATCTTGTTTCTAAAAATTAAGATCATATCGCAGTTCTCTCTTTTTCATATCAAGGTCATACCTATAATATGATTGGCAGCCATGTAACTTCTGCTATCATCGTAACATAAGTATATTATTTTCTTTAAAAAAAAATGTGCATGTAAAAAAAATACTTAAGATTATGAAAATTGTCTCTGAGATTTCCACATTTTGTGTGGAGACGATTTTAAACTTGCTTTCTCATTGCAGTATATATTTATGTGTTATATTAGTTTATTTATTAAGATAAATCGCTTTAATTTTTTTAATCATTATCTACAAATGTGATCCTTTTTCGGAATATGTATGCAAGAAAATTGTTGTACTTACGTCATCCATTCCGAGTTACACTGGAGACTTCAGAGATTGATGGACGTTAACGAACTGAATGAATTAATAGTTTTTTTAATTATTTTTTTGCGAAGAAATCATTTAACGATGGAAATTGTTGATTTTATTTTGCATTTAAGTGTAATCTGTAATGTTGTGCGGATACTTCTACAGAATACGAACGAAACAGTTTTTTTACGTAAACTAACTGTTTTAATTGCAAAATTAAAAAGGATATATAAAGAATTACGTTATAAGGCGGAACATTCTAATTAGTTGAAAAATAGCTGTCTGGCAAGTAACAGCGTCCTTTTTTTTTCTTTTTTTTTTTTGTATATTTCGGTAAAAGTCGGGACTTGACTCTGCTTTCTCCGTTCGTAGTCAAAACTGCTTACGTCATGATTACGCCGCAAGTGTAAATTTATGGATATCTATTCCGAAAAAGGCATCTTAGATTTATAGTCAAAATATGTCTTATATGTTCAGCTGTTATCGTTATCTTATGCAGTCTGCGCAGGTTATCTTCTTAACCTTTACCTCCGCAATTCGGAAGTTGATGTGCTGATTGGATTTTGCCCAGACCGCCATTTTTAATGAGTTTTATACTCTGTTCAGTCGCGGATTTTTTACACTAAATTAATGACCTTGTGTTAAACTTTGTCAAACAGATAATTATAATAAAATGATTCGGAATCAACTAATTGATTTTTATTGTTGTAACGGCGTTCACCCTGGTCGGGTTGACTTTTTCCCTGGCTTGAACCACAGAGCACACACACAGTGGTACTGATAAAGTCGAGCGACCTCTAGTAAATCAAAAAGCTGAACAAAGTCTTTTTAAGGGGCTGTCGCGCACGCCATCAGCTGCGCATTGATACACGAGTACCAGAGAATGTTAGAAAGGATTGCATTACGAATTAATTAGAAAGGATTACATTACGAATTAATTCCGCCTCTAGATGACGCGATGAATTCTCGAACCATCGAACACGTCGCTGCAACAAGACGAATTAATTATTAACAAGTCGATAATTTAAATTTGAATGATTTTCTCTTTTTGTGAATTCTTGTTATATGGTTGCCAGGCCTCTTATAGGTATCGCCTTGATATATAACATGACGTTTTGTTAGAAAATACTTTTTTATTGACTTTGGTCAAGAATAAAATAAATTTTTAAAAATTATTGATTGTTCTTTTTTACGTTTAATAAATGTTATTTTTCAACAGGAATTTTTTAATTGTATTATAATTGGTGGGGTTCATGTACACCTGCATATTTCTGATTGTGATTTACGGAACAGATTGGAAATAGCAGAACTGTCACTGGAAAATCAATTATTAACATTAATTGACACTTTGGTGTGATCCATGGCTTTGAGAAAAGCCATTTTGGAGTGTCTTTGTGTATATCTATGAATGACATCAACATTTAATATAAATTGAGTATAAAAGTTAAGTTTTAGAGAAGGAAGAAAATGGGGGGTATTTACCTGGAACATACATAATAAAATGAAAATAAAATGAAACATTAAAAGAATAGCTTTGTCAATAGAAATTAAGAAAAACGAAATTTCATAATAAGGGCAAGAGTATAAAAGTTATTTTCTATAAAAACATCTTCATAATACAAGGGTTTTGGGGTAAAGAACTTCAGTAAATAGCTTTCCCAAATCAATATGCACATCGAGTTAATATATGCGTATTGAGTATGTGACAGCATGACATTGTGTATGTGTGTGCATTTACCTTTTTCTTATTAGTTCGTGTATAGATGTGTACGAGTCGATGAAGGGTGTATATAAATCACTTAATCTTTTTTCTTCCGTCACTCCTGACCCTAAAGGACACAGAATAATTTATAGAGAATATGTTCTTGGGTTCCTTTCGTCCGCCCAACTGAATACGTTCTTGGTTTTCTTTGGTTTGTCCAAAACTGATTTGCTTGATCAGGTCTTATAGGAATTTCGAAGTTTGCACTGGCTTATTACATTTACATATAGGTGATACTTTTGGGGTTTGAAAAATTTTCATTGGTCGAAAATTCTCTGAATGTTAAAAAGTGACGGAAAGAGTGAATCAAAAAGAAAAAAGACAAAGAAAGCGATAGACATTTGCGATTAATTGTTCATTCAAATCACATCTCGAAGTCCATTCTACCACAAATGTGAGCGTTTTCATTTGGTTCTCTAATTTAAATTACATCCTCCGTTAAAAATGACTAATAACTTTCTTTGAATCAATAAGTGAACCCACTTTATTTGGTTTTTCTTTTCATTCATGGATTTTTGTTTTACCCTAACGTAACCCAAACTTAACTCTAACAAAACACGTGAATTTCTGAGTAAACTTCTTTTTCAATATCATTTGTCTTTTTGTTCGATGAATTGATGCTGTAGAACACAAAATTTATTGGTTTCTGTCTTCTAAAAAGATGATTGCGAATGTTTTGAATTGAAATGAGCTAAATGATTTAAATAAGTAAAGCAATTCAAATAAAGACAGCAATGACTCAAGCAATCAAAAAAAGCAAAGCAATCGAAATGAACAAACAAATTGAAATGAACAAAGCAATCTATATCAACAAATCAATAAAAATGACCAAAGAAACTGGAATGACTCAGGCAATCAAAAAAGCAAATCAATTTAAATGGACAAAGCAATCGAAATAGATAAAACAACTGAAATGAAAAAAAAACAGTTGAAATGACTCAAGCAATCTAAATCAACGAACCGATTCAAATGAACAAAGCAATTGAAATGACACAAGCAATCAAAACAGACAAAGCAATTTAAATTGCTCAAGACATCTAAATAAACAAAGTATTTGAAATGACTCAAGCAATCAATATAGACAAAGCAATTGAAATGAACAAAGTATTTAAAATTAACAAAGCAATCTAAATCAAAAAAGCAATTGATATTGCCCAAGACATCTAAATAAAAAAAGCAATTAAAATGAACAATATGATTAAAATGAATAATATGTGAACAAAGCTACTGAAATGAACAAAGCAGTTGAAATGACCAAAGATATTGAAATTAAAAAAAAATTGAAATTATGAAGGCAATTGAAATCAACAAAGCAATCAATTAAGAAAAGGAAAGTATTTGAAATGACTCAAATAATGAAAATAGAAAATGCAGTTGAAATGAGAAAAGTAATTAAAATGAACTATGCAATTAAAATAACTCAATAAAAATGAACAAAGTAATTGAAATCGACAAAACAATTAAAATAGCCAATATAATTGAAAGAAACAAAGCAATTAAAACAATGGTAGCAATTGACAGGAACAAAGTAATTGAAATGATTCAAGTAATCAAAAAAGACAAAGCAATTGAAATGAACAAAATAATTGAAATGAACAACGTAATTAAAATAAATAAAGTAATTGAAATGAACAACGGAATTGAAATGAACACATAAATTGAAATGGAAAAAGGAATTGAAATGAACAAAGTAACTGAAATAAACAAATTGAAAAGAACAAAGTAATTTAAATGAAGAAAGTAATTGAAATGAACAACGAAATTGAAATGGACAACGTAATAGAAATGAACAAAGTAATTGAAATGAACAAAATAATTGAAATGAACAACGCAATTTAAATGAACAAAGTAATTGAAAATAGAAATGAACAACGTAATAGAAATGAACAAAGTAATAGAAATGAACAACGTAATAGAAATGAACAAAGTAATCGAAATGAACAACGTAATAGAAATGAACAACGTAATAGAAATGAACAACGTAATAGAAATGAACAAAGTAATTGAAATGAACAACGTAATAGAAATGAACAAAGCAATTGAAATGAACAAAGTAATACAAATGAACAACGTAATAGAAATGAACAAAGTAATAGAAATGAACAACGTAATAGAAATGAACAAAGTAATCGAAATGAACAACGTAATAGAAATGAACAACGTAATAGAAATGAACAACGTAATAGAAATGAACAAAGTAATTGAAATGAACAACGTAATAGAAATGAACAAAGTAATAGAAATGAACAAAGTAATTAAAAATAGAAATGAACAACGTAATAGAAATGAACAAAGTAATTGAAATGAACAACGTAATAGAAATGAACAACGTAATAGAAATGAACAAAGTAATAAAAAATAGAAATGAACAACGTAATAGAAATGAACAAAGTAATCGAAATGAACAAAGTAATAGAAATGAACAACGTAATAGAAATGAACAAAGTAATTGAAATGAACAACCTAATCGAAATGAACAACGTAATAGAAATGAACAAAGTAATAGAAATTAACAAAGTAATTAAAAATAGAAATGAACAACGTAATAGAAATGAACAAAGTAATTGAAATGAACAAAGTAATTGAAAATAGAAATGAACAAAGTAATTGAAATGAAGAAAGTAATTGAAAATAGAAATGAACAACGTAATAGAAATGAACAACGTAATAGAAATGAAGAAAGTAATTGAAATGAACAGAGCAATTGAAATGAACAACGTAATAGAAATGAACAACGTAATAGAAATGAACAAAGTAATTGAAAATAGAAATGAACAATTGAAATGAACAACGTAATAGAAATGAACAACGTAATTGAAATGAACAGAGCAATTTAAATGAACAACGTAATAGAAATGAACAAAGTAATTGAAATGAACAACCTAATCGAAATGAACAAAGTAATTGAAATGAACAACCTAATCGAAATGAACAAAGTAATTGAAATGAACAACATAATTTAAATGAAGAAATTAATTAAAATTAACAACGTAATAGAAATGAACAAAGTAATTGAAATGAACAACATAATCGAAATGAACAAAGTAATTGAAATGAACAACCTAATCGAAATGAACAAAGTAATTGAAATGAACAACATAATTTAAATGAAGAAATTAATTAAAATTAACAACGTAATAGAAATGAACAAAGTAATTGAAATGAACAACATAATCGAAATGAACAAAGTAATTGAAATGAACAACCTAATCGAAATGAACAAAGTAATTGAAATGAACAACATAATCGAAATGAACAAAGTAATTGAAATGAACAACCTAATCGAAATGAACAAAGTAATTGAAATGAACAACATAATTTAAATGAAGAAATTAATTAAAATTAACAACGTAATAGAAATGAACAAAGTAATTGAAATGAACAACATAATTTAAATGAAGAAATTAATTAAAATTAACAACGTAATAGAAATGAACAAAGTAATTGAAATGAACAAAGCAATTGAAATACGTTGAGCATATCTAAACTATGAGACCAGTAATTTAGCTTGGCAGATGTGACTGAGATTGTTAAAATGGCAGATGTTAATTAAATTTTTAACCGCAATATAACATTGCTTCCGCAATCAATAATTTTTTACATCAACTGTTTGAATCGTGCGTATTCTAGTATATCTGTTTGAATCGTGCGTATTCTAGTATATCTGTTTGAATCGTGCGTATTCTAGTATATCTGTTTGAATCGTGCGTATTCTAGTATATCTGTTTGAATCGTGCGTATTCTAGTATATCTGTTGCTCATGGAGATTTAATAGCTGTTTCTCCGAAGTGAAACCTACATTATTACTTCTATTATTATACAACATTTTAATGTTCGATTAGTTGCGGGGACTAGCGTTATATTTGTTCTATTGTCATGACCATCCTGCAAATTATTGCACTTTCTTTTGAAGATTAGTTTAATATAAATAATATATTCACCATGCCATACTCTCGTGTGTTAATTACTTTTGAGAGGTAATGCAGTATCTGTTCTGTGATCATGAGACAATCCTCCCAAGCATTATCCCCTTTTTTGAGGGATAATTGTGTATATGATAGTTCGTCATGATACCATCCTCCTAGGTATTACGCTCTCATTTAGGTGTAGTGTAGTATTTTATCATGATCCTATATCCTCAGACAGTAACTACTTCTTTTAGTCGTACGGTAGCTTATGATATCCTCACAGCCAAAAATATGTGACCAAAGAGAGAAGATATGTGTGCTAGTATATATATATATATATATATATATATATATATATATATATATATATATATATATATATGTGTGCGTGTGTGTGTGTGTGTGTATATATATATATATATATATATATATATAGTTTCAACCTAGCTGTTTAATTTTGAATTTATCTTGATTTTACATATATTTGTCTTTCTAGCAAATGTATGTTATTTAACTAAACAGACGCCATCTTGTGTAATAGTGATTATTTCACAGATTGAAAACGAGGCACATTTTTTGTGAAAATGTTTGTTTTATTTTTATTTTTCATTTATTTAATTTTTTTGTCAAATAATCTGAAAGGCGCAGGAAAATGGAAGAAAATGTCTAGAAAATCGAGATTGTTTTTCAATTCGTTTTGTTTCGGATTTTCAAAGGAGGAGATTTTTTTATAAAAAGAATCGTCACGGAAATTTGTTTTGAAAGAAAGGAATAATAAGATTGTCTTATTTTAGAAGTTTTTTATCAATCCACCAAACAAACGAATCAAACATTTAAATGAAATGAACATGAATTATACGAGAAGGAAATTAGCAAAATAATGTCAATCTTTACTTAGTTGCTCTTTATGGGGGGTCACTATGTAGAACATCAGCAAAGTTCGTACTTGATCCTTTGTTTTTGTTTTTGTTTTTGATAGTGTTGTCTAGAGAGTTTCGTACTAGTTGTCTACATGCTGATGAGGTGTTGTGCATCATTCATTTTGTATGAATCAGATGATTATTATTGGCATTTGTTACTCCAATATTTTTCTGGTTAGAATTATTTCTAGAAAGACATCGACTACTTACGAGACAGACCGCATAAATGTTTCCAAACTCCTTAATGTGTTTCTATAGAACAAACTAGATTCGAACTTTCACACCCAAGTTGTTAGTCCGTGTCGTTAACCACTTAGCCATTGCCACCTTTCTGGTGATGTAATATTTGCCTGCGAAACAATGGAATGTCTATTTGTTAAGATAACAATTTTGACAAATCTA
Source organism: Euprymna scolopes (assembly GCF_053919585.1). Lineage (NCBI taxonomy): Eukaryota > Metazoa > Mollusca > Cephalopoda > Sepiida > Sepiolidae > Euprymna > Euprymna scolopes. The sequence goes on from NC_136525.1 coordinate 31,535,720, forward strand.
TGTGCACACATCATGATTTATTTGCATATTCAAGAAGTTGGATTAGTGTTTTTAAGTAAAACTTATTTCGCGTATTTGTTGCTTTTTAAAATTTCTAAAACTTTACGCACGTATTTGTTCTTCAAGCATAATATTTATGTTAAAATAAATAAACATTCTTTATACGTGGGGGTAGTTATATATACGTGGGGGTAGTTATATATACGTGGGGGTAGTTATATATACGTGGGGGTAGTTATCGTCGCTTGTCTTTGGTGAGAATTTCGCATATCATTCTTTTTTCTACTTCTTTTTGTAATCGTTGGCAACCGGTTCAAATGTTCCTTTTGTGATATAATGTCTGAATTGGCATTTTCTCGCTGTCTTTCTTCTTCCTTGGCTGACTTTGTCCACTGGTCGACTTTTCCTTGGCCATAGTCCGCATCTGTGATGCAAGAAAATAAAACCTTTCATCATAAAGAAAAGACACAAGAGATGTTCGGTAAGAGATTCTAAGGTTTTTATTTCTGGTAAGAATTGACTCAAACAAAAGATAGAAAAACTAAATTTCCTTTAGCTAATATTTTAATTAACTTGTGCTAAAATATTAATTCATTTCAGATAATATATTAATTAAGTTTAACTAATATATTAATTAACTTTAACTAATGTATTAATTAACTTAAGCAAATATATTAATTAACTTTAGCTAATATATTACTTAACTTTAGATAATATATTAATTAACTTTAGCTAATATATTAATTAATTTAACTAATATATTAATTAATTTTAGCTAACATATTAATTAACTTTAGCTAATATATTAATTAACTTTAGCTAATATATTAATAAAATTTAGATAATATATTAATTAACTTTAGCTAATAAATTAATAACTTTAACTAATATATTAATTAACGTTAACTAATATATTAATTTACTGTAGATAATATATTAATTAACTTTAGATAATATATTAATTAACTCTTACTAACATATTAATAAACTTTAGCTAATATATTAATTAACTTTAGATAATACATTAATTAACTTTAGTTAATATATTAATTAACTCAAGAAAATATATTAACTTTATATAATATATTAATTAACTTTAACTAATATATTTATTAACTTTAGTTAATATATTAATTAACTCAAGAAAATATATTAATAAACTTCAGATAATATATTAATTAACTTTAACTAATATATTAATTAAATTTAACTTATATACTAATAAACGTTAGATAATATATTAATTAACTTTAACTAATATATTAATTAAATTTAACTAATATACTAATAAACTTTAGATAATATATTAAGTAACTTTAACTCATATATTAATAAACTTTAGCTAATATATTAATTAACTTTAGATAATATATTAATTAACTTTAATTAATATATTAATTAACTTCAAACAATATATTAATTAACTTTAAACAATATATCAATTAATTTTAGCTAATATATTATTTAACTTTAACTAATATATTAATTAACTTTAGATAATATATTAATTAACTTTAGCTTATATATTAATTAACTTTAACTAATATATTAATTTTTTTATTCACCTTTTACCTTAATCAGTGCACAGTGCCACTTTGAAGTAGGGAGCTACTATCTGGGACAAAAGTTGTAGGGGCATTATGAAGGGAGATGAGTAGCAAGATGTTGGTTCACATTAGACTTGAACTTCTGCATGTCAGTAGAGTTGGGAAAGTAGAATCCCAGAAGCGAGTTCCAAAGTCTAGCAGTTCTGGGGAAGAAACTATTGGAGTAGAAGGCTTTCTTACACCTAGGGATCTCTACTGTGAAGGGGTGGGACTTAACTGCTTGTTGGGTTTTTCAGAAGTATTCACGTCGAGTGGGTACGAGTGCTTGTAGTTCATCAGAGCATTCACCATTAAAATACTTGTAGAACAGGCAGAGGGACGCAACATTTCGTTGATGGGACAGAGACTGATGCTTAGATGACAATTCAGGACCTATTAGGTTGGTGACTCTCTTTTGAACCTTGTCTAGGAGCAAGAGACAAGTAGCAGATGCACCAGCCCAAATATGACAACAGTACTCCATACATGGGCGAATGGTGGCCTTATAGATGTACAGGATACTTTCAGGCGTAAGTAGTTTTCTAGCATGGTAAAGAGAGCCCACCTTCCTTGGCAATGCTCTCAATGTATCTATTCCAGTTCATGTTCTCTGTAAACGTTAGGCTGAGGAGTTTAAAGGAAGTACTTTCGGGTAATGTGTTCTTGGCCATTGCTATTGGTGGCAGAGAAGGTTTCTTGTAATTATTGAAAGAAACAAGCTTAGTCTTGGCAGCATTGAATGTGACCATTTATTTTTGTCCCCATTCCACTACAGATTGAAGGTTATTCTCTAGTGTTTCTGCCATTTCCTTAGATATATGCTCATTTGTTTTCCCCTTGTGCCTGTTATAGAGAGTGGTGTCATCAGCAAATATACCCATCTCAGAAACAATTTTATCATCGAGGTCATTTATGAATATCGGGAATAATAAAGGTCCTAGGATAGACCCTTGAGGTACCCCCACATTTATATCATATTGTTCAGATGTATGACCGTCGAGGACAACTTGGATTTTTCTCTTGCTTAGGAAGGATTATGTATTTTTCCAGTGATACAATATGATCTAATTAACTTTAGATAATATATTAATTAACTTTAGTTAATATATTAATTAACTTTAGCTAATATATTGATTAACTTTTCTTCTTAACACTAATGGGTGTACAATGAACAGAGGCTTTGGAGGAGGAGATATTTCGCTATAGCGATTTCAAAGTTTCCTTATAGCATTAAGAACGGTGTGTATCGTACTGCTTCCAAAGACACTCTCATATTATTGGTTGTTTTTTATCGCACAGTTCTCATGAACAGATCAATTTGAAAGTCTTGTTTCTTTCTCAGCTTGACAAAAAGTGACGTCATTCATAATGTCGACTCTTCTTTATTTTGTCTAACCTATTTCATCTCTTGCCTTGTAGCTCATCTAGGATTCATAACTGAATCTGCTTTGCAGATTTAGTCTCATCATGGCTTGCACTAATCATTCGGCTCAAAAAATAATACTAGTTCATTAAACGTCACTTGTCAGGGCCACCATAATGCAACATTTGGTGTTTGGTTGCTGTTGCTACTGTTGTTGTTGTTGTTGTTGTTGTTGTTGTTGTTGTTGTTGTTGTTGTTGTTGTTGTTGTTGTTGTTGTTGTTGTTGTTGTTGTTGTTGTTGTTGTTGTTGTTGTTGTTGTTGTTGTTGTTGTTGTTGTTGTTGTTGTTGTTGTTGTTGTTGTTGTTGTTGTTGTTGTTGTTGTTGTTGTTGTTGTTGTTGTTGTTGTTGTTGTTGTTGTTGTTGTTGTTGTTGTTGTTGTTGTTGTTGTTGTTGTTGTTGTTGTTGTTGTTGTTGTTGTTGTTGTTGTTGTTGTTGTTGTTGTTGTTGTTGTTGTTGTTGTTGTTGTTGTTGTTGTTGTTGTTGTTGTTGTTGTTGACCATCATTCATTTTCATATGAATCAGATGATTATTGTTGGCATTAGTTTTCCTGATATCTTTCTAGTTAGAATTATTTCTAGAAAGACATTGGGTATTCATGAGTGGGACCAGGTGAAGGCTGCCAACATACACAAGTGAAAGTGTTTCTATGGAAACAGACTAGATTCGAACTTGGCACACTCAGAATATCAGCTCATGTCGTTAACCACTTAGCCATCTTTATCTCCCTGTTTTTGCTGATTTCAGTTGGTAAGTTTTTCCTTCATTAGTTATTTTGTTTTTTACAGTAAGATTTACTTTGTGTGTCACGACAGTAGAAAATCAACTGTTATCGAAAAAAAAAAAACTATTCCTGAGCAGCAGCAAGTATTCCTGCAAATAAAAGGTACATTAATGATGGTTGGATGAAATTTAGAAAGGATGGAGTCAATAGAACGGGCATACGCTGCATCTAAATGACTGGATTCTATACATGGCATCCATGTGAAACGCATGCTATACTTTGTGGGGTGGTCAGTTGTTCGAATGATAGCCAGAGATTAAGAAGTTTCTTGGATTCATCTCACATATATATTAAGTATCAAGCAGATTGAGTGTACTTGAAAATTTGAACGGGTCGGAATGTATGTGACGCACTCTGGAAGCAACATTACTTAACATACGTCAAGTCCAAAGTAGATGAGCAGCGGCTTGGTTCCCACCAGTTTTGGCAAATAGCAAACAGGATCATGAACAAAAGCATGTGCTCTATCGCAACTATCCTCAATGGACCTGAGGTAATCTCGTCAGCATCAGACAAAGCCAAACTCTTTGCTAAGAACTTTGCAGCTAATTCTACCCTATGCGACCAAGGCTGCCAACTCGTATTATTTCCTCCTGTATCAGAAAATACTCTATACGATATACTTATATCTGTGCATGATGTTGCCAAGCTAATCAAAAACCTTGATTCCAGTAAAGCAACTGGCCCTGACAGCATTCCTATTATAGTGCTAAAAAAGCTTCAACCAGAACTAGCCCCCATAGATTCAAAGCTATTTAAGCGTTGTCTTAAAGAGAAATGCTTCCCAACACCCTGAAAACCTCATCAGTATGTCCAGTATTTAAAAATTCAGGTGATCGCTCATCTCCCTCTCAGTACAGACCAATAAGTCTCCTGTGTGTCATGAGTAAGTTGCTGGAATTTGTGTTAAATAGAGAAGTAGTCTACCACCTCAGCAAAAATAAACTTCTTAGTGATATTCAATATGGTTTCGATTCTGCTAGATCTACAGCAGATGTGCTAACAGTTATATCTCAGAGGGTTAGCGAATCTCTTGATGGAGGCTTCCTTTCTAGGGAAGTTGCTCTTGACATATCAAAGGCCTTTGATAGGGTATAGCATAAAAGTCTACTTTACAAGATCTCCAGCTTCGATATAGCTGGAAATGTCTTTTCAATTATTAAATCATTTCTCCCTGATAGGTTCATAAGAGTAGTGATTATTGGGCTGAAATCAGAAGCTCAAACTAATTATGCTGGAGTCCCTCAGGGTCCCATCCTGGGCCAACTCTTTTCCTGATCTACATCAATGAACTTCCAAATCACATCCTTAGATCATTCGTAGACATTTATGCTGACGATACTACCATCTATGGCAATACATCAAAGACGGTTAACAACTAAGTTCTCTCTGATTCTCTCTCCTCTGATCTTGACCATGTGGTACAATGGGGGAAAAAAGTGGCTGGTTACTTTTAATACATCTAAAACCAAGCTTCTATCGTTACATCATCAATGTTCTGATCCCCATCTGGCATCAAGTGAAATGAATGGCTCTCGTCTTGGAGAGGCTTCATGTTTTGACAAGCTTCTAGGCTTGACCTTTACTCCTGATCTGAAATGGAGCACGTACAGCAGATCTGTTGCCATGGTTGCTGGGAAAATGGTGGGATCTTTCTATCGATCCAGTAGATATCTACCTGCTGATGCAATTCTCTACCTATACAAGAGCCAGGTACATCCAATAATGGAGTATTGTTTCCACATCTGGACAGGAGCTGTCTTGACAAAGTTCAAAACAGACTTCATAGCCACGTAGGGGATGCCCTTTTCTCTTCCCTGCAACCTCTTTCTCACAGAAGAGACATTGCGAGTCTGTCTCTGCTTTATCTTTATTTCCACATCCAGTGCTCGTCTGAACTTTAATCTATGGTCCCCCTTTGCCAAACATTCATGAGAAACACTCGTCTAGCTGAAAACACTATCAATAATTTCTCTTTATCTGTGCATAAACCTAATCGTAGATTCCATGAACAAAGTTTATTTCTTAGAACTGCACGTTTGTGGAACTCTCTTCCTTTTGCTTTCCGGCTGACTATAACATGGCTGTCTTCAAGTCCAACATAAACAAGTTCTTGATGAGCCGTTCCCTTTAATTTACCAAATCTCCACTACTAACTATTATGATATTGGCCCACTGACCACTGTACGCTTATTAACCCTCATCCTCGAGTGCCCTCCGTGCCTTGATAAGTGGTGACTCCTTTGTAAAAAAAAAAAAGAAAAAGCCACGGTTGCAACTGATTTTCCAATTTGAGATTATTGCTGTGCCAAGACTATCAATATAGTTCAACAGTTGAAAGCCATCTTCTGGTAAAGCGGACTTTATATCAAACTGCTTACTGACGCAGTATATGTTTGTGTGTGTATATGTTTGTGTGTATATGTGTGTGTGTGTGTGTGTGTGTGTGTGTGTGTGTGTGTGTGTGTGTGTATGTGTGTGTGTGTGTGTGTGTGGATAACAATTCATAAAGTTTGCAGAGTAATGTGCTGGTCGAGTAAGATTACGATATGCAATCAGTTACAAAAGGGATATAACATTAGGCAAGTCTTCAATCGATGCAGTTTGTCTGTTGCCGACTTCGACGGCAGATCCAGTTGTTTGTCTCTCTGAAGCCGCAGTGGTGATGTGGCAGCCAAAGTTTATATATCTTACGTTTCTAAATTGTTGAGATGAGCTTTGATTATTTGTATTATGTGGAATATTCAAACTTCTCATCTTAAGTGTTATTTCCACAACGTGGCAGTCGCAAGGACCCATGACATAGTGGTTAAAGTACTTGATAAAATTCAGTTCTGAATTTACATTTTTCTGGAGTTGAAGGTTCAATCCTCAGTACAGGTGACACTCAAAAGTATAACTGCGAATTTCTTAAGAGTTCTATCCAGTCATAGTTGACGAAACAAAAGCATGCTACTTAAAAAAAGGTGTCATTCAAAAGTCCCTGCAGAGTTCCAAGTTTGGCACGATACACCTGAAGGAAGTCGGTCGAAACGTTATGAAAATAACAATGTCAGAAAAGTAGTCTGAAGAATGCAAATAATATGAATTAATGTCTTTTTCTGTCACCGAGTTGTTGTGATAATTGGGAAAGTAAGGAGCAAAGTGAAGTATCTGTTCTGACTTCAGTCATTCTGGACGGCTGCAAATTTTATTTTCGGCTCATCTAGTGCGATTATTTTGGAAGCTGGATATCCCCTACATCAAAAACTGTGTTTGTGACTAAACTTCACTCACAAGTAAATAGAGGATATTTTTTTTTTTTTTTTTTTTTTTTTACAAAGGCATCACCACATTATCGAGGCCCAGAGGCCACTCAAGGATAAGGGTTAAAGAGTGTACAGTAGAAATTGGTCAATATAGTAATCATTAGTAATGAAAATTTGGTAAATTTAATAACTTATATGGAACGGCTCATCAAGAACTTATTTACTTTAGACTTGAACACAACCATATTGTAGTCAGCCGGAAAGCAGGAAAACGGAAGACAATTCCACAGGCGTGCAGTTCTAAGAAAGAAGCTTTGTTCATGGAATCTACGTTTAGGTTTAGGCACAGATAAAGAGTGGGGGAAATTATTGATAGTGTTTATAGCTAGACGAGTGTTTCTTGTGAAAGTTTGGCGAGGGGGGACCATAGATTGAAGCTCAGCTGAACACTTTCCATGAAAATAACGATACATCAGAGACAAACTCGCAACATCTCTTCTGTGAGATAGAGGTTGCAAGGAGGAGAAAAGGACATCTCCTACGAGGCTACGAAGTCTATTTTGAACTCTATCAAGGCAGGACAAGTCCTTTCTAGCAGCTCCTGCCCAGATGTGGCAACAGTACTCCACCCCTGGACGTACCTGGCTCTTATATAGGTAGAGAATAGCATCAGCAGTGAAATATCTACTGGATCGATAGAAAGATCCCACCATTTTTCCAGCGGCCTTGGCAACAGATTTGATATACGTGTTCCATTTAAGATCAGGAGTAATGGTCAAGCCCAGAAGCTTGTCAAAACTTGAGGCCTCCTGAAGACGAGAGCCATTCATTTCAATTGATGACAAATGTGGATATACCAGAAGTTAGTTCTAATTGAAATATTAGGGTGGCTAAGTTGGCTAGTGGATATATTAAATAGTGCATATCAGTTGGTTTTTACCTTTGCGCTGGGATCAAAGTGTAGTATCTGTTCTGCAGATGCTGCATTTAAGGTAATTTGTTCCGGCAATGGAGAGGAAACCCTCTATACTGGGACAATTATTATTTTTGGTCCCAACCAGAGTGACCCCCTTTTGCCATTTTTTGTGTTATTTCAATTACAGTTACTCAGCCCCATGAAACTATACTTCCAAAGAGATGCCTAGGTGCCTTGAAACAAGCGATAAGAAGAACATAATTAGATCGCCAGACGATAAAGGTGGTGATATAGTAATAATAGAAAAAAACATGTTTTTTTCTATTATTACTAGAAAAATTACTGGAGAAAGTTTCCACACTATTGACAGACAGAGACACACACACCAACACTGACTTAAATGCAGTAAATAGAAGTATTGAGACTTTCAACAAATCTTTTAAAAACTTATAAAAAACAACAAAACTTAGACTCCATACATCGAATACCACCCCAATATTCCATCATTATATGGCCTCCCCAAAACTTACAAACCGGATATCCCTATGCGCCCCATAATATCTGGCATCGGTAGTGCAACATACATATATACACACACACACAAACACACACACACACACACACACATATATATATATATATATATATATATATATATATATATATATATATATATATATATATATATATATATAATAGCAGGAAGACCCGAAGTTGCGCGTGATTGAATAAGCATCAACAAATGTTTCACACTCTCATATTTTATTACTACACAAGCAGACAGGCCAACCATATAAAATCAATAGTAAGTTCTTTAATATGACAGGGCGCGTTCGGAATGAATGTTTCTGTTTAGAGCACAATTGAACCATGATACTTGACTTATGCTTTTTAAACTTTAATTCTAACCATTATCACCGCATAAGAAGAATGGCCCAGCATGTAAAATCAACTGTAGGTTCTTTGATATGACAGGGGCGCATTGTAAATGAATTTTTTTCTTCAGAGTACGGCAATGGATGAAAATGTCACGGTGAAAATGGCATAGTGGATAAATAAGAAAAATGGCACACGTAAAAAAAATTGGATGAAAATCCAACAATGAGTTTCAAGTTACTATTTTCAATCAATTCCGCAGAAAAGGTTAGAAAAACTGAGTTAGATGAATCCGTTTAAATGTACGCCCCCACCCCACCTTCCAAGTTACCTTTACAAAAATATATGCATAGATTACACGAGTTTCTACAGAAATTTAAAAAAAAATACTGAAATACTAATGTTTAGAAATTTGAAAATGATCGAAATCAGAACTGGCAATTGTATTGGAATCGGGAAAATATTAGAACTGTCCTATCACCATTAAAAAATATTCTTGTAAAATATTTTCTGCTTCAAATTCTTCAAATATTTTGTATTAGAATGTTTCCAAAGTTGTAATTGATCAATGAAATTTAACTTCTAGATGAGACTTTGGTTGCTACTACCACTTCACATCAGAGTGAATGTGGACATAATATCAGATTTCTGAAAGATCCTTGATAAAGAACCATTAAAATCGATCATTGAACAAAACGCATGTAAACTTGGCATAGAAACGGTGAAGGCACTTGATATCAATATTTTCATCGCTTCTGAGCATCTGTATCAAATTGAAAAGCTTGAAAATCAGTCCTTATTTTCTGAACAACCTGAAAATGGAATAAATATTTAGTCATGATTTTCAAAGTCAGATCCAAATGCTTCTAACATTGTGACATTTTATGCGGCCACATGTTAGTTTTTTACATAAGCGCACAATTTTGCAGGTGCGCATTTTCACAGGTTACCGATCAAGAAACAAATAATCAAGACAAAGTCGTTTTTACATATTGGTATTTCATTGTTTGTTTTTACATATTGGTATTCCATTGTTTGATTGTTGCTTTTCCCATGTGTGTCTGTGGATCTCCTTGTGGTTGCTGAGACAAATCTACTCATACACAGAAACACAATTGAGACTGCTTGGTTTTCAAAGGTTTTGTTTAGAGAGAAGTTGTTTGTGGGAGGAGAGACCAATATCTACTTTTAATTACTTCTTAAATTGTTAAGAAGTTAATTTTTAACTTCATTTTTAATTTAGTCTTAAGATGTGTGCCGATTCACTTTGATTCTTTCTCCATTTTCAGATGTATGTCGCCTCTTTCGCTTTCCGAGGTCAACTGAACACGTGACGTCATCTCTATATCATATCATGCGACACCTGCATTTCTAGCACGTTTAGTCTAGGAAGCTAATCTTTGACACCCATTTCCGCTTCAATTCCACCAGCGGTAGTTGGATCTATTTCCATTTGCTGCCAGGTTATCCTGGCATGTACTAATGGCAACATATTGATATTTGATTTACAGTGTTTTCAATTTTTCTTCATAAATATATCTTATTTTTGGTTTAAAGAACTCTTACAATGACGAAATCTTTACTTAAGATTTTTTTTTTACAAAGGAATCACCACTGATCAGAGGCCACTCGAGGATAAGGGTTAAAGAGTATACAGTAATCAAAGGGGCAATATCATAATACTCGTTAGAAGTGTAAATTTGGTAAATTAGATTACATAAGCTCATCAAGAACTTGTTTACGTTGGACTTGAAGACGGCCATATTGTAGTCAGCTGGAAAGCAGGCAAACGGAAGAGAATTCCACAGGTGTGCAGTTCTAAGAAAGAAGCTTTGTTCATAAACTCTGTGTTTAGGTATAAGCACAGATAAAGAGTGAGGGAAAATATTGGTAGTGTTTTCAGCTAGACAAGTGTTTCTTGTGAATGTTTGGTGAGGAAGGATCAGTGCTCAGATGAGCACTGGACATGAAAATAATGATAAAGTGAAGGCTCGCAATGTCTCTTCTGTGAGAAAGAGGTTACAAGGAAGAGAAAAGGATGATCTCTCATCAGGCTACGAAGTCTATTTTGAACTCTGTCAAGGCAGGATAATGGCTTTTTAGAAACTCCTGCCCAGATGTGGCAACAATACTCCATCATTGCATGTACCTGGCTCTTGTATAGGTAGAGAATTGCATCAGCAGGTAGATATCTACTGGATCGATAGAAGGATCCCACCATTTTCCCAGCAACCATGGCAACAGATCTGCTGTACGTGCTCCATTTCAGATCAGGAGTAAAGGTCAAGCCCAGAAGCTTGTCAAAACATGAAGCCTCTCCAAGACGAGAGCCATTCATTTCAATTGATGCCAGATGGGGATCAGAACATTGATGATGTAACGATAGAAGCTTGGTTTTAGATGCATTAAAAGTAACCAGCCACTTTTTCCCCCCCATTGTACCACATGGTCAAGATCAAAGGAGAGAGAATCAGAGAGAACTTAGTCGTTAACCGTCTTTGATGTATTGCCATAGATGGTAGTATCGTCAGCATAAATGTCTACGAATGATCTAAGGATGTGATTTGGAAGTTCATTGATGTAGATCAGGAAAAGAGTTGGCCCAGGATGGGACCCTGAGGGACTCCAGCATAATTAATAATTGGTCTGTAATGAGAGGAAGATGACCGATCACCTGAATTCGTAAATACGAAGCATACTGATGAAGTTTTTCAGGGTGTTGGGAAGCATTTCTCCTTAAGACAATGCTTAAACAGTTTTGTAAGTATGGGAGGTAGTTCTGGTTGAAGCTTTTTTAGCACTATAATAGAAATGCCGTCAAGGCCAGTTGCTTTACTGGAATCAAGATTTTTGATTAGCTTGACAACATCATGCACAGATATTTGTATGTCACATATCATGTTTTCTGATACAGGAAACACAGGAGGGGTCGTTGGTCGCACAGGGTAGAATTAGCTGCAAAGTTCTTGGCAAAGAGTTTAGCTTTGTCTAATGCTGAGAAGATTATCTCAGGTTCACTGATGATAGTTGGAATAGAGCACATGCTTCTGTTCAGGATCCTGTTTGCTATTTGCCAAAACTGGTGGGAACCAAGCTGCTGCTCAGCCACTTTGGACTTGACGGACTGAGTATACAACTCTCTTACATTCTTTATTACTCCTTTACAGCGATTGCTGTCATTCCTGAAAACTGCTTTAGTCTCACTCCATCTGTTACATTGCAAGCAATAGAAAAAGTGATTTCTGCGTGCAATGGTAGCAGCACATTTTGGAGAGAACCACGGTTGGCTGTTAGGTTTTTGCTGGAATTTTTTTGAAAGTATGAAACCGTCTATACCTACAATTAACTATTCCGTCATGTCTGATTCTATAGAGAACACATCATTTTGAAACATGGAATGCAGATGTAGATTTAATATAAATGTACGAAAGCTATCCCATTCAACTAGAGAGTATCAATATACTGTACAATGGAGGATGTATTTCTGAGGACTTATTTCATTTCTTTTTTATTTTAACTGACACAACAGAGTGGTCGGAAGATCCCAGGGGAGACAGAATGGAAGATGAACATAGCTCAAGGCAAGTTGTGAGGAAAAGATCTCGAAGACTTGCATACTGACCGTCAATATCAGGCACACGGGTTCGCAAACAATCTGAGTGAGGTTATAAGCCATGGAGAAATCGTATCATCATGCCTTGTTTTAGCAGGTTAACCATTCCAAATTGTGAACATTAACGTCTCCACATGGAAAGCTATCTTTAATCTAGGCGCATATTCCATATCCATATCTTAGGAGTCAGATTTGGATGTTAAGTTAGAGTATCTTTTAATTCCAAACTCTTCTAGAGAAATAGTCGGTCCAATGCCAGTTTCGCTTAGGAATAATAGGTCTGGTTTCGTCTCCTGTAATTGGATTTCAACCTCTGGAAGGTTGGAAAGTAGACCTCTGATGTTGGAGAAGCAGACATGGTAGTGAGGGTCTACATTGGAAGTTGAAGATCTGGGTTTAATCATGAGTTTTTTAGTGAAACTTTTCATGGTGGAGTTTTGAGATTTGTTGAATAGGTCGACAAAAACAGAAACAGAGAGGAAAAGTAAGGAAGAAAAATAAACGAAGAAATAAATATTTTTTTGAAGCACATGAAAAGGTAAAGCTGTAACAATTACCCATTTATATGGCATCGAGAAGCTCCACCAGAAGCTACTGCATGGTCCAGAATCCATTCACCAATTTATAATACAGCAGCCCCAGTACTTTGCACCTGCTGATAAGACAGCCTCCTTAGTGTTTAATCCAAGTTTCGGGTCCCTGAATATCAGGCGGATAACATCAGATAAAACGTTTATCTCCAGTACCCTTACTAGTGACATGGCCGCATAGAAACAGAAAATTTCCGACGTCCCTGCCTAGAATACAGCTTTTTCTTCTTCCGTTGTCAGAAAAATCACTTATTAAAAAATGAGGACTGACGGACAAATAAGAAGAAGCGAGGGTAACAGAAGCTGCCAATAACGCATCCACAAGGCATTGTCTACTCTCCATTAAAAAAATAAGTATTGTACGTTCGAGAGATACAGGGAAGAGGGGGTTAAAGACAATTGAATTGTCGAATCTATTTATTCTATTTTTAAAATCAACTTGCTAGGTATAATGAGTACATGCATGGACGAGAAAACAATGAAATAAAAAAAATTAATTAAAAAACATAAATGTAAATAATATTAACATTTGCCTATAATAAAACAGAATATCACAATGAAACAACTTAAAGAATACGAAATCCAAGGAAGAGGGAAGGTCTTAAAAATTAAAGGGAAGTAATCATGTCATAAGTCATTTGTACAAAATGAATATGTAAAAAGCGATTATATCATTTAAAATAAGTTTCCATATTAATCACACGTGATTATCTCTTCGCAACGATTAAGCAATTAGTGTTAAGTATGAAATAAATATTTTATAAAATTGATTTCACAAAATATGTGGATTACAAAATTAAAGCCACTATAATCAATCACGTTCTCTTCCAGCTAAAATAATTCCACGCTCTGTACTAAGGCTAGAGATAAAATAGCATTAGGCAGGATAAATTTTCCGAAATTAGCACAAACATGGATTTATTTTTTCTACCGTAGAAGTGAGAAAAACTTTATTAAAGTAATATACTTAATATCTACAATTACCCTATGCTCGCTTGTATTAATAAAGAGGCCTCGTTGATATCTCTACCAAACCACTGGATATAGCTTGTAATTAACTCTTACTATAATTGTAACTGAAATTTACAGTGATATTAGCTTCGACACTAGGACTTTTTTTTTCTGAATAGATACAATGTTTTATCCCCAACCTTAATGACTGCCTAAAAATATGAATTCCGAATCACGACGAAATAATTGTTTCTCTTTACCTCAAAGACGACTGCCTATGTCCAACCTGAATGCAAAATAAGGGAAAAGAAAGGAAGATTTTATTCTTTTCTCCCAAGCTAAAACAATACTGTAAACTCTAAATCCAAATGAAACTTTACTGTATTCTGTAAGTAAATAACCCCGACCCTTGAAAGCTAACAATCTGCCCCCACCCTCTAGCTGCCACTAAAACCCTACATTATACATACGCCTTAGTAGTGGAATCCTTAGCCTCAAGCTCCTAACTTTCACATGCTTACCGCCTAACAGTCTTCACTAAACATCTATACATTTAAACCCATGACATGCATTAGAGTTCATTCCTATCCAGTTTGGTATTTACCAGCCAAAGTATGCACTCGGATGCAAAGCGATCTTCATTACATAACAATTGCCTCTTCCTAGATGGTTTTGCAACGAACAATGCTAAACCAAATCCGATACTCCCTGTCATGCAAAACTCTCTATGACTCTTAAATGAAAACTGAAATTATCTCCCCCTCAATAGTAGAAATACTGACACAACTTCTATTTGCATCTACTGAAAACTTGCCCAAATATCTATTTACTTAATTATACATGCGAAATACACCATAACTTAAAATGTACCTCCAGTTACACCCTGAGTGTACTGCACCTACACCTAACCTTCGTAAACCTAAACCTGACTGGGCAAAATTCTTAGCTCAATTCCTAATACCTACTCAAATTATAACGTTATCCTGAACCTAAACTAACATAAAGTGAAAAAAAAAAATGGAAAAACCTAAGGTAAAAGTCTTAATCCACACTAACGCTTTTCTAACAAGCCTCCCCACAAAACTGCTTCCGCTGCATGCCTCTAAATCACTTCGAGGAGTGTAACTATTCATTAGATATATATAACCTCTAAAAACTAACCCTGTAACATTAACTAACCACGCAGAGTCGCAGAAATTCCTGGATTAGACCCAGGCACGGAGCAAACCCTCTCAGGGCTAATGGACCCAGTAGATCTTCCCAGATCACCCGTCTAGGAGAATGAAAACTCTGAAACTAAACCAAAGGGGAGGGAGGCCTCTCCAGTAATGGACGACAACCTTCCTAGAGCTGGTGACTCAAACAAATTACCTAAGGAGTAGATAGGATCTGTCTATCACCTGGCTTCCATACTCCTTCTTTGCCTATTAGTCAGGTGCAGAGACACTATCACAAGTGAATCGACAAAACACTTAGTGGTAGATCTTGTTTCTTGTCTAGGGCATTGAATGTCGTTCCCCCACTCCCAACACATCCCACCCCTCAAAACTGGGCACTTGGGAGTGCTTGAGTACCACGCATGCCTGTGCAATTAGATCGGGTGATCTTCTTCTGATGGGCTGAGGGTACCGGATTGACAGTTCCTGGCTGCTGTTTCCGACTGGTAGTATAGCTGCCCTAACTCTTTGGTAGCGCTTAGAGCGGCTGCTCCGTCAACAGTTGTATAATATCGGGATGTTTGTAGTGCCATGGAAAGGGACCCTGCACTCATACCCGATGGACTTTCCTGAGGCCACAGTCCTAGTTGAAGAAAGGTCAGCTAATGGTCTACTTGTGTTGCATGTCTGATACCCTGCATAACCTCTTATTCAGCTCCCCCTCACCTAACTGAAACTCTTTAAAAACATGACAGTACAATCAAAAAATAAGCTTAAACCATGCCTAGGGACAAACAAATCCAACTTGCCTCCTCCCTTGAGGCTTGCATTCACTAACATCCGTGGGCTTAGAACTAATTTAGCTGATGTTGAAGCATTTCTCCTAACAAATACCCCGGCTATCTTAGCACTAAGCGAAACCAACCTACACTCCTCCATCCTCTTTAACTACTTTAACATGCCTGGATATCTCCCACTCTGCCGTAAGGACTCTGACAGACATATGCACAGACTTGGAGTCTACATACATAACACCCTCCCCCTGACTAGAGAAACAAACCTAGAAATGGAGGATCAAGCCTTTATGTGCTTTAGATTAAACATACAACACAACATTAGCTACTTTTATTTTCTCTACCGCTCTCCCTCGACCCAGGACTGCACCATAATAAACAAAGTCTCTGCAGCATAGACACAGCACTCTCCCTCGACACTAGCACACAAGTACATGTATTTGGTGACTTTAATGTTCACCACAAAAACTGACTTGGATTCTCTACTTACACAGATGCAGCAAGCAGCACAATACATAATTTCGCTATATCTCACTCCCTATCACAAATGGTTACATTTCCAACCCGTTTCCCTGACCAGCAAGAACAACACGCATCACTTCTAGATCTGTTTCTGACTACAGTTCCCGAGGATTGTACAACAAATGCTGACAGCCCACTCGGGAATGCTGACCATGCAGTGATAATGGTAGAAATCGCCCTAAATTCTAGACCCAAAACTGAAGAGCCAGTGCTCAAAACAACGAGACATTATAAAAAGGCTGACTGGGAAGCCATCAGAGATCTTATCAGAGATGCCCCATGGGGAAATATTTTTCTCTTCCTGCTGAACAGTGCGCAAATGAGACCACTGAATGGTTCAAAACAGCAATGGAAGCACATGATCCCATGTGGAAATTCTATAGCAAGCCCCACTCTCCCCAATGGTTTACTTTGACTTGCGCAACTGCCATTGCTCAAAGGCAGCATGCATACCGCAGATTAAACCAACATAAGTCCAGTTCAAACAAACAGAAGTATATAGAAGCTAGAAGTAATGTTAAGAAAGAAATAGCGACAGCTAAGAGAGAATTTACTGAAACCACTAAAAAACGCATCGAAGCACAAAAATTAGGAACCTGTGACTTCTGGAAAATCTACAACAGTGTAGTAAATAATGGGCAATCAACAATTCCCCCACTAACCAACAATCACGAGGTTGTTTGCTCAGCAACCGACAAGGCTAATATGCTTGCCAGCCGGTTTGCCTCCAACTTCACACTGGACCCTTCCAACCACCCCCTGCCTGACTTTCTTTTGCGGACAGACGATCTAAAAATCACCCCTGCTCAGGTACACGCTATCATAAAAAACTTGACACTTCAAAAGCATGTGGACCTGATCTTATCCCAGTTGTGCTATTAAAAAAGTGCTCAGCCGAAGTAGCTCCAGTTCTCTCTAAACTCTGCAACAAATGCCTTAATGAATCATGATTTCCGGGCTGTTGGAAAACTGCTTCTGTGGTACCAGTATTCAAGAATTCTGGCAAAAGAACTGAGCCATCAAATTATCGCCCCATTAGCCTCCTCCCACTTTTTGCCAAAATATTTGAGACCATAATTAACCATGCTCTAGTTCGGCACCTTACAGATGCTAAACTTCTGACTGACAAACAATATGGATTTAGAAAAGCCCGTTCCACAGCTGACATCCTCACTGTAATCTCTGAACGTATATACCATTCACTGGACAAAGCGGAGGAGGGCAGAGTGGTAGCTCTAGATATATCTAAGGCTTTTGACAGGGTATGACACAAGGGTCTCCTCAGGAAAATTAAATCATATGGTATCACTGGTAGAATACTTAACATAATTAAATCCTTCTTAGATAAGAGAAAAATCCAGGTTGTCCTCGACGGTCATACATCTAAACATTGTGATATAAATGCAGAAGTGCCTCAGGGGTCTATCCTTGGACCTCTATTGTTCCTAATATTTATTAATGACCTCCCCGACAAAACTGCCTCTGAGATGGGTATATATGATCATGACACTACACCCTATAACAGGCATGACAGGAAAACAAATGAACACATATCTAAAGAAATGGCAAAAACACTAGAGGATGACCTCCAATCTATAGTGGAATGGGGACATAAATGGGTGGTCACATTCAATGCTGCCAAGACAAAACTGGTTTCCTTCAATAATTACAAGAAACCTTCTCTGCCACCAATAGCAATGGCCAGTGACTCCCTGTCTGAGAGTACATCTTTCAAACTGCTTGGCCTAACGTTCACAGGAAACATGAGTTGGAACAGTTACATTGAAAACATTGCCAGGGCCGCTGCGAAAAAGGTAGGCTCTCTTTACCGTGCTAGAAAACTACTGACACCTGAAAGTATCCTGTACCTCTATAAGGCCACCATTCGCCCATGTATGGAGTATTGTTGTCACATTTGGGCTGGTGCATCTGCTACTAGTCTCTCGCTCCTAGACAAGGTTCAAAAGAGAGTCACCAATCTGATAGTCCCTGAACTGGCATCTAAGCTTCAGCCTCTGTCCCATCGACGAAACGTTGCATCCCTCTGCCTGTTCTACAAGTATTTTAATGGTGAATGCTCTGACGAACTGCCTCCACGACGTAGACACCCTCGACAAACCCGATAGGCAGCTAAATCCCACTCCCACACAGTAGAGATCCCTAGATGTAAAAGATCTTTCTACTCCAGTAGTTTCTTCCCCAGAACTGCTAGACTCTGGAATTCCATTCCAGGTTCCTGCTTCCCTAACTGTACTGACATACAGAAGTTCAAGTGTAACGTGAACCGACATCTTGCTGCCCAAATGCCAACATAGTGCCCCAGTAGGTGCTGCCCTTGATAGTAGCCCCCTACACAAAGTGGCAATGTGCCTTGTTTGGGGTGAAAATGTAATAAAAAAATAAAATAAAAATTCCGTTTCTTCATAAACAAGTTAATAATTTCTCTTTTTACTCCCATGCAACGCAACGTCGAATAGGTATAGCTAATATATTTTAATATATTTTTTATATAAAAAAATCAATATATATATACATACATATATATATATATATATATATATATATATATATATATATATATATATATATATATATATATATATATATCCCCAAAACCTCTGGGCTTGATGAAGGGGAGACTAAAACTTGCTGCTATGGTTTTAAATGATCTGAAATAACAGCAAGGGGAGACTTGATTCCAAATATTTCTCATATGTTATACCTCCCCTCTTTTGTAAATAGATTATGAATATCTCCAGTATCAAATAATCTTTATACACTGTGAAATTTATTTTATGTATGAAAACCAAAGAGGAGAGGATATAACATATTTGGAATCAAGTCTCCCCTTGCTGTTATTTCAGATCATTTGAAACCATTGCAGCAAGTTTTAGTTTCCCTCTCTATCGAGGCCAGAGGTTTTGGGGAAATATCAGATATTTCGTAATTTATATGCAAAACTAAAGAAAAAACAAATAACTATGATTGAAACAATGGTAAAGGTGCAATATCTTTTCGCCCATGAAAAATCCTTTAAAATTACCACTATTGTAGGTTTTTGAGGATGCTGAAGACGAAAATAATAGTAAAAATCCCAGGAAACTCGTAGTTTCCAAGATATGAAGAAATTATAAAGTGGCGGATCACTTTTCTATATTTATTTAATGCAAAATAAACATCCACTTTATAGCCAAGGTGACTGTGCTCATTTTACGTTAAATAAATATAGAAAAATGATCTACCAATTTTTTGAAACAGTAATGTGCAACCTTAAGGGCAAATGTCACATAGCCCACTACACAATTTACGTCATTAGCTTTCCAACGAGCCTTCATTTGTTAAATTCTGATCAGTAGTTGTCGAGATTTCGAACATAAAATTTCCCAAATAAGTGGTTTATCAATATATGGATATATCTGTACTCGTCGCCAAATTGAAATGCTCAAATCTTGGTCCTTTTGGCCGAAACTACATGAATATTTGCTTTTAGAAGATTTTAATACTATTCTATGGTTAAAATTTATGACAATTGGTTAAAACGAACCTATATGTTCAAACAAATAAAATATGCCCAAATTAACATATATATAAATATATATATATACATATATATATATAAATATATATATATATATATATATATATATATATATATATATATATATATATATATATATATATACATATATATATATATATATATATATATATATATATATATATATATTTATATATATATGTATATATAGTGTCCTAGCAAGCTAGCTTTAGTTTTTTGACATTGTGATGAATTTTGCTTTGGATTTTTTTTTTGCTTGGTTATCTCCCTGTGGCCTTGCCAAGCCAGTAATATATATATATATATATATATATATATATATATATATATATATTAATAGAGATTAAAACTCAGTACACAAAAAAACTTTGGTTTCACTAGTGAGAATCTTTCCTTTTGGGCACCGGCAATTAACAGTTAAATGGAAGTGAAATCAAATATTTATATAACTATGTAAGCGGACTGTAATAATCAACAGTCATGAGAGTATTCAACAAACACGAAGTTGGAATGATGCATGTATGCTAGTTCACCTTTTTTTCTCAATTCACTTAATAGGGCTTAATTTCATATTTTTAATATATGCATGCACAGTGCATGTGTGCCTGGTGCGTGCGTGAATGTGTGTGTGTGTATGCGCACGTGTGTGTATCTGTTTGTGTGTGTGTGTGTGGGGGGGGGTATGTGTGTGTGTGTGTGTGTGCACGTGTGTGTGTGTGTGTGTGTCTGCGTGTCCGTGTGTTTTCTATAGAAAGAATGATTAACTGTTCTAATAAAAACATATAAATGTATACAAATATAAACATTTTGGGAGAAGACAATGGAAGTGACCACGAATCTCTAAGTGCATTCCTAAGTGAACTACTAGGGCGGGACCTCTCTTCAAATATATCCATGCATTTTATTTTGAGACAATTTAAATTATGTATAAAATTCTCCATAAGAAAATCTGTACCTGCCCCCCCACACCTTACGGTGGTAGAACCTCGTTCAAACCTCAAAAAAGTATATTTGATTTTGATGAAATTGAAGTAATATGTTTAAGATATTAATTCGCTAAGTTTTGCAAAATGTCAGTATTAAGGGTAAAAACAGAAAATAATACGATATTGTGAGGATTGGAAAGAAGGCATAGTAGTGTTTTTAGTTGAATTCTGAGCTTCAAACTATTGTGCATCTCGTAAATGATTCAATATTAAAAAAAAGTTTTCGTATCGAAACATATCTCTATTTCTCGGAACTACTGGTGTGATCTGCCTTAAATTTTGCATGGACCTTAGTGATAACAAGGTTTTGGGAATTAAGTATTATGGTATCCGTTCAATGCACAGAATGAATAGGAATTAGCATTTAATGCCAAACTGAGCCCAAATTTAACCAAATTCAGCCATTAATTATATTCAACCATTATATATATTCAACCATAAAATATATTCAACCATAAAATATATTCAACCATAAAATATATTAAACCATTAAATATAGTCAACAATTAAATATAGTCAACCGTTAAATATATATTCAACCATTAAATATATTCAACCATTAATTATATTCAACCATTATATATATTCAACCATTAAATATAGTCAACCATTAAATATAGTCAACCATTATATATATTCAACCATAAAATATATACAACCATAAAATATATTCAACCATTAAATATAGTCAACCATTAAATATAGGTAACCGTTAAATATATTCAACCATTAAATATATTCAACCATTAATTATATTCAACCATTCTATATATTCAACCATTAAATATATTCAACCATAAAATAGTCAACCACTAAATATTTTCAACCATTAAATATAGACGACCATTAAATATAGTCAACCATTAAATATAGTCAACCATTATATATATTCAACCATTAATTATATTCAACCATTAAATATAGTCAACCATTAAATATATTTGACCATTAAATATATTCACCCATTTAATATAGTCAACCATCAAATATAGTCAATATTATATATATTCAACCATTAATTACATTCAACCATTAAATATAGTCAACCATTAAATATATTCAACCATTAAATATAGTCAACCATTAAATAACGTCAACCATTATATATATTCAACCATTAAATATATTCAACCATTAAATATATTCAACCATTAAATATAGTCAACCATTAAATATAGTCAACCATTAGATATAGTCAACCATTATATATATTCAACCATTAAATATAGTCAACCATTAAATATAGTCAACCATTAAATATATTCAACCATTATATATATTCAACCATTAAATATATTCAACCATTAAATATAGTTAACAATTAAATATAGTCAACTATTAAATATATTCAACCATTAAATATATTCAACCATTAAATATAGTCAAGCATTTTATATATTCAACCATTAATTATATTCAATCATTAAATATAGTCAACCATTAAATATATTCAACCATTAAATATAGTTAACCATTAATTTCGCATAAAACAATCATCGGGCTATAACTCTTTTTGGTTTTTGTTTTTAATGGACAAACGTTTAGTATCTAAAAATAAATTATGTAATTGCTAAATTTCGTATTGGTAATAATTATAAAATAAATCATTTTTTACCAATTAATTATCTTTAGTTTTAAGTCGTTAAGTTGACGAATACTTCAGCTAGTTTAATAGAATCATATGTTTTTTACCACCATGAATAATTAATGTCATTATAAAAATATCAATATTCAACATTTGTTTTTCATTGCGGAATATGAAAAAGTTTTTAAACGAAATCGTTGTAGAGGATCCCCAATCCTGGCGATGAAAGCGCAATGAAATCTCGTTTGAATCTCGTTAATGTCACGTAAATTAACGAGAACTCGCGAGAAAAATATTCGATGAAAAAATCAATTAAAAAAAAAAGGCTGACTATGTCGGCGGCGATGGGTCGACATATAAGTACCAGTATTATCTATCAGTTTGTCTGACAGAAGGGCGAATGATGACGAGACACGACGGAAGGCGGGTGGGACAAATACGTTAGTTGTCTGCTCGGATGGAAGACATAGAATATCGATACGAAGATGGAAGAGTATTGGAAATATGACACTAAACTGACACGGTTCTTTTTACGCCAACCTTATCAGCTATATGAATCGATGGAGCTAAAGATACGAAATCACTAATGTAATGGAGATATCGTGTCAGTATGTTGAAATGAACGGACAGGATCTTATTTAAAATGAGTTGTACATACGTGTAGCTTCAAGAAAACAATAATAATTAAGCCTAATTTTTTTTTTTTTTTTTTTTTGCTTCTAAAGTGCATTAAATAAGTAAATAAATATATTTTGAAAGATATTTGGCGACGTAAATAGAAGGCCGGTCCACTAAAGTCACGTTATCTGCTGACATCGCAGAATTAAGTACACTTACCAACGTCAAGCGATAGAAGACCAATACGAGAATAGCCATTTTCTGTTTCAATTCTCAAATAAATTGCCGACGAATCAATTAAAACTGATCCAAAAATGACTGCTGTTCCTTTTTAGATTTGAGCACCTGCAATTAAAAAAGCGTACTTTTTGCCAGGAAAATACTAGAGTTAATTTGCTAAGCGTATTTAATAATTGATTTTAAAATGCGCCCGTTTTAAAATATTTTAATGAGATTTTTTTACACTCCCTGTTTGATATATAATACAGCTGACACTGTTTCTTATAAAGCGTCATCACGTAGACACCAGTTTTATAATTACTTTGGAAATTCCTTAATAATTAAAACAGAAAATGACTATCCTTGTAATAGTCGTCTATCGCCCGTAGCTATTGTACTTGATTCATTGATTTCAGCAGATTACGCGGCTTTAGTGAAACGACCTTATATTCACGAAAGCCACGCTCGTATAGGTTTATATGCGTGATCGACTGATTTTTCCATATAAAATCTTATTTGAAGCCACGATTCTTGCTCTTATTCCGTGGACGAAATGAAAACAGATATTTTAAAGAATCTAGTTAAAATGTTAAAATTTGTTAAACTAGTAAAATGAATAAAAAGAAATATATTAAATTAAATGAAACATGATATAATCATAGTTCATTTAAAAAAACATTTAATAACAAACAATCGTTTCTGCCCATTTTGTAAATATACACATTTATGTAAGCAAAATTTGTCAAATATTCACAAAAGGATTCATCCGCGCATTCCACAATAAAGCTAAAAAAAATTTTTTTTAAGACGTGTCCAATATTCATTTCGTTAATAAACTAGTGAATGTTTCTGCTCGGCGAAATTTAAAGTTTAAGAAGCCAGTACAAGGCAGAATTTGAAAAGTTTATAATCAACTAAGATATACAAATATAAACAAATAAATGATTTTTTTTATTATGCATTGTATTAGCTTTTTGGATGTACACCTTTCAATTTAAAGTAATTTAAAGTAAAACAACGCTTACATCACGGAAAAAAAAGTAACTAATGCATTTCATGCGAGTCACGCATTCTTTCTGATTAGAACATTTGAAATCTCACAACTGCAAGAAATCTACTTTTCTACCATGCAGAAGTATAAAATGCACAAACTGTTTTGATTTCTGATTATGACATTATATTGCCGAAATTTAGTTGATTATAAACAAATAAATGTTTTTATTAAAACAAAATCTGCGTTGTATTTCTTAAACTTACGAATTCCAATTCTATTTATACATGTTTAATTTTAGATTTCTTTCTTTTTTCTGCATCTTATCACTCCAATTAAAAGGAAAACATTTCTTAAAGATGTTTTTCATTTTAACAATTCATAAATTTTGTCCTCCATATTTGCTTGTTTTCTTTCCATTAAGATGTCCACAAAACATGTGGAAAATCCACGCATAAAATAATATTCATTCGTGATTCATGCAGTTATTCTCTTTATTTTAACATTTTTTCTTTTAACCTTTTCCTCTTCACGGCGTTTTTTCCTATTTATCTTTCTCTTGAGGAGAAATCTATCATGTCGCCATTCATCAATCTCGTATGCGTCACTTCCGATGTAATCATGCACAACATGATGTAACTTTCTGAATAAATAAAAATGATTAATTTTATTAATTTATTTGAACATAATAATTCACTAAATTATTCAATTTGTTTTACTAATAACAGCAATTTTCTATTATCTAGTCTTTTAAATTATGTCCGTCAAATTTAAACTGTGATTCTTATTAACCAATTTTCGTTTGTTGTTATTCTACCATATTATTGGTTATATAATAACGTACTTTGCTACCATTTATGTACTTTTACTTTAATCTGATTCAGTAGTTTACTAATATAATGACACTGTGATGCAATCCGTTAATTTAACCATAAAAAGGCGTAGTTAGAGAAGTATTTGCAAAATTATTCAGAACGTATCATAGTGCACGGAGAACGCCACATAGTGCAGCTTTTTTAGATAATAATAAACATGAGAAAATGGATAATTTTATGGCATCAATAGCTTTAAAGAAGTAATTTAATTAGTATTCAAAGTTTTAAGGGAGTAATTTGATGGCATCTTCAGTTTTGAGGGGCTAATTTAATGGCATCCATATTTCTAAGAAAGTAATTTAATGACATCTGGCATTGTAAGGGGGTAATTTAATTGTATCAATAGTTTTTCAGTGGTCATATAATGGTATCTATAACATTTTTATCAGTGTTACACTTAAATATAAAAGAGAACTTTTGTCAGTCTGTTATGCTAAAATTTGAAATCTCACATAGAAAACTCACTATATCTGTCTATGTGTCTTCATTTTTTTCCCAAGTGAATGTTCATCGAGATGCAAACTCGCTGAGCGCGGGGTGAGTCAAATGATTGCATTTTTGTGGAGCGTTCTTTTTAGTCGGAAAAATAGATACTAAGGGGTCAAAATTGAAAAAAAAATTGGCAATTAATATGCGTAAGTCGACTTAAAATGCTCGTGTACGCATACATTTATTCATTCAAGTTGGTCCATTTTTAACTGTTTCTAATCCGTCTGACGATAGCTTCAACAGTAACGACTAAGGTTGGAGCGGTAGATGTTTAATTTCGATTCTAGTTGGTGGCACCTAAGTACTATTTTTTTTCCTTTTGAAATCACTTTTGAAATCACTACTATATATTGTGTACAATATAATAATTGATAGAGTATTGGCTCTATAATAATAAATACGAAATTTGCATAAATTAAAATATCATAGTTAAGCGTACTTTGCGTCGGATAAGATGTCAGGCTTGCACACTTAGCTTCGTAATAGAATTTTGGTCAGTCTGTAATGCTTAAGTTTGAAATTGGACCTTCATTGCTAAACATGTCGATTTTTTTATGAAAATCGCCCAGACACGGTGTGTAACCACTTAATGTAAGGCGCTAACAATACCGAAAGATGATTATTGCACAAAAATATGAGATATCTATTTTCACCGCGAGAACAATTCTATCGTAAAATGTCGACTGTTTATCCGTATGCAAATTCAAAAATTTTTCAAATGCAGTGAAAAGTTGTTGCTTTTTACTTTGTTTTTGCTGCTAATTTATGCAATATTTTTACGAGAGAGAAATGTTTCTTTTCCCCCTTTTCGTTTTACTTGGACTAAATGAAAGACTTTTTTTCATTGAGTGGAATTTTCTGAAATATTCTATTTTTAACTGTCGGTTCTAAAGTCCAAAACTTTTTTTTCTACCGCGTGGGACAACTCCCCCGCCTCCACACACACACACACACACATAAAAAACAGCCATTTTGGTTAACTTCCAGATAATTCCACAATTATTTTTATTCTTTTGCAACTGTAGTGTACCAGAGTACATTTTTTCTTGTTTTGTTTCGCAAGTAAAAAAAAAAGTATTTTTTTGTCCACCCTCATATTGGGTTATCTCTAAGGTTTTTACCAAGAAGCAAGGGATAAATTGCTACCTCCCCATACGCACACACACTCAAGGAAAGGATATTTTCTGTTTGTTTTTTATTATTATTTTATCTCTCTTCTCCAGTCAAAAGCGGAAATGATTTTTTTTTTCGTGCGTTTGGAAAAGCCATTAAAAGATTAAAGCAGTATTAATAATAAAGGCTCAGATGGATCAGCAGCAGAAAGCTGAGGAAAATTTAAAAGAACGTGATAAACAGCTCCAGTTACAATTTCAAGAGAGGCAACAAGCGTTGGAAGAGAGAATGCTACTTCAACAACAGAGACAAGAAGAGCTATGGTTAAAAATATTCGATAGAACGGAACAAAGGGACGACAGTTTTGCTTTTTCCCAAAGTACAATATGGAACGCTATAGAAACGTTTAACTGCCAACTGGAGTTGAAGGGGACGTTTGACGCTTTCTATCGGAGATATGAGGACCTATTCACCGTGGATTGTCAAGAGTAGAGCAACGCTAAGAAAGTTCGCCCACTTTTGAGGAAATTAGGGACTACAGAACACAGCAAGTTTATGGATAATATTCTCCCTAGGAAGACGAGTGAATTGGAATTTTCTGAAGCGGTCAAACTTTTATCCGAACTGTTTAGCCCGAATTCTACGCTGTTTCATAGATGAAAGTGCTTGAAAAAGCGACAACGACGATTACCTAACACTCGCGTCCGTGGTAAATAAACATTGTGATGATTTCTGTCTATCTGACTTATCGGCAGATAACTTCAAGTGTTTAATTTTTACGCAGGGTCTAGTCTCATCGAATAACGCTGAGATTAGACAATGTGTTCTCTCTAGATTTGAGAGCGAACAGAAGTTGGCCGAGGATTGTCAACGGGTAGTCTGCGTAAGGAACAACTCGAGATACGTCGAAGAGGTGGCGCAACATTCATTAGAACGACGACCTTCGGAAAAATACTCACCTCGAAAAATACTCACCTCGAAAAATACTCACCTCGAAAAATACTCACCTCGAAAAATACTCACCTCGAAAAATACTCACCTCGAAAAATACTAACCTCGAAAAATACTCACCTCGAAAAATACTCACCTCGAAAAAGCAAAGCTGGAAGAAAACTCGGTCTACATCTAATAAGTACCACCCAGTCACAAGACCCTGATCCCCTAGAAGCCCGTGCTATCGCAGCGGCGGCAAACATTGGTCGCGTCAATGTTTTTTACAAATATAAGTACTGCAACGAATGTGACAGGAAGGGCCACAAAGCGACCCAGTGCAGGAAGAAGAAGGTCAAGACCAGCGTCTAACAGACTAGATTCGACTTGAATTCGGATAAGAACCGGCGCAAATATATCACGGTTAACATCGCAAATAAAATTGTGCATCTAAAATTGGATTCCGGATCAGACCTGTCCATCATTAACCTTAAGACATGGAAAACGCTAAGGAAGACGAACAAATCAGCTCGAGCTGTAACAGGCTATAAAGTGGAATTTGAGAGAGAGAGAGCTCACACTCCCAGTGACCTTAAATGGTATTACTAAAAAAGTGAAAGTGTATGTACATAGGACATCCGAAAACCTCTTCGGTACTGATTGGATGAAGTGATTTGATTTGTGGGACCAACCTATGAATAAATTCTGTCATAGGGTAGAAGGCTCGTCCAAGGAAGCGCAACAACTGAAAGACGAGTTAAAAAAGGGATTTCCAGAAGTATTATCACCAGGACTAGGAAAGTGTACAAAGGCGATAGCAAAATTCGAGCTAAAAGAAAACACTCTGTACGTTTTCAAGAAGAAACGAAAAGTCCTATTTGCAGCAACAGAGAAATCGAAAAAGAAAGTTTCAACGGAATCTGCCAAAAGAGGCAGAAAAACTGAAACTGCAAAGCCAGGAGCTAAAAACCCCGCAACAAGAAAATTCCTCAAGCCAAAGCAACCTAAGGAAGCAGGTAAACAATTTCTACACGTGTATAGGATTACACCCAACCCGAACACACCAACAGTAGTCTCACCTGTTTGCGCGGAAAGTGAGATCCGTTTTTGATAAGCTTTTACCCAAACAGTCAAGGCCACTAGTGACCACTTATGTACCCAGTAAACGTTTCATACCAGGTGAAAAGGTGTTTTTCAAAAGTTATAAAAACAACACATCATTCTGGGAGGTGGGTACAATTACCAAGAGAGTCGGTGACATGGTATATATCATCCAAGGACTAACATATACCCACAAACTTCATCAGAACCAACTAAGATGTCGATCAGTGGAAACTAGCGACAGTCCACCATTGGAAGATGAGCCGATAGACACTTTCTTTGAAACTTTTGATCTTGAACCTCCTCAATCAACATCTGAACCACGGAGGTCGTTCTGTAAGAGAAAGTTTACCGAGCCATTGATGGTAAACCCTAAAAGAAGAGGTGCTGACAGCTTTTATGAACAAAAAGCTTGGAAGAGGGGTGTTGGAGACGCCCCTCCATGGGATTAATGGACTATCTCATGACGTCACTTCCTCTGTATTGAGTACCGGTGCCGGCAGTCTGAGATTGGCACGCGACCAAGCTGGTCATGGGCAAACGTCCAACCGTTGAGTAATGGTATTAATATATGTGAATACATGATTGTTTCCTACAAATCCTGTGTTCCTTTCGTTTATTACCATTTAACCCCATAACAATTTTCTCATAAAAGTATACTTTTTTATTATGCTATAGATCTGTTTCGTTGAGAGACGTTCAAAATAGAAACAAAGATGGGGGAAAATTAATAAACCGTCGAATGTAATATCATATAATGTGGCTATGAATAGAACTAGTAAAGGAAGAATTAAAAGAAAAAATGAAATGGTAAAAAAAACTACAAAAAGTAATAATGAGAGAAAATAAGGGGAAAAACAAACGAAGGAACCATATCTGGTTTGATCCGCCGTAGAGTGACCACGTCAAAAATAACATTCCGAAAGAATTTTACCAAATTATTGATAAACACTTCCCCCAGAATGTAAAGTAAGCAAAATAATTACTAAAATTACAGTTAAACTTTTCTTCTCCTCTTCATCTAATTTAACCAAAACTATACTAAGTTCCAACAATGCAAAATTGAAAAAAATCAGGAAGAATAGGAATAAGGAAACCCAAGAACAAGATAGTGAAAAAAGCTGCAATTGCAGAAACCCAGATGAATGTCCACTTGAACAGAATGCATAACTTTGGATATTGTCCATAAATGTGAGATGATAACTGAAAACAATAGTAAGGTATACTTGGGGCCGACAAAATGGCAATTCAAAGATAGATTCAGTAAGCACGTAATATTCTTCAAGTTAAAAATAATGAAACAAACACCAATAATAATGAGAATGACAAGAATAACGATATTGTAATAATAGAATCAAGAAACGTAAGAAGATAGACAACACAGTACTCGGTGAATGGATTGGGAAACTCCGTAGAAATAAAACTGAATATAAATTAAAATGGTTCATAGTAGAGAGGGTTAGTAAATATAAACCAAATAAATCGAAAATACGTAGCATGTGTATCATTAAATTATATCACATATTAACATATAAGGAAGATTTATTAAATAAGCGTCTGGATGTAGTGCAGGAATGCCTGCATATATCCTACATTAGACCAGACTAAATAAAAAGAATAACAAAAATAGAATATATATAAACGAGTAAATAAATATACATAAAGGGGGGAAGGAGATTAGATTATAACGTATGCTTGATATAGAAAATATAACTCAAATATAAATTATGGGAAAACTCACTCTTGAAATATCAACAAACTAAAACCGAAGCAAATAATAAGATATAACAAACATATAATGTTAGATTAAACAATTTTAGTAACAATTAAGGGAGTGATAGTAAACTCATAAATAGAGGCAGTACAGCACTGATAACAATAGATTTCTAAAATCTATAGAAGCGCAACATAAATATGAGAATTAATTAACTAGGAAGTAAGATACAAGGAAAGATCATATAAAGAAAGGAAATTTTCAACGAGATACTTTAGAAATGTAATGCTTTAATAGCATAAATATAGTAACATAAAAATAATCCACAAATTAGCCAGCAAATGTTAATATATAAAAAAATAAATAAAGGGAAATAACTAAGCAAAAGATATATTTGGAAAAGTAAATTAGAGTGATCTCCCCTGGATTAAAAAAAAATAGCATATAAAGTAAAATATTTATTCGAAGACAGATAAAAAAAATATATTCCAAAGATATTGTATTTTTAATACAGAACAATTTAAATTCAAACTAATATACAATAAGGATCAAATGGAGAAAATAAATTATAGGGAGTAAATTAAATAAGATGAATATCATTCAGCATCAGACAAATGTAGTATATTTGGCATTGTAATATTCATATTATATTATTGTCTGCTATGACTGGAAAAAAACATTACTCTTGGAATATTGATAAGAAAACCATATATATTAGTGTTGGAACAGATCGTAATTGGAATCGGAAATCGAAAATTCGAAAATTTCGGAACTTTATACGAAATTACTGGTGACTATATGTTATAGCTACAGATGGAATAATGAGTGTACAGAACTAATGTGTAAAAGTGCAAGTGAGTATGCAAAATTTATGTATAAACGCGCAAAAATTTAATGCATACGCGGACGAAAACAAACATGGCGACAAATGAAAACACTATGGAATACATATGTTACCTAGCATCTTCTCTCTTCTTCTGATGAGAAGCATTAGACTTCGAAATACCTACGTATAAAACGTTTACTTATCTTACACTCCTAATTGATGTATTACTCTCATTGAATAAACGATTAAATTTATATACATTAGTGTATATTTTTATATTGTTGTTCTTTTATTCTTTATCTTGTGTGTGTGTGTGTGTGTGTGTGTGTGTGTGTGTGTGTGTGTGTGTGTGTGTGTGTGTGTGTGTGGAGAGAGAGAGAAAAGAAAAAGAACAGAGTTATATGTTCATTAACGTTTCGTCTTTATTTCAAGACTTCCTCGGGATGATTAACTTGAAGAAAATAAAATATAAGTACAATATTCGAAAATATGTGAATATACAAATATATATTTCATTTCATTCCTTCACTAAAGCATGACTTTTATAGCCAATTCATATAAAATGTTGTGATCCTTGAAATATATAAAATTGCTGCCATCGTCCAAAATGACATCTGGCAGCCCAGGAACCACGCCGCACCAGCATGTTTATTTTTAATAATAAATGTGCACATAATTAAAACAGTATTCATGCTGACATTTTCTTGTCTTTCCTGATGGACTTTAAACTGTGATTAAATATTCACAGATCGAAGCATCTCTACGACTGCGGTCAATGTGTTGGTAAAACAGGAATTCATCACACAAAAGAAAAGCAAGAGAATTTTTCATTCTCCTAAAAATAATCAGCGACGATGAAAATTCGTGATAGAAATTTGCTGCAGATAAAAATAACTGTCACGTGATTATGGCTTTGTGAAATGCAAAACTAAAGCCGTATATTATTATTTCTGTTCAAACTTGATTCTCGTCATTCAACCATGAAATCATGGCGAAATTTATGACAAACAATTTGTTGGAATTACGTTTCTGATTATTTTTATGAGGATTGATTTTTAGTGGATTATTTGGATTCTTAAGACTATTGCCCTTATCTTGAGTTTTATTTTCACCACGTTTCTGTCGATGTAACCTCTAATTTTATTCAGGTTTATTTTGTTGAACTCGGGAATCTTTCTGTCGAATTTGTAAATCTGCGTGATGGATAAAGTACTTGGTAAAATTCAGTTGTAAGTTACATTCATCTGGAGGCTGAAGGTTCAATCCTCAGTGCAGGTGAGACTTAAAATACAATTGCGAATTACTTAGGACGCTTGCACAGTCATGGCTGACGGAACAAGAGTATGCTACTCGCATTCAGTATTCGGATTGCCGAGTTTGACAGAAAAATTCCTCAATTCAACAAGATACACCTAAAGAAGGTCACCTTTACACCTAAAGAAGGTCATCTTTACACCTAAAGAAGGTCACCTTTACACCTAAAGAAGGTCACCTTTACACCTAAAGAAGGTCATCTTTACACCTAAAGAAGGTCACCTTTACACCTAAAGAAGGTCACCTTTACACCTAAAAAAGGTCATCTTTACACCTAAAGAAGGTCACCTTTACATCTAAAGGTCACCTTTACACCTAAAGAAGGTCACCTTTACACCTAAAGAAGGTCACCTTTACACCTAAAAAAGGTCACCTTTACACCTAAAGAAGGTCACCTTTACATCTAAAGGTCACCTTTACACCTAAAGAAGGTCACCTTTACACCTAAAAAAGGTCACTTTTACACCTAAAGAAGGTCACCTTTACATCTAAAGGTCACCTTTACACCTAAAGAAGGTCACCTTTACACCTAAAGAAGGTCACCTTTACACCTAAAAGTCACCTTTACACCTAAAGAAGGTCATCTTTACACCTAAAGAAGGTCACCTTTACACCTAAAGAAGGTCACCTTTACACCTAAAAAAGGTCATCTTTACACCTAAAGAAGGTCACCTTTACATCTAAAGGTCACCTTTACACCTAAAGATGGTCACCTTTACACCTAAAGAAGGTCACCTTTACACCTAAAAAAAGGTCACCTTTACACCTAAAGAAGGTCACCTTTACACCTAAAAAAGGTCATCTTTACACCTAAAGAAGGTCACCTTTACATCTAAAGGTCACCTTTACACCTAAAGATGGTTACCTTTACACCTAAAGAAGGTCACCTTTACACCTAAAAAAAGGTCACCTTTACACCTAAAGAAGGTCACCTTTACATCTAAAGGTCACCTTTACACCTTAAGAAGGTCACCTTTACACCTAAAAGTCACCTTTACACCTAAAGAAGGTCATCGACCGAAACATTGTAAAAATTACACTCAAGATGAAAAAAATAGTCTGAAGAATACAAATGATAGAAAATAAAACATCTGTTATTATTTCCGGCTAAACTTGATTATCGTCATTCCGTTATCAAATCATAAAGACTGTTGAAATTTATGACTAACAATATTTCGCAAGAAATTATTTTCTTAAAGGAGAAGTGTTGACATTAAGTCGCACATTTTTTATTTATGTTTGAGTGCATGATTGAAAACACTCAAATCTCAGAACATATCCGAGCATTTGAATCAATTAATATCAATTATTTTAAAACAAAATAAATAAAAGACTAAGACTTACACTAAATCAAAGGAAAAAAATGTTTATTCCATTTTCTAACTAACTCTATAAAAATAGATCCCCAAATAAATCCAAGATGACCACTAATTGATTAAAGACTTCCGGTATAAGATATTGCAATACTGATTAATTAAGTTAAATTTATTATGGAATAATTAATTTAAAGAAATTGTGAGTCAAAAGAATTAGATTTTATTTAAAGAAAATTTAATTAAAAAAGTCAGAGTGTTGATACAACACTTCTTAGAATAGATTCCAGATTAAATAAAATTAATTATGTAATCATTACAAAATGGGGACAGAAATCTATTAAATCAACAAACATGTTTTAATAAAGCTGATATCTTTCTGGATAGCACAAAAATTAGTTTTGAGGATAGAAACGCCATTAACATGCAACACATAATAATTTATTAACATTTTTATGAACATAATGTCCATAGTATTTTAAATGTAGAACTGACTCAAATGCGATAAATTAATAAATACTAATAAATACTCAGAAAGTAATATTGTGCTACATAGTTCAATACAAATAATAAAATCACATTCTAACAAACAATCTTTAACTTACTCTTTCAGTTCAGCACCTTTTAGCAGACAATGTTCATTATTTAGCCTTTTTTTCAAATGTTTCCTTTTTTATACATAACATTTCGCTGACTTCTTTCTTCAGAAAAGTACCGCTGCATGTCGATTTTTATTTTTTTACAAAGACGTAACCACATATCAAGACCCGGAGGACACTCGAGGATAAGGGTTAAAGAGTGTGCAGTAGTCTATTGGACAATATCGTAGTAATCGTTAGTAGTGGAAATTTGGTAAATGAAATTACTTAAGGGGGTGGCTCATCAAGAACTTTTGTTCACGTTGGAAGACAACCATATTGCAGTCAGCTGGAAAGCAGGGAAACGGTAGAGCAGTTCTAAGAAAGAGCCTTTGTTCATGGACAGGCACAGATAAAGAATGAGGGAAATCATTGATAGTGATTACAGGTAGATGAGTGATTTTGTGAAAGTTTGGCAAGGGAGGACCATAGCTTGGAGCTCAGACAAGCTCTTGCCATGAAAAAATGATAAAACAGAGATAGGCTCGTAATGTCTCTTCTGTGAGAAAGAAATTGAAGGGAAGACAAAAGGGCATCCCCCACTAGGCTATGAAGTCTGTTT
This sequence comes from Euprymna scolopes, assembly GCF_053919585.1. Lineage (NCBI taxonomy): Eukaryota > Metazoa > Mollusca > Cephalopoda > Sepiida > Sepiolidae > Euprymna > Euprymna scolopes. The sequence continues at coordinate 31,571,011 of NC_136525.1, forward strand.
TGAACTCTGTCAAGTCAGGATAATATCTTTGTAGCACCTCCCGCCGAGATGTGGATGTACTCCATCCTTGGACGTACTTGGCTCTTACATCAGCAGCCTTTGAAGTGTTACCATAGATGGTAGTGTCATCAGCATAAATGTCTACAAATAATCTTAGGATGTGGTTTGGGAGATCATTGATCAGGAAGAGAGTTGGGCCCAGAATGGAGCCCTGAGGGACTCCTGCATTAATACTGTGAGATTTTGATTTTTGCCTATCAACCACTACTCTTAGAAGCCTATCAGAGAGAAATGATTTAATAATTGAAAAGACATTTTCAACTATACCGTAGCTGGAGATCTTGTGAAATAGGCCTTTATCAAAGGCCTTTGATATGTCAAGAGCAATTGCTCTAGAAAGGAAACTAATCACTAATCCTATGAAATATAACTGTTAGCATATCTGCTGTAGATCTAGCATGTCACTAAGGAGGTTATTTTTGCTGAGGTGGTTGACTACTTCTCTATTTAACACAGGTTCCAGCAGCTTACTCATGATGCACAGGAAACTTATTGGTCTGTACTGAAAGAGAGATGATCGATTACCTGAATTTTTAATTACAGGACATACTGATAAGGTTTTCCTGGGTGTTGGGAAGCAATTCTTCTTAAGACTACGCTTAAACAGCTTTGTAAGTATGAGAGCTAGTTCCGGTTGAAGCTTTTTGAGCACTATAATAGGAATTCCAAGTTACTTTACTGGAATCAAGGTTCTTAATTAGGTTGGCAATATCACACACAGATATTTCTATGTCACATAGCTTGTTTTCAAATTACAATGATCATATATTATTATAATGACATTTGAAAACGAGGTTACTTCAAAGGGAGGTGACTGTTATATTCTTATCTAAGGTTACCAAATTGGGTTTTTATGCCAATTTTTACGAATTGGGCCTTTTTGAAGGAGTTTGGCCTTCAAAAATTGTTTTTACCTTTTTTTAAGTGTAACGTACAGACTAACTAAAGAAGGAACAATCAGAATATTATAGAGATGAATGTTAAAATCTGTTTTTTTTTAATAAAGCAAAATGTTTATGTAATGTTCTAATTATCTCCCTTGGATAACTTTCTATTAAAAGAGATAACTATTGCAGTAATTTTTATAAACAAGCGTTTGATGTTTTTTCACTGGAATTAATTGTTAAGGGACCTCGGAATAAATTATATTTTGAGAATTTTAGTAGATAATAATCTCATCTTTTACGTAAGGTCCAGTTAAAGGTAAAACACTACACAAGACACACCTACAAAGGCCATAAATCTTTTTTCACCATTGCCTTGGATAAAATATGGGCATATATTTTTTAGTTAGTCATTCTTTGGGGGATGTCAACAGAAACAGAATGAAGTAAGGCTAAACATTTAGAATGGATTTTTAATCTTATTATGTAGTAATTCCGCAACGATTCCTCCGGTTTCCAGAGAAAGTGAGAGAAGGTGTGTGTGTGTGTGTGTGTGTGTGTGTGTGTGTGTGTGTGTGTGTGCGTGTGTGTGTGCGTGTGCGCGCGCGTGTGCGTGTGTATGTGTGTGTGTGTGTCTTTGAAAAAGTGTGTTCATTAACTACTACTTATAGAAGAAGAAGAAGAAGAAGAAGAAGAAGAAGAAGAAGAAGAAGAAGAAGAAGAAGAAGAAGACTTACATTCAAATGAAGGTAGAGTTAGATAAAATTTGGTTTTTAAAGTGAGAAAAAAGTTTCAACTTCCCAAAAAGGGGAACTCTAGATTGGGACAAAAAAACATTGCTTTAGTATGAAACCATGATCAGACACAGAATCTGTTCACATAATAAAGTCGAATTATTCGTCACACTTACATTGATAAATAAAAGCTTACATTTTCCATTTAAGAATTATTAAACAAACTTCTTAATATACTTATTAATAATTCAGCACCTTTGGGTAACTGTAAACTTTGATACAATGTCTAGGAGTGGTCCTAGACGTTGTATCAAAGTTTACAGTCACCCAAAGGTGCTGAGTTCAATCCTGAACGAAGGCAGTGAAAAGTAACATTCAAAACAGAGACTCAGCAATATTAATAAGTTGAGATAAATTTCTTATTAATGATATGCGAGCTACTAAATAAAGGTTAATTAATTTGCATACTCCTTTGAAAAACGAATTTCATTAATTATTAATTTTTTATGATTCCTTATTCCAATAAATTATTGAATTCATTTAACTATTACGACCAGTTCTATTTAGGCATAGTTGGTACTCTTGCAGAATTTGACCTGAATCCTCAGTATATTCTGTCAATTATGGCTCAGGCTCGATTGGCAATCACAGGATTAAGCCGAGCGTTGTTCAAATGTTGAAACGCTAAATCGACATTTTTTGTTTGTTTTTTGCATAATAAATGTAATTTGCTAATTATTTTTGTGGTGATGGGAGGGGGGCATTTTTTCTGTGTATTTTTTTAACATTTGTTGACAAAAAATAATTTTTAAATTTTCTTTAAAAAAAATTCTGTACTTTCACCTAACAATTTACGGTTTTCATAAAAATAATTCATCTTTACCAATAAAAATAAACAACTTCTGTTTACAAAGCAAAACAAAAAAAACGTTTACTGCCAATTTTCTTAAAAAATAAAAAACAAAAATGTAATTTTTGTTGAAAAAAACTGTACTTTTCCTTACAGTTTATGGTTAAAAAAAGATTTATTTTTCTTGTAAAAAAAACTTTTATTGATAAAAGAAATTGCAAAAGAAAATGGTACTTATACACTTATTGAACCGTGCTGAAATAATAAGGTTATTGTTTAGAAACGCATTTTTAACATGGGGAGAGGAGGGTGTTTTGTAACTATTCTGTACTTTCACCTAACAATTTAATAAAAGAGATATCGTTAAAATTTAATTTAACTCGAAAACACTATTTAAAATAGCGTGGTTCAATCAGTGCATAATAAGCACCAAGAAAATAATTAAAGTAAATAAACAACACAAAATGCAACTTTTCTTGAAAAAAAAAAATTATATATATATATATATATATATATATATATATATATATATATTCAGTAAATTTACAGTAGGTTTTTTGCTATTTTTTTTTATTTGTTGTATTCATATTTTTTTCCTGTTTGTTTGTTTTGAAATTCGTCTGCGTCTGTTACTTTGCTCGGCTTAATCTGATGACTGCCGGTCGAGCCTGAACCATAATTGACGGAAAATCCGAGGATCTGGGTCGAATTCTGCAAGAGTATCGCATAGTCTCTTATTGTTCATAATAGCATACAATTTAGGATACCTTATCTCTCTCTCTCTCTCTCTCTCTCTCTCTCTCTCTCTCTCTCTCTCTCTCTCTCTCTGTGGAAAGTCTCTACCAAACTCCTATCTAAATGTTTGCTCTCCAAACTTGAAACTTTATATATAGGAGATTTGGACCCTTGAAACAATTTCGCTTGTAAAAATAACTGCTGAGAAAAAAACAGTTGAGTTTGACAGGAAGAAATCGAATAAAGCTGTTACTCCTGCTGTTACTTTTTTACATGCGCAAAATTAAACATTTAAAGATCAAAGTCGCTTAAATTTTTACTTTACCATCTGTTGGTAGCTTGATAAGACTGATAAAGTTTGGAATGTTATATATTAGATAACAGAACGTTGTCTTTGTGTGCAGCTACAAGTAAAAAGACTCCATAAGCCACACTAACAAAACTGAGACAAAATAGACGCACATTATTTGTATATTCATTTCATGGGTCATCAGGAATAGAATTAGTCAAGGGTCGACATTTTGAGCGATTTTTAATGTTATTATGTAGTAATTTGTCAACGATTTTTAATGTTATTATATTAACTTCAAGGGGAGGAGGTAGAAGAGTGAGAGAAGTGACGGGAGAGAGTTAATATTTTTTATAAATAAAAATATTTTCTTATCCTTGCTTCAGGCAACACCAAGTAACTGTGCTGGTTTTATCATAAAAATATGAGTAAAATGTTTGTTTAACTATATTTTTCCCCATTTTCCTTTTACAAATGTTAGTTAATAAGCTTCAATACTAAAACCTTTGGAATTGAATTAATTCAGAAAAATAATCAGTTGTCGTCTGCTTCTTGCTTATATATAAAAATAAAACTATGTGGATGGATTACGTTTTATTGACTAAGTGTGTAAGAATTAATAGCGCCAGGGTTGTAGGAACCAACAGAATTAATATATCGGCGTTTATTTGGCCACAGTGACATAATTTTGGAAATATTTTCACGTAGCTAGAAAAATAAGTTGAGGTGGATAGAAAAACACGGATATGGCGAATATTCATAATGTCGATTTAGTCTTTTCAGCAATTTCTCCGACCAAAATAATAAAATCCGTTGACGAATAAATATCAAAACAATTTTCATCATTATCTTTTAACAAAATATGAAAACGATTCAGAGACCAATCAAAATGCAAAGAATAAACATATGCTTTTAAAATTTTGGACGCATATAAGAAACCGCATCAGGGAATAAAGACAATATTTCCTTTTTTACATGAGATTATTTAAGCCATACAAAGTCTTCCGTCGTTATTGAAGTTCGGGCTTCTTTATTAGTAGTCTGGCAAGGCCACAAGGGAGTCAATCAAGCAATAACAACCCTAAGCAAAATTCATCTCAAAGCAGTAAAACTAAAGCTGGTTTGCTAGGACACTGTATGTACAAATGTAGGCAAATTTGGACATATTGGCTCTTCTTTACCTAAAGTCATAAACCATTGTAACCATAGTATAGTATTATAATCTTCAAAAAGCTTGCAAATTTTCGTGTATTTATCCCATAGAACCAAAGATATGAGCATTTCAATAGTCAATTTGGCTACCAGTATATATATATATATATATATATATATATATATATATATATATATGAGAAAAATAGAAAAACCGAATGAAATTATTAAAATAATCAACGTTTCGTCCTTATTTCAGATGACATCTTCAGGATATTGAAGTAAAAATGCAAGAAAAGAAAAAGTCATAGATCGTACGAAAAAGAGAACAGTTTTTGAATCCTACCCATGTCGGGAAGGACAAACATGTGTGCGTATGGGAAGGTTGGGTTGTTCGATGTCTATATATGCACTTTTAAAAATGCGTTAAAATAATTATGTACATTTTTTTTCCTCCTGTAAACTTATTCATTTTGTTGAAATATTTAAGGAAAAACGGTTAGCCAGGATCTGTTTTGATATTTTGTTCTTTGATTATTATTTTCCCTATGCTAGGGATTAAATGGTAGAAGCCTTTTCTTTGCGTAATAGTATTAGTATTTAATATTAGTGCTGATTCTAAAAGTCTTCTTTTAGCTCTATCTATCACGTATTTAATAATTTTCGCTTGATCTAAATTAAATGAGTGATCGTGTTCTGCACAATGGCAAAAGAGTGCATTTAGGGCGTTACCATTCCTTATATCTCTTCTATGTTCGTAAAGTCTTAATTTCAATTTTCGCTGTGTTTCACCTATGTACGCTTGTTGACAGTTGTTACATGGGATGGAATATATACCGGCATCGGATGTGAAGGTTTTGGGAGAGTGCTTGGTAGTTTTTAAAACCTAAACATCCGATGTCGGTATATATTCCATCCCATGTAACAACTGTCAACAAGCGTACATAGGTGAAACACAGCGAAAATTGAAATTAAGACTTTACGAACATAGAAGAGATATAAGGAATGGTAACGCCCTAAATGCACTTCGATCTCATATCCAATTTAGATATAAACCCGAAAATCACGAGCAGGCCTTGACTTGTTTGAAAGGAAAATTTTTAAATCCATCTTTAATTATGAATCAAATTTTTGAGGATATTATTCCTCAACCAGAGCAATTTTTATTGATTAAAGACCTTAAGATTCTTCTCAAGCACGTTAAGCTTGAATTGACTGAGATGGACAAGTCCTTTAGTACAGATTTTTTTTTCAGATAATTCTACATCTGGAATTATGGTTGTGCACATTCTGTTCGCTAAATTTCCAAACAGCGTGCACAGAGAGCTAATGAACGTTTCCCCTCTCTTTCTTCCATCATGTCGTACACTTTCGACATTTTGGATATATTGATGGCATCGCCATTAGTTGTGCTGAGGCGGGAAAATAGTCCACCAAACATGTTGGCCTCTTCTTTGGATTCAAAATCTAATATGGCGAAGAGTTCTGAGCCTAAACAGATTAATAAAAAAAAAGAATAATAACTTTAAGTCTCTCGTTAATAATGGCGAGATTAATAAATTTTGTAAATTATGTAGGGTTACTGATCACCCAACTAAAATTTATCCAAATATCGAGACCTTGACTCAAAAATTATAAGAGCCAAAAAACTCAAATTATGTATCAGGTGCCTTGGTGAGCACTCTGGGACTGTTTGCAAAGGAATAAAGGGTTTTCCTTATCCTTGCGCCGTTTGTGGTTTTAAGAACCATTTTTCTATTATGTGCCCCAAAAGTCCCAAATCCTTTGTGAGACGTGCATCATTATCGGGACAGGGAAAATGTATATTTCCTGTACTAAAAATATCAATGAAGGCGAAAGGGTGCCCAGTCTATTTTTACTGTCTTTTGGATACGGGTAGCCAGAAATCCTTCTTTTCTAACGTAATACTAAACCGTTTAAGTCCCGGGAATAAATAAAAACCTGGGATGGTGGAAATGCCTGTTAATACTCTTATGGGGACTAATTCTTTACAACTTAGGGAACTGGAAGTGTCTCTTAACGTTCCTTTCCTTTTTCTGATTTGTTTGCAGATGATTTGAGGTTAAAGTTTCAAGTGGACAAATTTGATGAAATCACGTCGAAATTGACTAAAGAGGGGTTTCGTCTTTGTCCTCGATACTCTGAATTGAATGGGTCTACTATTCACGGCACAATTGGCCTGGACCTTATTCCACGGATAGATAATCTCAGTTTAATTAAATGTTTGGAAGGTTCTGCATGGAAACTCCCCAAGTACATAATTCCCTTCGGCGGGGGGTCTAAATTTTTGAATTTCAATGCAAAGGTTAAGGAAGAGTTACCGGCCTTTGATCAAGTTACTAGAGCACTACCTACGTGGCATTCTTACTTAATTGATAGTGTGTTAAATCCTCTAGCTACTTATGTAGATGCGCTTCAACCTTTTCTCAACGATTCTGCTGCTGAACGTGGAGGGGAAAGGTTTTATCCCTAGACTCCATTGGTATTAACGAACCAAAAAGCTGTCTTCTCTTAATGAAGAAAAAATAAATGCTTTCGAGGAGGTTAGCCTTAAATGTGGGGTAACCCCTAAATTCAAATATGTTCCTTCGTCGGACAATTCAGCGAATCTTCTAACCAGAGGCATTACTACCTCTAAGTTCAAACAATTGTTCAAATTTTGGATCTGCGGACCAGCTTGGCTACATCAAGTTAACATCTGCTGATCCATATCTCCCTTACCCTGTCTTAATGACAGTAACGAAAAAATTGTAACATGTATGTTCTCGGATGAAGCTGATTCAAACAAGAGTCCTTTACCAATTAAAGTATCTGATTTCTCCACATTAACTAAGGCGATTAATGTCTTAGAAAAAGTTTTTTGATTCGGTGACAAATTACGAAAGACTGACACCGTTAAAAGAGCTAAATTGTTGCTTTTTTCTCATATGCAAAATGAAGCTTTTCCCTTGGAATTTCCTTATTCGAAACAACCTACGAATAAAGTTGTACTTCCAAGGGTGACGACCCTTGGCTTATTTCTGGATAAGGATGGACTGATGCGGACCCAAGGATGCATTCAAAACTCAAATGTTTTTCCATATGATGTAAAAATACTGTTAGGAAAAAATAGTCACCTGACCAAATTGATCATTATTGAATCTCACTTGAATTGTTGTCATATGGGAACAAATTCTACCCTTAGCAAATTAAGGCTATTCGGTTTTTGGCTCCCCCAGGGGAGACAAGCGATGAAATATGTTCTCTGTAGCTGTATCATAGTTAAGAGAATCAATTCCCTACCATACAAGGCTCCCTCTGGGTCTCAACTGCCCTCTCATAGTGTAAATTTTGTTCGGGCCTTCAAATATGTGGGTGTGGACTTTACTGGACATTTTTTAGTCAAAAATAATAATCAGGATTTACTTGTATGAGCTTGCGTGCTACACATCTGGAATTACTGCCAGACATGCTCTTTCTTATTAGCTTTTATTAGGTTCACCAACTTATTCGGTGTGCCCACCCACATGTATTCCGACAATGCTAAATCATTCTTGGCGTCGGGTATTATATTGTCAGACGTATTTGTCTCTGACGAATTTCAAGAACATTTCAAATCAACTACTATTTACTCTGCTTGGCATGGGGGAGCATGGGAAAGATTGATTAAACCTGTTAAACAATGTCTATCAAAGTTGTTGGGTAGAAGGAAAGTCAGTTATTTGGATTTCTTAACCGCATTTTCGGATGTTCAAAAGGCCATAAATGATAAGCCACTAACACTTATTTCAGCTTCAAATAGAAGCCTTGATATTTTGACCCCCAATCATTTTTTGCAAATAGGGTATCACCCCCGCCTGCTTATCAATAATTGTGGTTCAGAGGATTTTCCCCAGAACCTCCCAATAGAAATATGCTCTTGCATTCCCTGGAACTGAGCGATGAATTCGTCCGTACATTTAGATGTATTTGGCACAATGACTACTTGCTTTCAATTAGAGAAGTAGATGCCAACATTAAAGATCAAGGCCTCCAGAAGTTCTCCGAATAAGTCCCAACCTTTCTGGGGTTTTGGCAAGGTAATAAAATTATTGTTGGGTAATGGCCATAAGGTCCGCTCGGCTTCAGTTTTGAAGGACGGGTGTGTTCAAGTTCATTCTTTAAAAAATATTTATCCCCTAGAGATAAAACACAATTCTGAATTTGCAATAGCAGAATTTACGGAATAAGGAGGCCCGTTCTTCTGCCCTACATGTTTGATAAGCCAATGATGGAACAGCACCGATGGTGTGTTGCGACTCATGCAATAATTGGTATCATTTCAGTTGTGTTGGGTTTGACCAGCTGGACACCGTAGGTAAGTGGGTGTGTCCGAGTTGTACGGACAAAATGTCTAAATTAATTCATTTTTTCTTATCATTTATCATTTAGACTAGAATGACTTGTTATAATTTTGACTTTGGCAGCAGACACACACATTGAATTATTGACAGTTTTTTAAAAGTACATCATTATCTTGTTTAAAAAAGTAATGATTACCCATTACTTTTTCTCCTTTCCTTGGCAGTGTGGAAGAAATTCTTCAGAAATAAGCAAGCTTTTTATTGGACGGTTTCTCTGCCCAGGGAATTATTTTAACCAATCAAATTGCATGTTATAACTATCTACCGAGAATGCTCTTGGCGCCAATATTCCCTTTTTCAGACCAGAATCCAAAAAGATGCAAAGTTGGACAGACGTGGATTTCTCACTCGAATCGAGGCAGTGAAAAATATTTTGTTGCTTTGAAACGTTTTAATGCCTACACTTGGAGCGGAATATTATCATTGCAATTACCAATGCACTTAAGTAGAACGAATTATATTTGCACGCTTGTGCTACAATTTGATGCCTGTCAAGACGAAATTAAGGTCTACGTTTTGACTGGCTTGTCCGCCATTGGACTGACTCGAAGGACACCTCGTGGATGCCCAGCTAGCAGTATCCATCTTGGAAGTCACCTCAACACTCCAACCAAAGCAATAAATGTTAAGGGGTCATAATAGGGGTCAAAGTTTAAAAAAATATTTGACCTCTGTGGTCTCTACCAAATTACTCAGACAATTTCTGGTCTAAACATTTGAAATTTTACATAAAAGGTATTCAGAGATAGGGCAAGATTTTAATTAGTTTGGGTCAAAAATTTTTAGTTACCAATATATAAATGTATGTATGTTTGTATGTCTACCTAAAACTTTTGACAGAGGCGACGGATTTTCAGTATCGTTTTGAAGGCCGACCTTTCAGACGAAAAATATCGAAAAATTGGCTAAAAACATCTTCACCTTCAACTAGGCACTTTAACAGGGAGGAGCGTCGGTTTTTTCGCCGATATTTTTTAAAGTTATCCTCTCCTTTTGATTGTCTAGCCTTAATTTAAACATAAGTCACTCCAGGTTTGGCGGTGGTCATAACCGCAAAGACGTCAGGTTTTTGCCCCCGTTCCTTTCCTCCTTCGTGGTACGGGTTCGAGCCTGCCTTGCTACTACCACTTTTTTTTTTTTTTTGCTTAACATACACATCCAAAGTGGTCAAAGTTCAACGATATGACCTTTGAGAACTCTACCAAACTCCTCCGACAATTTTGGGTCTAAACACTTGAATTTTTAGATATAGGTTCCTTGGACATGGATCTAACTTAATAAATTGATTTGAGCCCCAAAAAATAAATGTTAAGAGGTCATAATAGGGGTCAAAGTTTTAAAAAAATTGACCACTTTTATTTATTTATTTTTTTGCTCAACATATACCTCCAAACACCCGGGCAACACCGGGCTGAAATGCTAGTATATATATAAAACTGAAAGTGTCTGTCTGTCTGTCTGTCTGCCTGTGTGTCTGTCTATATGTGTACATTTCCCTATACAATAACTCTATCAATTTTCAGTCTATAGACTCGAAATTTGATATACAAAGTATTGAGATTTGGGAAATCATCCGTTTTCAGTTAGAAATTTGGCTGGTAAGGGTGTTATGAAATGGATGGCTGGAACCATCCGATACATAACTGAAAAGAAAAAAAACTTCTTCAAAACAAGATAATAAAAGATTTAAAACAGTGGGCATCGAATAATCGATTGTACACCAGTCGAAACGAAAAGGTTTACGTCGTAAACAGAGAAATCGGACGACGATTTTTTTGTTTACAAAACAAAACAAGGAAACGTGGCATGTATACAAAGTAAGCATGAGAGTTAAATTCACGTTTACCAATAAAGCCAATAGTCGGTCAGCTGAAGAGAAATCGGTCACGATGGCTCTAGGTCAGGAGGCGGCGAAAAATTGTCAAAACGTGACCAACAGAACGCGTGTTCTATTATTGAGCAGTATGATTGACAGATCGCGTGGATTGGAAAAAACCAAGCCAAAATCATGCTAATATAAGCGGTGATTTTTGGAGTCTAACCAGAAGAAGAAGGAGGAGAGAAGAGAGAAGAGAAGAGAAGAGAAGAAGAGAGAGACGCCGATAGGAAACGTGCAATTGTCGAGAGTATAACGTTTCCACACACCCCTCTCCATCACTGAAATGAACAGTAAGCCACACTGTTAAATTTTGAACTATTGAAAATATCTGTGTAAAACGAGAAAATAATTTCAAAACAAAATATATTTTTATATAAAAAGCCGGTGTGTCTTACGTCTTGATTTGTTATGCTAAGTTACGTCTGACCTTTGTGTGCATGTTAATTTCTTTTGAGTCGGGATCGCTGTTATGACAAGCAATGACAGCTACAGAAAGTCGAGAGCGAAAAAATGCACAATCAAGGGGGAAATAACTCTGTCGTCTTAGCCGTTACCATAACAACCAGAAAACTAAACAACTAGACGATCAATAAAAGACGGCTACTGGGTTTTTGTTGCAGCGGGGAACTAACTAACAACGACCGTTCCCAACCTAGGGGTCCTGGCGCTATATAACAAGGGGTCAGAGTTCAACGATTTGACCTTTGAGAACTCTACCAAACTCCTCCGACAATTTTGGGTATAAACAATTGAAATTTTAGATATAAATTCCTTGGACATGGACCTAACTTAATAAATTGATTTGAGCCCAAAACAATAAATATTAAGGGGTCATAATAGGGGTTAAAGTTTAAAAAAATTGACCTCTGCGGTTTCTACCAAATTACTCAAACAATTTCTGGTCTAAACGTTTAAAATTTGACATAAAGGGTATTCAGAGATAGAGCAAGCTTTTTAATCGGTTTGAGTAAAAAATTTGAGCTACCAATATATAAATGTATGTATGTATGTTTGCATGTCTGCCTAAAACTTTCGACAGAGGCGACAGATTTTCACAAGATCAGTATCGTTTTGAAGCTCGAACCTTCAGACAACAAATATCGAAAAATTGGCTAAAAACATTAATTTCTTCACCTTCAATTGGGCACTTTTCTACAGGGAGGGGTCGCTTTTTTCGCCAATAATTTCGAAAGTCATTCCCTCTTTTCGATTGTCTAGTCTTAATTTAAACCTACGTCACTTCTGGTTTGACGGTGGTCGTAACAGGAAAGACGTCAGGTTTTTCCCCATTCTCTTCCCCCTTTAATGGTATGGGTTCGAGCTACTACCACTTTTTTTTTTGCTCAACACACACCTCCAAACACCCGGACAACGCCGGGCACCCATGCCAGCAATAATAATAATAATTTAGTAATTATAGTAACAAATTTAGTAATAAGTATAAAAAAATTTAGTAATAATGATGAAAAAAAACGTATTAAAGATGGCGATAATAATATTTATAATAGCAGCAACAGTGATAGTGACACGAATGTTAATAGGTAAATATATACATATATACATGACAGAACCTCCCCTCATCGTCTGTCTTATTTGAATGGGTCAGCCATTCCACGTTATGGATGTTGAAGTCACCACAGATGTGAATGTTAGCCGAGGGATGTGCAGACAGGATGTGGTCTATTTTCTCAGATATACTCTTAAAGATAATAATTTCGCTGTTATGGGGCCGATAGAAGGCAAATATAAATGCAGTGATGTAAGCAAGTGCAACCCGGAAGCACATATAAGGTAAATTAGGATCTTCTCTAGAGATATCCCTGCCAAACGGGAAGCCATCTTTAATGTAGGCACATATTCCATGCCCATGGCGGTCTTGGGGGTCAGATTTAGATGTTAAGTTAGAGTATCCGTTAATTATGAACTCATTTAGGGAAGTGGTCGGCCCTATTCACGTTTCGCATATAAAGAATATGTCCAGTTTCGTCTCCCGTAATTGGGTTTCAACCTCTGGAAGGTTGGAACGTAGACCCCTGATGTTGGTTGGTTAGTTGGTTGGTTGGTTGTTTTTGTTTTACGGCATATCAACCCTTTTCAGGTTATTAAATGCCGAATCCAGTGATTTTGAAGAAAATTTTTTTAATAGAATATATTTGTTTTTTGCAAGTCAGTTTCTATTTAACCCATAGTTGAGACCCTAATAGGTACTACCACTCCGGGTAAGAGTGAACCTGGGAGCAATGGCAATTAAAGGGTGGCTCCATACTCCTCAAAGCTCGCAAGCTGGAGCCTCACCATCGGATATAGTTTAAGGTCTAATCCAGGACCCCCATTGAGGGACTTTTACCCTCTGCAGGGGAGCAGTCGGTGTATTCTAATGCCCCACCGACAGGGCCCCTGATGTTGGAGAAGGAGACATGGTAGTAGGGGTCTACGTTGGAAGATGGGGTTCTAGGTTTATTTGAGTTTTTTTTTCTGGAGATATTTCATGTTGACGTTTAGGATTTTGCCATTGCTTATGACTTCATTAAGATTGTTCGTGAGCCCACCCGTGTGCCCGATACTACAGGTCAGTATGCAAGCCTTCTAGACCTTTTTCTCTCCACTTCCCCTGAGCTACGTTCATGTTCCCTTCTTTCTCCTCTAGGATCCTTCGACCACTCTGTCATATCAGTTAAGATAAAAATGAAATGTAATAAGTTTCCAGACGTACCCCTCCACCGTACTGTATACCGATACTCCATGGCTGACTGGGATAGCTTCCATACATTTATATCTGATCTACCTCTGCATTCCATGTTTAAAAAGGATGTGTCCTCTATAGTATCAGACCTGACCGAATGGTTAATTGTAGGCATAGACCAATTCATACCATCTAAAAAATTCCAACAAAAACCTTACAGCCAGCCATGGTTCTCCCCAGAATGTGCTGTTGCCATCGCGTACAGAAATCACTTTTTTCATAGCTACCAACTTAATAGATGCACTGAGACTAAAGCTGCTTTCAGAAACGTCAGCGACCACTGTAAAAGCGTAATAAAAAATGCAAGAGAGCTATATGCTCAGTCCGTCAAATCCAAAGTAGCTGATCAGCGGCTTGGTTCCCACCAGTTTTGGCAAATAACAAATAGGATCCTGAATAGAAGTGTGCGTTCTATCCCAACCGTTATCAATGGACCTGAGGTCATCTCGTCAGCATCAGACAAGGCCAAACTATTTGCCAAGAACTTTGCAGCTAATTCTACCCATTTTTCCTCCTATAACACAGAACACGCTAGGTAACATACAAATATCCGTGCATGAGGTCGCCAAGCTAATCAAGAACCTTGATTCCAGTAAAGCAACTAGTCCTGACGGCATCCCAATTATAATGTTGAAAAAGGTTCAACCAAAACTTGCTCCCATACTTACAAAACTCTTTAAGCGTTGCCTTAAGGAGAAGTGCTTTTCAACACCCTGGAAAACCTCATCAGTATGCCCTGTATTTAAGAATTCAGGTGATAAGTCATCTCCCTCTCAGTACAGACCAATAAGTCTCCTGTGTGTCATGAGTAAGTTGCTGGAATCCATATTAAATAGAGAAATATTCAACCACCTCAGCAGAAATAACCTTCTTAGTGACACACAATATGGTTTCCATTCTGCAAGATCTACCGCAGATGTGCTAACAGTTATATCTCATAGGATTAGTGAATCTCTTGACAAAGGCTTCCTTTCTAGGTCAATCGCTCTTGACATATCAAAGGCCTTCGGCAAGGTATGGCATAAAGGCCTACTTTACAAGATGCCCAGCTACAGTATAACTGGAAATATTTTCTCTATCATTAAATCATTTCTCTCTGATAGGCTCATAAGAGTAGTGGTCTATGGACAAAAATCAGAGGCTTCCAGTATTAATGCTGGAGTCTCTCAGGGGTCCATCCTGGGCCCAACTCTCTTCCTGATCTATAACAATGATCTGCCTAAACACATACTTAAATCATTCGTTGACATCTATGCTGATGACACGACCATCTACGGCAACACATCAAAGGCTATAAATGACAAAGTTCTCTCCGATTCTCTCTCCTCTGATCTCGAGCATGTGGTTCAGTGGGAGAAGACGTGGCTGGTTACCTTTAATGCATCTAAAACCAAACTCCTATCCTTACATCATCAATGTTCTGATCCCCATCTGGCATCAATTGAAATGGATGGCTCTCGTCTAGGGAAGGCTCCATGTTTTGATAAGCTTCTGGGCTTGACCTTTACTCCTGATCTGAAATGGAACACTTACATCAAGTCTGTTGCAAAGGTCGCTGGAAAGATGGTAGGATCCTTCTACCGCTCCAGAAGATATCTCACTACTGATGCAATTCTCTATCTATATAAAAGCCAAGTATGTCCAAGGATGGAATACTGCTGCTATATCTGGGCAGGATCAGCTAAAAACAGCCTATCCTGTCTTGACAGAGTACAAAATAGACTTCGTGGCTCAGTGGGGGATGCCTTTTTCTCTTCCCTGCAACCTCTCTCCCACAGAAGAGACGTTACGAGCCTACCTTTGTTTTATCGTTATTTCCATCGCAGGTGCTCGTCTGAACTCCAATCTCTGGTTCCCCCTTGCCAATCTTTTACGAAAAACACCCGTCTAGCTGAAACCAATGTCAAAAGTTTTCCCCACTCTTTATCTGTGCCTTAATCAAAACGTAGATTCCATGAAGAAAGCTTCTTTCTTAGAACGGCACGCCTGTGGAACTCTGTTCCGTCTGCCTGCTTCCCACCTGACTAAAACCTGGATGTCTTCAAGTCCAACGTAAACAAATTCCTGATGAACCGCCCCCTTAAGTAGACACTTTATTAAATCTCCACACTAACGTACTGTATATGCAATAACCCTTATCCCTGAGTGGCTTCCGGGCCTTGATAAGTGGTGACCACCTTGTAAAAAATATATACATACATATATATATACATACATACATACACATGCATATATACATACTTATACATATACACAAAACATACATACACGTACTTACCCACATTTATACATACATAAGTACACCACTTAAACTATATCCGATGGTGAGGCCGCATCTTTCGGGCTTTGGGGAGTGTGGAGTCAACCCTTAATTGCCATTGCTCCCAGGTCCACTCTGACCCGAAGTGGTAGTACCTGTTAGGGTCCCAACTATGGCTTAAATAGAAAATATATATATGTTTATATATATTTATCAATACATAAATATATATATGTTTATATATATATTTATCAATACATAAATATATAAATATAAAAATGTACATATACAGAGAAATATGTATAATTTAGGAGTATTATTTATCTTGATATGTAAAAAATAAAATAATATAATAACAGTCGATGGTGGTATTGATTATTTCTATAATTCTCAAGATAAAAGCAATAAACTAGCTAAGACAAGACGATAAACTCCTGTAGAATGGCTTGAAAAACTACAATAATAAGTAACAAAATAAAAAAATATAAATTAAAACTAAAATTTCTAACGTATTTTTATTTTAAATTTTAACAAAATTGCAATACTTGTATTTTGCCCGATGATTATTCTTTCTCCTCGTCCTTTTTCTAGTGGAAGATCTGTCTATGTTAGTGTTCTTGTGGTTAGTATGGTTGACATTATTATTGCTATTACCTGAAATCCTGGACATGTTCTGTGTAATTAATTAGGGTAATCGGCGAGTTTCTTGGTTTTTATGGTTATATTTTATCTTTTCAGTATAACCCAAATTTCTGAGGGCGTAAATTATAAAGCATAAAGTTTTGATCAAAGGTCTTTTTGTCAGCTGAAAGCCTAGAGATTCTGGTAGAGACTGATTGTATTATGGATTTAATTATTGAATTAGGGTCATTTGAAAATTTGAGCACATATAATAGTGTGAGGTCTGGCTTATGGTATGGGCTGTATGTTTCAGAGTTAAGGTTAAGTGAGATATCTAAGAAGTTAGCTGTTTTCTTGTTAGTTTCAACTGTTGTGGAGAGTCCAAAGTTATTAAAAAAAACAATGAAGATCTTTGACAGTTTTATTATACTCTCTAGGTCTGGCTTTGTAACGAGGAGATTAAAAAAAACATATATATATATATATATATATATATATATATATATATATATATATATAGTGCCGGCAGAAAGAAAGCCCGCACTTGTAATTTTTTTTTTAAATTGCACATTTAAGCTAAATTATAACTGTAACAACCTATAATATTATACTGACTAATTATGACTAATTATGACTAATTATGACTAATTATGACTAATATATGCTAAACTGTAACAACCTATACTTTATTTGATTCGCCTTTCATTCCACTATAATTTTACCTGTTCATATTTGACTTTTAATTAAAATATTCTAGTGTTCACGTCAATTTAAAAAAATAACTTCAAATTGAGGAGGCAAAAAGAAAGTCTGCAGCAACAAATTCACTTAAAACCAGCTTAAATTATCTCCCCTGAATCAGTTCAAAATATCTACCATCAGGCAACAAAGCATCTCTAATCGTAATTGTTATTGTTCCAGGTTATACAACGTAACATTTAGTCCATATGTCACGACTTTCTCTTAGTGATCGTCAGGAGCTCATTAATCTCCACCTTTCTGGTTTATCCAATCAAGAAATCGGTAGCAGATTGAAATTTGATGAGAAAACTCTATGAAAGACTGTGCAAAAGCACCAAAACACCGGCAGTGTTCGTGATGCCCCTAAATCTGGTCGTACTAGAGTTACTTCTAACAGGGAAGACAATGCTATCAAGATTCGCAGCCTAAGAAACAGATTTGAAACGGCTCCCCAAATCCAACAACAGTGCAATCTTGTTAAAAAGTGCTCTCTTTCTACTGTCAAAAACAGATTTAAGGAATTTAATTTGCGAGGATATGTTGCAAGACACAAGCCAATGATTTCTGTAAAGAACAGAAAGCGCCGTTTGGACTTTGTCAGATGCAATGAAGATCATGACTCTTCATATTGGTCAAAAGTGCTTTTTAGCTGCGAAAGCAAGTTCAATAGGCAGCGATGGTAGACAGTACGTCCGAATGGAATGGAGAATGAAGAATTGAATCCTAGGTGCTCAGTTTCAACGCTGCAAGGTAGTGAAGGTTCAGTTTTGGTGTGGGGCATTATTAGTACCAATGGTCCAAGGCCTATAGTTCGCTTGCAAGGTCGAATTAATTCGACCAAATACATTAATATGTTGACTCAGCATTTTCTACCCTAATTTGGTCGGAATTTGGATGATAATCTCATCTTCATGCAGGATAATGCTCCCATTCCCACAGCTCGCAACATCAAGAGGTTCCTGGAAGAGTATGATATTCCGTCTTTGGATTGGCCTGCACAATCTCCAGACCTCAATCCTATCGAAAACGTATGGCATTACATCAAGCAACAGCTATACAATGATAAAATTTCAAATTTGGAAGAACTTTAGACAAAAATTAAAGAAAAATAGGATGTATTCCTCGGTGTATTACTGCAGTCTAATGCAAGGAATTCCCAAAAGATTGCAGGCTGTCAAATTGCAGAAGGGCTATGCTACTAAATATTAACTAGTTCATTGTGTTCCTGTTGTATCTGTGTTACATTAATGTCCTAAAGTTACATTTAAATAATAATTTTCCATTGTGCGGACTTTCTTTTTGCCTCCTCAATTTGAAGTTATTTTTTAAATTGATGCGAACATTAAAATATTTTAATTAAAAGTCAAATATGAACAAGTAAAATTATAGAGGAATGAGGTATAGGTTGTTTAAACAGTTACATTAAATTTAGCTTAAATTTGCAGTTTTTGAAACAATAACAAGTGCAGATTTTCTTTATGCCGCCTTTATATATATATATATATATATATATATATATATATATATATATATATATATATATATATATATATATATCGTCAGTCAACATTCCAAAACCAGATCTATTTATTTCACATTAATAGTGTTTAATTCATATTTTTATGTAGTACTCGTGCAAACTAAGACACTAAACATATGAAAGACAACAAGCTATGAAAAAAATGTTGCTTTAATTTCCTGATTAAGACTCTTATATGGTTTAGAAGTTTGAATTTTAAATAAATATGTTTATTTTAAAAATATGTCTACATTTTGATTGGTTTCTGAAACGTTTTCATATTTCTTCAATGAAAATGTTTTCAAACAGTGAAGATATTTCTAAAACTTTATTTCTCTTTTAGTTTAATTATGAGTACAGAGGTCCCAGGCGGAGTCCGCATGCCACAACTGTCTCACACTCAATTTCTACGTAAATTTGACATTTACTAATCGGGCTTCGTTAACTATACTATTTCATTGTTTGGAGAAATAAAAATAAAACAGTCTGAGGTTCTAAGAATAGATTTGAAAACAAATAAAGAGACGGTAACTCTTGAAGACTGTTCGTGATTTTTCTGATGTTTTCACAATGTAAATAAAAACCAATTGAATCGATTTCTATCAATAAAAGCTCTTTCAATTGAATGTGTTAATCAAATTGAATTCACATCGAAGCCCGATAAGTACGAAGCAGATAAATATAACACAAGTGAATTATTGAAGATGCCATTTAAAAAACTTGGATGTATTGCCTTTAGTGGCAGCAATTCAATTTACTTTTTCTTTCTTTTTTTTTTTTTTTTTTTTTGGATTTTCTAATCTTGTTCTAGCTAGAGATAGGGTATCCTGCCGAATGCTAGACATTCAGCCGCTAACTCATAGATTTCAATCAAAATTTTTTTAAAGATTCTAACCTTCTTTTTAAGTGCAAATTAGTTCACCAGGTATATTCACCAGGTATATTCGCCAGGTATATTCGCCAGGTAGTTTTTCAAAATTTTATTCATGAATCCGATTGCTCCTATAATTACTGGAATGATTTTGATCTTCCTAAGATTCCATTTTCTTTTCATGCCGTACATAAGACCTTCATATTTCGTTATCTCTTCCCTTTCAGTTCTGTTTAACTCAGCATCATTGGAGACACTAACTTCTAATAAGGTTGCTTCTTTCCCCTTCTTGTCCCATATAACTATGTCAAGTTTAATAGCCATGTTTTCTTGCCATGTAGCTTAAGAATTGTACAGTCATAATGAATGGTGCATGACTTATTTCCAACTGTTTTTCCGGTATATGTATATGTTGGAATATTGCTGCTATACTGGATATTCAACTAGTTTCATAGAGATATTCACACACTCCGCTGTGTCGCATTATATAGCAGCCGCCTCTCAGCAAAATCTCACGATCTCTACTTCTGTGTGACATAATCTGAACTCGCTGTCATTGCTGAGACCACTCATTTTCTAAACAGCATTGGTCATCAAGTCTTGATTTTAGGCAGCCATTATAATCCTTTCCTGGTCCCAGTGGAGAGATAATCTTTTTAGCCAATCTATCGAGTCTTCTTTATCTCTATAGTCGTTGGTGAATTCATACATCAAAAAATATTTGAACGTTGAATTTGAACGTTGGTTGGCACATTTGGGAGTATTTTTACAATAGAAGGTCTTGGTGTATTTTAGGTGACTCTTCTATTTCCTTAGCTTGTTTTCTGTTTCTGTTTCATTTGTAAAACATTTTTGTTCAAAATGTTTGACTAGTTTTGTGATGGAGGTGGATTTTGGCAATTTTTTTTTCTTGACGCTACAATAAAAACCATATTCCAAACATGAGCGATTTTTTTCTGTTTTGTGTTTTACAGATGAGTTATCATTTATCAAGGCCAAAAGATACCCGAGAAGACGGGTCAATAGAATGAAATACTTATCAGTTGAAAGATGAAGAACATTATGAGAGGATTGAAAACGAGTAATAGAATGAATTGGTGATCGTTTCTAACAAGTATTTTTTGACACAGGATTTGAATACGGTTATATTGTAGTCTAATGGGAAGCGATTCCATCCTTGCTCCCGATTTCCCGAGTGACCATGTTTTAAGCTGTAGGGAAATATTTTTGTTGTAACGGGTATGACAAATGTAAAAATCGCATGACACTGGCTACATGGAGGACAAAAGAAAGTTTTTTGAGATTTGCGTTGAATGTCTTGCAATAAGGAAGCAGGTGTTTTATCTCAGGTGATCGTCTTCTATGGAAATAGCAACTGTAGATCATTTCCCACAAGATTTCGAAGTCAATTTTGAATGATGTTCAAGCAACAAAGAATGGAACAACAGCAAACCTGCTTATGTTATACCGTCGACGTTCCCTCAAAAACGTGTTTGGATTTTTTTTTTTTTAATATAGCAAAAAAAAAGGAAAATCAGTTTATCAGCAGAACAATAGAAAGGAAGTTGTTCAACAACGCACACAAAGGAAACTAACATCGGATTGTTAATCAACGTGCGGCAGTGAACAGCAACAAAGGACTGAACAATGAAAGTCAATATGATTAGATTAGTTTACGGACAGTTTTAGGAATAGCATTAATTTTTCAGCAGCTTACGGCAATTAGAGGCAATTTACAGACATTCTTGGGTTTGCGACAGTTGAGGAGAGTTTCTAGCTGGACACAGTTGAAGGTAGGTTGTGACTCGGAGCAGATCAAGAATAGCTGATAGCAATTGCCAAACGCAGCCTGGACAAAAGACGAAGATGTGGACCTTAGAATTTAGAGTGTTGTTTCCTGCGATCAAGTTTGATTACGATTGTTCAGGCCAGTGGATAATTGACGACCTTCAAATTAGCTATGTTTCAGCTAATGCCCTCCTTGTTGTGCAACGTCTCTAATGGACAAACATTCTATCATTATCTATGTAAGCTTCCATTTTTAGTATCAATTACCGTTTTTGTGTGAATCCACTCTTTAAAAAGTTTTCTCTAAAATCTGTTCTCGCCAAAAATCTTCCTCCCAAACAGGAATACTAAAAATATGTCCTCCAAACATCTATAAACTTATCATGCTTCTCTATATTTTTGTAAGATCGTCGGTCTTTCACGATTGACTTTGAAATAGAACGGTTGTTGATCTGTGAAGACACCTTAACTCCAAGAACGCAGATTCTTCCGCTTCTGATTTGGAGCACTTGGTGGAATTGAGGAAAAGAGGTTCGTAATTTTTTACATTTTTTAAAACAAAGTTAGTGTCCTTGTTTTGCGCCCAAATCAATGTCCCCCTGACCAGTGTCGAGAGAGGCCTTTGTATTTTAACTCCAAATCAAAATTAAATAAATAAATAAAAAACGTAATCTAATCAGTCGCTAAAATCACTGGGAAAAGTAATTACATCATTCTGCTGCTCCATCAATTACCAGAATAAAATGTATAAGAATCAGATACGTCATGAATGTGATGTCACGTGTGTTCCTTGCTCGACAACAAATGGCGACACCAACGCTATTTCCGTGTTCTTCTCTTTTATCTGCTTTTCTGGTCGTGTTATCGTTTTTACATTGGCAGCTGCCGAAGCGTGCACAGTGGCGCACAAGTATAAAAATAAAATAACACTAGAAAAACTAAAGAAAGCAATAACTCCGGCACATTCCGTATATATTGGTGAAGCTTTGGATGCAATTCACTAAAAATTATTAACAAGAGTTAATACGTTGTATAAGCGTGTATGTTAGTGCAAGAGTGCATCTGCTTATGACTTGTGCGTGAGTTGAGAATAGTAGCTTTCCAGCATTCGACAGATGTTAGTTCTGTCGTGGACTTTGGTTTAACATGTTCATTGAATATCGATTGATCAGGACAGCTAATTTGATAAATTTAGAGGAACACATCTGATTGGTTAAAATGTTTTTACTTTTTTATTATTAATTCAGACGAGTGTATGCGCCGAGCTCTATGCGCAAAAGGGACTTTAAGGATTTACATTTTATACAACAAAGAGTAAATTTCGTCGCTACAGAAATACATATGTTCCTTTATGAATGAATCCTGGGTTTTATTTTGGCCCCACGTGCCACCATCTTGAAAATCTTTCTTCATAGCTGGAAAATAAACGAAAACATAAGATACGTCGAATATTTAGAATTTCATTTTATTCTTTTTAGCAAGTTCCCTGAACAAATAAAAGTGTCACAGAATAAACACCCGTTGACTAATTAACATTGTTAAACGTTAATTAGTTATTATCGATCTATTTATCTACCTATTTATCTATTCAATGATATTCTTAAAATAGTTTATATTGGGAGTTATTTATTGTTCATAGTATAGCAATGGGTTTAGCTAAAGATGTCTATATATAAATTAGCTAGATTAAATATAAACAAAATAACCTTGGGCAGGCAAACGTGTAAAGGTCACACGTAAAGGACACGTGTGCTTTTTGAATGATGACATAATGGGACTGAGGTCAGAGGTCGGGAAGTTTAGAGTCGGAGAGTTGGAGTTTGACCACCAGTTTAGATATGTTGTTGTAAAAGGTATTTTGATTGTTCAATTCTTTTTATGAAAACTGAATTAAAATAAAGTTAGCTAGAAAACAAAGAACAATGCAATTTAAATATGTTGAAAAATAGGTTAGGAAAAAAAAGGAGTGAGAATTCTTTGTCTGCAAAAATGGTTTGGAAACATGTGGCGAACCACGCATGTTTAGGCCATGTGGATCGATCACGTTGACGGACACAAGTATGACGTCATGGCAGAAATGAATTCTCAATATAGGAGCTAGTTCGGTCGAAGAAGAAGAAAGTCGGGACAGTCGGGCAGAGAGCAGTCAGCAAAGGCAGTCAGAGGAGAGTCCCTTTAGAAGCGAATGGAAAACCTTTAATTATGTAGAAACAACTTTGAATTCCTGGATGTGATCATCATTTTGACCGGTCAAATGGAATAAAAGAACATATTTTTGTAACTGCCGTCTTCGTGTCGTCTTTCTAAAACAAAGGTAATGTGTAATCGTTATTAATGAACTTTGTATAACCCATCTAAGTAATGTGCCCCCCTCTCTATCATAAGTAATGACTGTCCCCTCATGTGTGGTAAAAGAACTGATCATCCCTTCTCCAACAACAAGTAAAATGTATAAATGTCTTCTATCTCTCCCTTCTTAAAAAAGACTCCATCCCTATGCAACAATACAACGTGACTCAGTTAATACATCGATATTATATCCCCTGCCTAAACAATAATGCATACAATTTATACGTTTGATACGGATGTTATAAGAACAATATCTCCTTCCACCTCACTATGTAATATGACTGTTTTAATATCTCCCACCTCTCATCCAATATATATATATATATATATATATATATATATATATATATATATATATATATATATATAAAACTCTGATAAAATACCATGCATTTGACTATACAACACACCTACAAATCAGCATTTAACTTTTAGTTTGGTCAAAAGTCGAGAGGTCTCAGATCACAACTCTCTGACACTCGATTTGTATGTTAATCTATAAAGCATTTACGAACCTCCACTGACTAAACTTCGTCCGAGAAAACAAAAATAGAGATTCTCGGAATAGATTCCAACAAAGAGGCGGTAACTCTTTCAGACTGTGCGTGATTTTTCCAATGTTTTCACAATACAAATAAAAATAGCTTTATTAAATCGATCTTAGTTGATAAAATGAAAGCTCTTAAAAATTGAATATGTCAATTAAATTCGAATTCACATCGCAGCCGGACAAGTACGAAGCAGATAAATATAACACAAGCAAATTATAAGAGACGCTATTTAAAAAAACAAAACAAAAAAAAACGATTATTTTTAGAGGCAAAAATTCAAGTTACGCGTATAGCGATAAGCTACTCCAAACATATTTTTTTTTATTTTTGCTTTTTATTAAGGCCAAAAGCCACACGAGTTCACGGGTTGCTGAGATGGAATGATTATCACTTGAATCATGAAGAATATTAAGAGAGTATTGCAATGATAAATGAAATGAAGAAAGTTTGATTAGGAGGAAGGATTTATGGCAAGTATTTGTTTATATTGAATTTGATTTAATAACTATATTTGTATATATAATAACTATATTTGTATATATAATAACTATATATGTAATAACTATATATATATAATAACTATATATGTATATATAATGAATATATGTATATATAATAACTATATATGTATATATAATAACTATATATGTATAACTGGATGTGATATGGCAAGTATAACTGGATTTGATTTATACTGGATTTCAAAGCAACCATGCTGTAGTCTACATGAAAGGAGTCCCATGGCAACGTTTGCCGTGAAAATTTCGCCTGGTGTCAGACAAACAGATGAATAAAGTCAAGTTTATTTTCCGTTGTGGTTTGTCGGGAATGTCTTAATGTCATACAAGAAGGATTATAGATTTGAGTTCAGTCGAGTACGTTTCATGGTTTTGTATTCTGCCAAAACTGGAACGAGTGTTTTAACTATTAACACTCCTGAATATTATGGTTTCTGTTACGAATTACTACTACTACTGCTGCTGCTACTACTACTACTACTACTACTACTGCTACTACTACTACTAATAATAATTATAATAATAGTAATAATAATAATAAAATAATAATAATAGTAATAATAATAAAATAATAGTAATAAATAAAAATAATAATAAGAAGAAGAAGAAATAATAATAATAATAAATAATAAAAATAAAAATAATAAAAAAACAAATAATAGTAATAATGATAAAATAAAATAATAATGATAATAATAATAATAATAATAATAATAATAATAATAATAATAATAATAATAATAATAATTTCGACAAAGTTGACTATTCATTTTAATTTAGCCAAAATGAACTATTTATTTAATTTTAGGTAACGTGGGTTATTTATTAGAATTTCAGCAAAATGGATTATTCATTTAAATTTCGACAAAGGGGGCTATTAATTTGAATGTTGACAAAGGCAGCTATTCATTTGAATTTCGGCAAAGTGAGCTATGCATTCAAATTGCGACAAAATGAGTTATTTATTTCAATTTAGGCAAAGTGAGGTACTTATATGAATTTAGAGAAAGTGAGCTATTTATTTGAATTTCGACAAACTGAGTTATTCATTTCAATTTCGACAAAGTGAGCTATTCATTAAAAATTAGACAACGTGAGCTTTTCATTTCAGTTTCGGTAAAGGGAGTTATTCATTTGAATTTAGGCAAAGTGGGTTATTCATTTAAATTTCTGTCAAAGGTAACTATTCATTTGAATTTCGACAAAGTTAATTATTCATTTAAATTTCACAAAGTGAGCTATTCATTTTCATTTTGGAAAAGGGGGCTATTACTTTTAAATTTACGCAAAGTAAGCAATTCTTTAAATTTCGGCAAAGAGAAGTATTCATTTCAATTTCGACAAAGTGTGCGATTCATGCGAATTAAGGAAAAGTGAGCTATACATTTCAATTCAGTGAAAGTGAGTTATTCATTTCAATTTCGGTAAAGTTAGCTTTTCATTTCAATTTCGACAAAGTGAGTTATTCATTTGAATTCCGGCAAAGTTAGTTATTGATTTGAATTAAGAGAAAGTGAGCAATTCATTAAAATTTCGGCAAAGTGAGCTATTTATTTGAATTTCGACAAATTGAGTTATTCATTTGAATTTCGATCAAGTGAGCTATTGAAATGAATTTCAGTAAAGTGAGCTATTATTTACATTTCGGCAAAGTGAGTTATACATTTCATTTCGGTAAAGTAAGCTAATGATTTGAAAGTGAGTTATTCATTTATAATTTCGGAAAAGTGAGGTATTTATTTGAATTTAAGCAAAGTAAGTTATTTATTTGAATTTAGACAAACTGAGTTATTCATTTGAATTTCAACAAAGTTAGCTATTCATTTAAAAGTAGGCAACCTGCGCTATTCATTTCAATTTCGGTAAAATGAGTATTTCCTTTGAATTTCGGCAAAGTGAGTTATTCATTTAAATTTCGACAAAGTGAGCTATTAATTTCACTTTTGGAAAAGGGACCATTCATTTAAATGTAACCCAAGTGAGCTATTAATTGGAATTTCGGTAAAGTGAGATATTCTTTGAATTTCAGCAAAGAGAGCTATTCATTTGAATTTCGACAAAGTGAGCCATTCATGTGGATTAAGGAAAAGTGAGCTATTTAAACGTATAGCTTACTTTGCCGAAATTCAAATGAATAAATAACTTTGTCGAAATTCAAATGAATAATTAACTTCGACAAACTGAGCTATCTATTTTAATTTCGGCAAAGTGAGCTATTCATTTGAATTCCGGTAAAGTGAGCTAATTATTTATATTTCGGTAAATGAGCTAATTATTTAAATTTCGGTAAATGGGTTATTCATTTATAATTTCGTTAGCTATTAAATTAAAATTTCGACAAAGTGGGCTATTTATTTCAATTTAGGCAAAGTGAGTTATTCATTTGAATTTCGACAAAGTAAGCTAACCATTTAAAATTAGGCAAAGTGATCATTTCAATTTCGGTAAAGGGAGTTTTTCATTGAATTTCGGCAAAGTGAGTTTTTCATTTTAATTTAGGAAAAGGGAGCCTTTCATTTCAATTCAGGCAAAATGAGCTTTTCATTGAATTTCGGCAAAGTGAGTTTTTCATTTTAATTTCGGTAAAGTGAGCTATTCATTTCAATTTAAACCACGTGAGCTATTGATTTGAATTTCGGCAATGTGAGATATTTATTTACATTTAGGCAAAGTAAGTTATTAATTTCAGCACATCAAAGTGGGCTATTCATTCCAATTTCAACAAAATGAACTATTTATTTCAATTCATTTCAATTTCGACAAAGTAGTATTTTAATTTCGGCAAAGTGAGATACTCATTTATATATCAACAATGTGAGCTACTCATTTACATTTCGAAAAACTGAGCTTTCTATTGTAATTTCGAAAAATTGAGCTTTTCATTTGAATTCCGACAAAGTGAGTTATTCATTAAAATTTAGGCAAAGTGAGCTATTCATTTTAATTTTGAC
Organism: Euprymna scolopes; assembly: GCF_053919585.1. Taxonomy (NCBI): domain Eukaryota; kingdom Metazoa; phylum Mollusca; class Cephalopoda; order Sepiida; family Sepiolidae; genus Euprymna; species Euprymna scolopes. The sequence continues at coordinate 31,598,909 of NC_136525.1, forward strand.
AAAGTTAGGTATTCATTTCAATTTAGGCTAAGTGGTTTACTCGTTTAAATTTCGGCAGAATAAGCTATTAATTTGAATTTCGACAAAACGATGTATTGATTTAAATTTAGGTTAAGTGAGCTATTCATTTGAATTTCGACAAAGTGAGTTATTCATTCCAATTTCGATAATGTGAGCTATTCATTTGAATTTTTGCAAAGTGAGCTATTCATTTTAATTTCGGCAAAGTGAGCTATTCATTTTAATTTCGACAAAGTGAGCTATTCATTTGAATTTCGGCAAAGTGAGCTATTCATTTTAATTTCGATAACGTGAGCTATTCATTTTAATTTCGGCAAAGTGAGCTATTCATTTTAATTTCGACAAAGTGAGCTATTCATTTTAATTTCGACAAAGTGAGCTATTCATTTTAATTTCGACAAAGTGAGCTATTCATTTGAATTTCGGCAAAGTGAGCTATTCATTTGAATTTCGATAACGTGAGCTATTCATTTTAATTTCGGCAAAGTGAGCTATTCATTTTAATTTCGACAAAGTGAGCTATTCATTTTAATTTCGACAAAGTGAGCTATTCATTTTAATTTCGACAAAGTGAGCTATTCATTTCAATTTCGACAATGTGAGCACTATTTTAATTTCGACAAAGTGAGCTATTCATTTTAATTTCGGCAAAGTGAGCTATTTATTTGAATTTCGACAAAGTGACATATTCTTGTAAATTTAGGCAAAGTCAGCTATTCATTTCAATTTAGGCAAAGTACTTTTTTCGATTTCAATTTCGACTAAGGGAACTATTCATTCAATTTCGGCAAAGTGAGCTATTCTTTCTATATCGACAAAGTGACCTATTCATTTAAATTTTGAAAAAGGGAGTTATTCTTTGACTTTCGACAAAGTGAGTTATTCATTTTAATTTCGACAAAAAGATCTATTTATTTCAATTCTGACAAAGTGAGCTATTCGTTTGAATTTCGACAAAGTGAGCTATTCATTTGAATTTCAGCAAAGTGAGCTATTAATTTCAATTTCGCTAAAGAGAGCTATTCATTTACTTTCAACAAAGTGAGCTATTCGTTTTATTTTCGGCAAAGTGAGGTATTCATTTCAATTTAGGCAAAGTGAATTATTCATTTGAATTTCTGCAAAGTGAGCTATTCATCTCAATTTCGGAAAAGTAAGCTGTACATTTTAATTTCGGCAAAATTCAATTGAATTTCGGCAAAATTAGCTATTTATTACAATTTTAGAAAAGTGAGCTATTAATTTCAATTTCGAAATAGCGCGCTATTCATTTGAATTTCTGCAAAGTTAACTATTGATTTCAATTTTGACAAAGTAGCTATTCATTTCAATTTAGGCAAAGTTACTTATAATTTCGGCAAATTGAGCTATTCATTTGAATTTCGACAAATGAGCTATTCATTTGAATTTCGACAAATGAGCTATTCATTTGAATTTCGGCAAATTGAGCTATTCATTTGAATTTCGACAAATGAGCTATTCATTTGAATTTCGACAAATGAGCTATTCATTTGAATTTCGGCAAATTGAGCTATTCATTTGAATTTCGACAAATGAGCTATTCATTTGAATTTAGACAAAGTAGGCTATTCATTTCAATTTCGGAAAATTGAGCTATTCATTTAAATTTCGACAAATGAGCTATTCATTTGAATTTAGACAAATTAGGCTATTCATTTCAATTTCGGCAAATTGAGCTATTCATTTGAATTTCGACAAAGTAAGCTATTCATTTCAATTTCGACAGTTGGCTATTTATTTGTATTTTGGCAAAGTGAGATATTCATTTGAATTTTGACAAAGTGAGCTCTTCATTTTAATTTTGACAAAGTGAGCCATTCATTTGAATTCAGGCAAAGTGAGCTATTCATTTCAATTTAGGCAACGTGAAGTAATCAATTTCAATTTCGACAAAGTGAGCTATTCATTTTAATTTCGACAAAGTAAGCTACTTATTTTAATTTCGACAAAGTGAGCTAATCATATTAATTACGACAGAGTGAGCTATTCATTTGAATTTAGACAAAGTAGGCTATTCATTTGAATTTCGGCAAAGTGAGTTATTCATTTTAATTTCGATAACGTGAGCTATTCCTTTTAATTTCGGCAAAGTGAGCTATTCATTTTAATTTCGACAAAGTGAGCTATTCATTTTAATTTCGGCTAATTAAGCTTTACATTTGAATTTCTGCAAAGTGAGTTATTTATTTGGAAATCGGCAAAATAAACAATTTATTACGATTTCAGCAAAGTGACCTATTCATTTTAATTTCGACAAAGTGAGCTATTCATTTTAATTTCGACAAAGTGAGCTATTCATTTAAATTTCGCCAAAGTGAGCTATTCATTTCAATTTAGGCAAAGTGAGTTTTACATTTGAATTTGTGCAAAGTGCGCTATTCATTTCAATTCAGGCAAATTGCGTTAATCAATTTCAATTTTTACACGTGAGCTATACATTTGAAGTGAGCTACCTTTTTCAATTTCGACAAAGTGTGCTATTCATTTTAATTTCGACAAAGTGGACTATTTATTTAAAATTCGACAAAGTTAGCTAATCATTTGAATTAAGCAAAGTGAGTTATTCATTTGAATTTCGGCAAAGTGAGCTATTTTTTTCAATTTAGGCAACGTGAGTAATTTATTTGAATTTCAACAAAGTGGGTTATTCATTTTTCTTATTATACTGCATGCACTAAATCAGAAGACCAGGAAACAGAAATTTTTATAATAATTTTATAATTCTTCAGGTTTTATCCCTGCATCACTTCTTGTCTGATTTGTTTTTTATTTTAAAAAAATTCAATGTGCATACAAGCAAGCGAGTTTAGGCTATAGTTTAGTATTCTATAGATATTTAATAGCCGACGTTGAATCTGATCAGTACAAAATGGGTGAGCATTTGGAAATACTAGAAGTTGTATGTTACCTCTTCTAACGATCCTATACATATTCGAATTGCATATAAATTTCTATTCATCTATAAACTTTCACCTTAAGTTGAATGCGAAATTCTGGCAAATACAAACAGTCGTATTATTTATTCTGATATGTGATAAGCAATTTTGTTTAAAAAATTTCACCCTAAACAAAGCGTATTACCACCTGGAAGTAAAAGGTTTCTATTTGGATTCATGTCTAACAGGGGTGTAGAACAGCGATATGCCTGTTCACATTGCATTTAAACTTCTGCATGTCAGTACAGTCAAGGAAGCAGAAAACAGGGAGGCAATTCCAAAATCTAGCAATCGAGGGGATAAACTTTTAGAGTAGAAATCTTTCTGGCATCTGGAAATCTCAACAGTGATTGGTGTCAGTTTGCTGGTTGTCGGGTTAGTCGGGAATGTGTCGAGGAGGGGGCACAAGTGATACGACTTCATCAGAACACATTCTATTAAAATACTTGTAAAACAGGCGCAGTAATGCAATACTACAGCGATGGGACAGAGGTTGGAGCTTGGCCGACAATGTAGGAGCTATTAGATTTGAGACTCTTTTTTTTTAACTCTCTATAAGAGTGAGGAGCTAGTGGTAGATGCATCAGTCCAGATGTGGCTATAATACTCCATGCATGGCTGAATTGTGGCTATATATAGGATACTCTCTGGTGTTCGTAATTTTTTAGCATGATAGAGAGATTCCACGTTTTTTGCAGCACTTTTGGCAATGTCTTCGATGTCTTTGTTACAGTAATATTGCTTATGAATTGTGAAAGTCAAGGAGTTTGAATTCATCTAGCATTTGATCTGTCTTTGTCAGGACGAACCAAAGTTGATGCTATTAGTTCTTCTAATGTAACGAAAGAGACGTTGCATAGCCACGTACATAACGGCTACTCAAAACCTATCCAACCGGCATGTTAGGCGTGGAAGAAAACGAACCTCAAATGTTCTATACAAATGTATATGGAATTCTGCCCTCAGACGACCTAGCATATCCGCCAATAGATACCCTGACTCACGCCAGAACAAATAGATCTTTTCATCAATGATTCCAATTTGGTAGGATAAATATTTTGGAAAAGAGCAGATTTTTAGAACAAAGCGGAATTATTAGCTGTGATATCAAATGTTTGAGTCGATAATTTAAGGGCTATGAATTATTCGCAGGTTTGAAAATCGTAATCGAAACTTCTCAACTCAATTACAAAAATAATATTTGATGAAAAATTATTGATATCAATGTTCATTTGTTTTCATTGTAGAAAGTTCAGTGAGAAAAATTAGTTTTTAATAAAAGTTTATACATTTGTTTTTGATGAATAAACGATAATGAGAAAGTTAATGAGTTGTACGTATACGTTAATGTCCTCGTGGGTATGCTTATGGTTGTGTGTATGCGTGAGTTGAGATAACAACTCCAAGCTCAACAAAGGGACAAGTTTTATTTTGGATTTTGTCTGTCTTTTTATGCATTCAGTTTGGATCAAAACGGCAAATTTCATGAATTCAAAGAACTGCATCTGATTGGCTTTAAAATGTGTTTATCTGTTTTCATTAGTTCAGGCGAGTGTATGCGCAGAGATACATGCGCAGAAACCCTTTCAAGTATTTTGGACGTCAACAGAATCTGAAACACTTGAAAACTTGCAAAAGAAATAATTGCAAGGTTTCCCGGACAACATAACAACACGCAGCATTTCATATGACAAACTAGTAACTACTACTTAAATGCATTGCATAATCACGTTAGTTACAGTTTCAAATATATACACACAAAAAAATAGAGAAATACACTAAAAATACACTAAAAAAATAAAGAATAAGAAATACTAAGCAAACTGGGAACGTAACAACCAACAACCAATAAATAGTTTTTAAAAAATTGCAAAGAAAAATAGGGAAGAAAATAATGATTCTTCACAAAACTAACATGCAGGTCGAAAGAAAGCTTAGGGCATTCCCACAATTAGTGACAATAGAGAGCCGAGTCAATTCATGTTGGTCCCTGGTCTGGCGCATCATTAACAGTCCCAGGTTGCTAAGGAAGTTGCGCGTAATGGGGTCTTTGGTGGTCGGTTGAAACACAAATATAATTTTAACTTTAATCGAAAGTATAAGTTGTTGAATAATTTTTTTCTATTTAAAATTTTTGTTAATATACTAACTCATTGGACCCTGTAAGATCACCGAAGTTAAACGACGTTGAGTGTCTGGTGAGTACTCTAATCGAAAAAAAAACCTGGACTGGATTCTTAGCGACATTCTCCGCTCTAACCACGTTCCATCCGGTTCTCGAGAACTCAACGGTTCGACTCTCCTCAAACATCTTAACTCCCGGCCTTCGATTATCTCATTTATGCAAATTAATGCGCGATCGAACCTGATGATTTGTCGCCTTCTCGTCTCCCATCGCTCGGGTTTTGAGTTCGCACATGCAGCCCACCTCCGTGACTGCAGTCACACTACAATTTCCACTACAAATACTAAAAAGTTGAGTATTTATGTATTTCGGCATTGTTTCCATTTACCCTGGACCTCCTTGCCACTACAATCAAGCAATGTCCACTCCAGAGAAGTGAGGTTGAAGATTACGCAACTTTCACAATTCCACACGACACCACACTTACTTTATTGTATTTTAAGACTGAACAACGCACACGTAGTTTCCTCACTCAATGCATTTCCTATGGCATAACTTCGGGAATACTTCATGTAATATGGAGAAGTACGGCCCACTTAATACTTTGGATAATCCTTATGTTGTAAGGCGGGTATGCCATTACAAAAATGACATGGTCTTATTCTTAATATCTCCATGATCATTTAGAAAAATACTGACTATTTTTTCAGCATTGTTGTCTAATTTACATACATGTGCGCAGAACAAATGAAAATAAAATGCATTAAAAATAACGTTTTTTACAAAATAAAAGAAAATTCTTTTCGTCCTAAATGGAAAACTTCAAACCCTATCTGCTTTCGATTAGAATCGAAACTGCAGAGAATTAACGATAAAATGAAATTGAAGAGAATTAACAATAAAACTTGTGATTAAATGCCTTAAAATTGTACAAACATGATTTTGTGCAGCTTGTAGTATTCGATCGTAGACAAAAAGAATAAACTGCTACTACTTCTATCTATATGATGTTTTAATTTAAAAAAAAAAATAGGGTACTGTTAGCGTTCGTACGATTTTCTACATTCCGATCTGTTCTGTTCAGTTCCAAGAGCTCGACTTTCTGTCCTCTCGAGTTTAGTCTTTTTGTAACATTTCTTGGTGGGAGGCGAAGCTTCATTGATATGCAAATCAATGCACCCCCCCTTATGGTCCTTAAAGATCATCTCAACCTCGTGGCCAGATCTACACTCACATCAACTTTAAACACCACTAAACTTTACTAACCTCTCAAACACTGCTAACCACGTCTCCTTTTCGTGCTAACCAGGTTTTCTATTTCATGCAAACCACATCTCCTCTTTCGTGTTAACCACGTTACGGTTGGGAAGGTCAGTGAAGTCCACTGCTAGACTCTACTGCTAAACTTCCGACATGAAATATAAAGCCGATGCGACCGAGAAGAAAGTGGGGCTTCTGAAAATTACAAATTACAACAGTCGACTTTGTGAAGTAACGAGATTTTCCTCACTTCATATGCAAATGCTGGTTTGAATTTTAAAAAATATCATACTATACTGTTTAAATTTAAAAAAAAAAAAGCCTGCTTTTCAGAGAGTGGGTTGATTTGGATTTTGGAGTGGCGAGCTTTGACAGCAGTGTATAGAATCTAATCCCGAAAATTGTTAGTTGAGAGTACAGAATGGTTAACAATTTATTACTTAACCACAAAAATTTTGTAAAAATTCGTACTTTTTCAGATTATCTAATATTGTAAAAGAAACTGATTTGATGATAAATCGCTAAATCAATATGGCGTCGCAATTGTTATTTTCCCGCCACGAAAATTTCTATTGACAAAAAGAAAAGAAAAAGGCAATTCATTCAAAATGGCGACTCTCCAAATCAAACAATATCGTTGTAGTCTTTAAGAATCGAGTGCCAACGACACAAAGGCAAAGGCCGAGAATTGGAGACTCATTCATTTCCATTGATGTGTCAAAGATATCTCGCAAAAAGAATCGGACAATTTTATCCGCCGTCCCAAATAAACAAAGGGTTGAACTTCCTTCAATAGAAAAATAAATTCACTTAACTGACAAGTCAAAAAGTCGGAGGTGCGACATTCGTCCACTCGGTACAAAAACAAAATACCTTGCCATCATTCAGACTCTGAATAAAAACTCGACGTTCAAAACAACTAGGTGTGCATGTGACCCGTTGAGTCACAGCCGCTACCATTATTTAATTTCTTACCATTTTATTTTTCTACCATTATTTAATTTCTTACCATTTTATTTTTCACCAATAATAACTCACTTGCAATAATATATGATGTTCCCTGTAATCTGAGTGTAAAGCCCTCCCAAATTTCCAGCACTCGACCTCTCTCCATAATTAGTGTAGATTGTTTCACGTTATCGCAACAGCCGTTTACCTTTGATCTATCGCTGGCAATAGCCATTAGTATTCCCTGGGAATTGGGTGGTAAATATTCTCCCCATGGCTCAGTGCTCTCCTCACTTTTCTAGTCGAGATCTGCTTAGTGTTCTCTATCGATCTCTATCGATCTCTATCGATCTAGTTGGATATTTAAACATACAAACACACAAACAATTGTCCTTTATATAATAGATGATAAGTAAGCAGCAACCAACCTAAAAGCAAAGTATTTTCACGTGATGATTGCAAGCAAGCATGGAAATTGCAACCGTAAGATATGATGCATTACATAATATTCATGAATAAACTTTAATAACAGAAATGGGAGCGATATATAAGAAATATAATTACTCTAACTAATGGTGTTCATTCCCGTGCTAATTGGAAACGCAAGGCCGCCACGATGTCCAGGTGAAAACGACGCCTATTCTAACAGAGTTACCTGTTGTAGGGTTGGATAGTGCTTGGAACGATACGGTCCAATATTGACAGCAAAGCATGCAATTCGTCTTTGGTTCGCTGCCCCAAGGAGGTCGTTACATATATTGGCTTACTTTAACACTAACAATACATGCTCGTAATAATTGGCGGTCATTGTTTTTAAATAATAGAAAATTACTTGTCTATGCCTTCAAAATCATAGTTTTGCCAAACAAAATGTTCTGCATCCGTAAGTATTTTAAAGTTGAAAATTATGTGCTGCTTAAATTGTTAATTTTTTTCAGGAGAAATTAAGCATCGTTTATTAAAATATAATCATTTTAGAACTTTTAGAAATTATATACATATTTTGATGCAAATTCATCTTTTGAGAATACATATATATATATATATATATATATATATATATATAGAGAGAGAGAGAGAGAGAGAGAGAGAGATTACATATATGTGTTTGTATGTTTGTAAGTTTAAAAAAATCTATAACGATTCGAAATAATCTTTATTCTTGAACTGCTTGCAAACGGGTTTTGTCTACAAACCAGGATTGCACACATGTTTGATTATTACTAGGACTATGACAAGAGAACGTTCTTATCATTGTTTTTACTCTCGAGTATATATTCGACACAGTTAGTCACAGTTAATCAATCGAGAACAACATCACTCTATCTAAAAACATATAAGATATTAACTGATATATACTCGAGAGTCAATGTAATGAAAAGAATATTCTTTTGTCATGCTCTAATTATTACACACATTTTGGATTTTAATTTGAATCTACATGTTAACAATAAAATTCCGGATTCTTCTTATGGAAACATTGTCTCCTGCCATCATTTACTCTTAAAAATACTTAACCTCTCAGTATCTTTTCAACTGTTTTTTTAGCCTTGACTTTTTAATTTATACTTTTATTTTTTTTTAATCCCCTATTTTATTAACTCTACACAAAAACGTTTTTTTTTTTTTGCATTTATGAGTAATGCTGTTTCAATTAATGGCAGTACCAGAAAATGCATAGTTTGCTATAATATCCATTTGCTAATATCTTTCCCTGATGAGAAGAACGCATTTCTTTGAAACTCCGTGGGTTAAGGAAATTATAATATATCTTATTTGAGTGTCATATCAAATAAAAAATTCATTTAAAATATGACTTAGAGTTTTAAATTTGTGTTCTTTTTCTTCTTCTTCTTCTTCTTCTTCTTCTCGCTCTCTCTCATATATATATATATATATATATATATATATATATATATATATATATATATATATATATATAAAATATATATTGCGATTAAGCTCCACAGAATATTCCGCGTTTCATCCACGCTAGGATTCCTCAGGCTTATGCGAGAATTTTGTGGTTGTCTCGCATTTTTATATACGCAGCTTCTATTGAGTTTTTAGTTAGCCAATCAGCTTTCTAGTTTCCACCGCATCCTTCCTAATCATCCAATGGGCAGGCACTTGCAGAATAAAGGCCCAGTTGACCTCCGGTTGACCCGTTCCTTTGTGCGTGCTATATTTTAGCGGGGAGCGTAGAGATCAGGTGTCTTGACCTATTTTAAATCTAGGTTAAACATTTTTATGCTGGTTTATATATATATATATGTGTGTGTGTGTGTGTGTGTGTGTGTGTGTGTGTGTGTGTGTGTGTGCGTGTGTGTGTGTGTGATAGTTTATGTATATGTATGTTTATTAATTTATTTGTTTATTTGTTTATTTTCTATTGTTATTGTTAGCTTTAAAACTATTTTGTATCTCTATCCTAGTGTAAATTTTATCCTGTGAACACAATTGTTCTCTATTTCTCTGCTACAGTTTAATAGATATGGGGTTCTTTAAAGTATAGGATAGCTAATTTTTCCTGAAGGACATGGATCGTCTAGGTCTACATGTGTTTGCTTGTCTTACTATTTTCTATTCGATTACCGGCGAACGTCTGCTCTCCTTGAGTTCCCAGTATTTGTTTGCTACAGTTGTTTTCATTCAGTGTTTTTTTTTATTATTGAATGTACTTTTGTGGTCATAATATCGAGTTTTTAAATCTAAGGAAGTCATACGTAATATTTACTTTTGGTTTGACATTTATTTTGAAGTGGGCAAAGTGTGCGGTATCTACATTTGCATTTATCTTGTTCGTTATTAGTATTTTTATTTTTATTATTATTTCTAGTATGGTTGTCGTTGTCCAGAGTTGGTTTATTATTATTATTATTATTATTATTATTGTTATTATTATTGTTATTGTTATTATTATTATTATTATTATTATTATTATTATTATTTCTACGAGTTACATATGTATTCTTTGTGTTAGTTCTATTTTTGTCATATTTCCACTTTTTATTGTTTATTTTGTTGTTGTGTTCATTACTTTTATTTAATATTTTGTTATTATGTGCTTTAATTATCATCTCTAAATTTTCGCAGCAGCTGTAGAATAACTTTAGGTTATTTTTATTGAAAATTCTGTGTAAGTGATTTGTTGCGAGGAAGTGCTTTTCGATAAGTTCTAGAAATTCCTTGCCTTGAATCCAAAATTCGATAATTTTTAGAGTAACTTTGGAACATTTTCATTAGTTGATTTACCACAACCGGTGGATATAAAAACGATTGTCGAAATCATTGATATCATACCCCCATTAGGAGTCAAAACATTTTACACACACCCTTATTTGATATAATGGAAAAATCCTGTTCTATTAAATAATTATGGAGTGTTAGATTCCAATTGTGAGCATTTTGTCTTAATCCATATAACGATTTATTCAGTTTCCACGCGCAATTTTTATTTTTCATTTTAAATCCCTCTGGAGATCTAGATTTCACAGTCAATCGGAGCATTTAAATAAGGATTTTTTACATCCATTTTGATGTATTTTTTAAATTGTATTGAGCGGCAAGTTGTAATAAAATTCTAATTGTCGTTAAATTTGCTGTTGGTAAAAATGTTCCAAAATATTCCACTCCAGAAGTTTGTGAAAAACCTTTTGCAACAAATCTTGCTTTAAAAGTTTCACTGCCACAAGTTGTGATTTTTTTGGAAAAAAAAACCCAGCGTGAAGAAATTATATTTTTATCTGTTGGTTTTGCCACTATTTCTTATGTGTTATTTTCAGATTAAGCTTTCGATTCGGATATCATAACTTGTTTCCATTCTTGGTGATTTTCTGAATTAATCGCCTCATTATAACTTTTCGATGCGCTTTTCAACGAGTAATAGTACTCCACTGCGCAGTCTTGTATCTTTTCAATTTGTAAGAAGTCTGGCCTTTTCGCTCCCTGATTGGGTATCGACGTGTCTGGTTAATATTTTCGTCAGTATTTCTACTCTAATTGTTGTCATTATTAATATTTTCATTGTGATCGATTAAGATGCTAGGTAATATTTCATCACGTTTTTCATCCACTGGATCGCCATTTTTTAAATTTAATGTATCATTGAATTTTACACATTTAACCCTTTTTATGGCATTTTGGGCTGGAAAGTAGATAGAATAACCTACGAAAATACCTTTTTCGCTTTTAGTATTTAGTTTACTGGTGTTTTCTAGAAATGCAAAACAATGTGAACAAAATATATGCATTCGGTTCATTTTAGGTTTTACACCGCAAAACGCTTCATACGGTGTTTTGCCTAATCTTATATTGAACTATCTATTTCTGATATATGCTGCTGCCATTAAAGCGTAAGTCCATAAACTATGCGATACTTTCGATTCGATAAATAAACATCTTGTCATCTCGAAAAGAGTTCGCCATGCCTTTTCAGCTGTGCCATTTTAGAAGGGGAGAATACGGCGCAGATTTCTCGTGTTTAATACGGTGGTTAATTAATAGAAGGTCAAAGTCTTTACTAGTAAATTCAGTCCCATTGTCTGAGCGAATACATTTTACCGAGCCGTACGGGGCAATATCAGCTAAATATTTCTTAGTGGCGAGGATAGTGTCGGATTTGTTTTTTAGAAAATAAACCATAATTAAACCGGAAAAATCATCAATAATGTTAAAGACGTACCTTAGATTATTTCTCGCCATCGGGCTGATCGGACCTGCTAAGTCACAGTGCATAAGTGAGAGAATTTTCGTGGCCTTTTTGTCTGGCGTTCGGCTTATATATTTTGTCATTTTCCCCTGTTCACACACATCACAATTTGGGAGATCGTCTGAAGGTATTATTTTCATGCCTTCGACTACATTTGGTAATTTTTTAATATCAGCTGTAGGGCAGTGTCCTAGAATTTTATGCCAGATTCCCAAATCGTGACAGGCAGTTTTTGAGGGAGCCATACTTTTTAATAATATAGTCGGCCATTTTCTTTAATGTCAAATACAGTTCCATTAGGGTATATCAATTTTGACTTGTTTTGGCCAAATTTTATATTCGCGCCTTGTTTAATTGCAGCCTGCACAGAAAATATGTCTTGCTTAAATGTAGGTATAAAGAAAGCATTTTTTTAGAATACAGTTACAGATTTCGCCTTTATTATTTTTTAGAGATATTTAAGCATCGCCTCTTTTTAAGACTATATCATTTATTTGACTACCGTCGGCAAGTTCGACAAAATGACTTTGTGGATTAAAGTTTGAATCAAAATTAATAAAAATCAGATTTCTTGGTGATAACGTGCGCTGTAGCACCACAGTATACAAGGAAATTTTTACCGTTTGTGGTATTGTCAAAGTTACATGTGAATAGAAATGTATGTTCTTCCTCAAAGTTCTCAACGTTTTTTACGGAATCCATTTTAGAGCGTTTATGTCGACATTGGAAGCTTTTGTGGTTGGGTCGTCTACAATTATAGCAGATAATTTTATTTTTCTTGAGAAAATTACTTTTGGGGAACACGTTGCGGTGAGGTGCGTAATTTGGTGGCGTCTGCTTTCGAGAAGCATTTTTGAACTTCATAATATTGCTGGAGTTATTATTGTCCACGAGCATACGATTAGTCTCTTAGTAACTGCGCAATGCCACTTTAAATTCACTGAAATATATTGGTTTGTCTTTTTGCGTTATAACAGTTGTAAATGGTTTAAAATCGGCTGGAAGTCCCTTGAGGGTCATTAATATCAACAAGCTATCGCTTATCATTTCACCTTAGAGTTTTAAGGCATTGGCTGTTGTTTCTGTCCTTATAACGTAGTCGGTAATAGTTTCATCCTCGTGGCGTTTCAGAGATGTTAGTTCTGTATATAGTGATATAATTTTCGGTTTCTCTTTTGATAAATAATGTTCTCTTAATATGTTTAATGCTTTCCGTCCGTCATCCAAGGCGTCTCTTATAATCAGACAGACTTCTATCGTCTAAGCATTACAAAAACAGTCGCGTTCTTTTCGAGGAATTCGGGGTCGTTAGGATTCTCTGTTGAGACTGTATAACTTTGTGTAGTTTTCGAATCCTTAGATACCCCAGAAATTTTACCTGCAACAATTCAAAATTAGATTCCAATCCGTCAAAGAAAAGACGATGGCTGGGCGCATAACTGGTTAAGTGTTGAGACGTTGAACAGAGTGCAGTATCGATACTGAGTGTAAAGTAATTTCCAGTAACAAAGATGTCGGCAAAGAATCAAATGCGGTTCGTGACATAGCCAACAGCAAACGTATTGAATACAAAATTCGACGATTTTTATAGTAACTTTGGAACATTTTCATTGGTTGATTTACCACAACCGGTGGTTATAAAAACGATTGTCGAAATCATTAATGTCATACCCCCATTAGGAGTCAAAACCATTTTATAACAACAACTCTAGCAAACAAATACTGGAAGGAAAGTGAAAGTTCGCCGGTAGTCAAATGGAAAATATTAAGACAAGCAAACACATGTAGAGACCTAGACGATCCATATAGATTATGCCTTCATGAAAAATTTGCTATTCTGTACTTTAAAGAACCCTAACATCTATTAAACTGTAGAAGAGAAATAGTGAATAACTGTGTTCACAGGATAAAATTTACACATATAGAGATACAAAATGATTTTAAAACTAAGAATAACAATAGAAAATAAACAAATAAATAAATAAATAAACATACATATGCATAAACTATCACACACACACACACACACGCACACACACACACACACATATATATATATATATATATATATATATATATATATATATAGATAGATAGATATATATAAACTAGCATAAAAACATTTAACCTAGATTTAAAATAGGTCAAAACACTAGATCTCTACGCTCCCCGCCAAAATATAGCACACACAAGGTACGGGTCAACCAGAGGTAGACTGGGCCTTTGTCCTGCAAGTGCCTGCAAGTGCCTGCTCATTGGATAATTAGAAAGGGTGCGGTGGAAACTAGAAAGCTGATTGGCTAACTAAAAACTCAATAGAAGCTGCGTATATATAAACGCGAAACAACCATAAAATTAGCATAAGCCTGAGGAATTCTAGCGTGGATGAAACGGGGAATATTCTGTGTAGCTTAATCGCCATATATATTTCATAACTTACTACGTATTGAGCACTGTTGAAGTAAATACTTAAAGTTTATGCATAAATTTATACTTTCGCATTATTAATATGTGATTAAATGAAGTAGTTATATATATATATATATATATATATATATATATATATATATATATATATATATATATATATATATATATAACATGTATAAATACATTTGAAACCAAAACTGCAACGCGAAATTTTTTCTCTTCTTTCTCGACTTGATGTAGTAGAAGATAGTTCGATGAAGAGTCCACGTGATGTTGTTAACTGCGGTGTTTTTATCAACGCTTCTGACAGATATACACAAAAATAACTACCCAGATTTTCAAAATGTGCGACCACGCGTCACCTATCTGGCTTCATATTTATTTGTATATTTTTATTTGTATATTTTTATATTTGTATATTTTTTTGTATATTATTTATTTGTATATTTTTATATTTGTATATTTTTATATTTGTATATTTTTATTTGTATATTTTTATAGTTGTGTATTTTTAATTTTATATTTTCTATTTGTATATTTTTTATTTGTATATTTTATTTGTATTTTTATTGGTATATTTTTTATTTGTATATTTTTTATTTGTATATTTTTTATTTGTATTTTTATTGGTCTATTTTTATATTTGTATATTTTTTTATTTGTATATTTTTACTTGTATATTTTATTTGTATATTTGTTATTTGTAAATTTTTTATTTGTATATTTTTTATTTGTATATTTTTTATTTGTATATTTTATTTGTATATCTTTTATTTGAATATTTTTATTTGAATATTTTTTATTTGAATAATTTTCATTTGTATATTTTTTTTGTAAATTTTTTATTTGTATATTTTTTACTTGTATATTTTTATATTTGTATATTTTATATGTATATTTTTATTTATATGATTTTTTTGTATATTTTTTATTTTTATATCTTTTATTTGAATATTTTTTATTTTTATATCGTTTATTTGAATATTTTTTATTTGTATATTTTTATTTATATATTTTTTATTTGTATATTTTTACTTGTATATTTTTATATTTGTGTATTTTTATATGTATATTTTTATTTATATATATCTTTTTGTATATTTTCATTTGTATATTTTTTATTTGTATATTTTTTATTTGTATATATTTATATTTGTATATTTTTATTTGTATATCTTTTATTTGTATATTTTTATTTGTATATGTTTATATTTGTATATTTTTATATTTGTATATTTTTATTTGTATATTTTTGTATTTGCATATACATTTTAATTTTTATATTTTTATTTCTTTTTTTTGGTATATTTTAATTTGTATATTTTTATGTGTATATTTTTTATTTGTATATTTTATAATTTGTATATTTTTATATTTGATATTTTTTGTATATTTTTTGTATATTTTTTATTTGTATATTATTTATTTGTATATTTTTGTATTTGTATAGTTTTGTATTTCTATATTTTTTGTATATTTTCATTGGTATATTTTTATTTGTATATTTTTTATATTTATATTTATGTAAGTATATATTCATATTTGTATAGTTTTGTATTTTTATATTTTTATAAATTTATTTTTATATGTATATTTTTTTATATATTTTTATTTGTATAATTTTTATTTGTATATTTTGATATTTGTACATTTTTATTTGTATATTTTTATTTGTATATTTTTTTGTATATTATTTATTTGTATATTTTTATTTGTATATTTTATTTGTATATTTTTATATTTGTATATTTTTTGTATATTTTATTTGTATATTTTTATTAGTATATTTTTATATTTGTATATTTTTTATTTCTATATTTTTTATTTGTATAATTTTATTTGTATAATTTCATATTTGTATAGTTTTTTATTTATTTTATTTGTATATTTTTATAATTATATTTTTATTTGTATATGTTTTATTTGTATATTTTTATTCGTAGATTTTTTATTTGTAGATTTTTTATTTGTATATTTTTATGTGTATGTTTTTATATTTGTATATATTTGTATTTGTATATTTTGTGTGTATATTTTTTATGGGTATGTTTTTATATTAGTATACTTTTTTATATTTTTGTATTTGTATATATCTTTTTATTTGTATATTTTTATTGGTATATTTTCATGTGTATATTTTTTACTTGTATATTTTTATTTGTATATTTTCTATTTTTATAGTTTATTTGTATATATTATTTGTGTATTTTTTGTTTTATATGTTTTACTTTTATATTTTTTATATTTGTATATTTTTTATTTGTTTTTTTATTTGTATATTTTTTATTTATATTTTTGTATTTGTACTCTTTTTATTTGTATATTTTATATTTGTATATTTTTATTTGTATATTTCATATTTGTATATTTTATTTGTATATTTTTTTCATATTTTTATTTTTATATTTTATATTTGTATATTTTTTATTTATATATGTTTTATTTGTATATTTTTAGGGTTGTATATTTTTTAATCGTATATTTTTTATTTGTATATTTTTTATTCGTATATTTTTTATTTGTATATTTTTTATTTGTATGTTTTTATCTTTATATTTTTATTTGTATGTTTTTATTGGTATATTTTTTATTTGTATATTTTATTTGTATTTTATTTGGTATATTTTTTATTTGTATTTTTTATTGGTATATTTTTTATTTGTATATTTTATTTGTATTTTTATTGGTATATTTTTTATTTGTATTTTTTATTTGTATATTTTTTATTTGTATTTTATTGGTATATTTTTGTTTGTATATTATTTATTTGTATATTTCTGATTTGTATATTTTTTATTTGTTTATTTTTTATTTGTATATTTTTTATTTGTATATTTTTTATTCGTATATTTTTTATTCGTATATTTTTTAATTGTATATTTCTTATTTGTGTATTTTTATTTGTATTTTTTATATTTGTATATTTTTTGTTTGTATATTTTTTATTTGTATATTTTTAATTCGCACATTTTTATTTGTATATTTATATTTGTATGTTTTTATTGGTATATTTTCATTTGTATAATTATTATTTGTATATTTTTATTTTCATATTGTTTTTTGTATATTTTTTTGTATATTTTTTATTTGTATATTTTTTATTTGTATATTTTTATTTGTATACTTTTTATTTGTAAATTTTTATATTTGTATATTTTTTATTTGTATATTTTAGATTTGTAATTTTTTTATTTGTAAATTTTTATGTTTGTATATTTTTATTCATATATTTTTTATTAGTATATTTTTTATTTTCATATTTTTATTTGTATTTTTTGTATCCTTTTTATTTGTATATTTTATATTTGTATATATTTATTTGTATATTTTATATTTGTATATTTTTATTTGTATATTTTTTCATATTTTTATTTGTATATTTTATATTTGTATATTTTTTATTTGTATATTTTTTATTTGTATATTTTTATGGTTGGATATTTTTTATTCGTATATTTTTATTTTTATATTTTTTATTTGTGTAATTTTATGTTTATATTGTTATATTTGTATAAGTTTTATTTGTATACTTTTTTTGGTATTTTTATTGGTATATTTTTTATTTGTATATTATTTATTTGTATACTTTTTATTTGTATATTTTTATTTGTATATTTTTTATTTGTTTATTTTTTATTTATATATTTTTTTTGTATTTTTATTGGTATATTTTTTATTTGTATATTATTTATTTGTATATTTTTTATTTGTATATTTCTGATTTGTATATTTTTTATTCGTATATTTTTATTCGTATTTTTTTAATTGTATATTTTTTATTTGTATATTTTTATTTGTATTTTTTATATTTGTATTTTTATTAGTATATTTTTATTAGTATATTTATTTGTATATATTTATATTTGTACTTTTTTATTTGCATATATTTTTTAGATTTTTGTTTGTGTATTTTATATTTGTATACTTTTATATGTATATTTTTGATTTGTATTTTTAATTTCTATATTTTTTATTTGTATATTTTTTATTTGTATATGTTTATTTGTATATTTTTATATTTGTATATTTTTATTTTTATATTTTATATGTGTATATTTTTTATTTGTATATTTTTTTATATCTTTTTATATTTGTATATTTTTATTTGTATAAGTTTTTTGCATATTTTTTGTTTGTATTATTGATGTTTATATTTTTATTTGAATATTTTTATTTGTATATTTTTTCTATATCTTTTTATTGGTATATTTTTTTATATTTTTTATTTGTATGTTTTTATTTGTATATTTTTATTTGTATATTTTATATCTGCATATTTTTGTTTGTATGTTTTAGTTTTATATTTTTATTTGTATATTTTTTAATTTGTATATTTTTTATTTGTATATTTTATATTTGTATATTTTTTATTTGTATATTTTTTATTCGTATATTTTTTACTTGTATTTTTTTGTATATTTTTATATTTGTTTATTTTAATTTGTATATTGTTTATTTGTATATTTTGTTGTATATTTTTGCTTTGTATTTTTTATTTTTATATTTTTATTTGAATATTTTTTATTTGTATAATTTTTTATTTCTATATCTTTTTATTTGTATATTTTTTATATTTTTATAAGTATTTTTTTTATTTTTATATTTTTTATTTGTATATATTTATGTGTATATTTTTGTTTGTATATCTTTTTATTCTTATAATTCCGATTTTTCGCTTTTCTGATTAAATTGCATGGCCTAAACCCATCTTTTCGACTCTCTTCTAATTTTCGTTTTTATTGCTGTGATGATAAAATAAAGTTCTATGTAACTTTTATTCCTAATCGTTTATGAATTGCTCCTTTTAAGTGGGTAGAGCTTTTACAATCTTGATAGGTTTGCTTAAATAAAGACAACATCTTTTTCAGATTTATTTATTATTCATTATATATATAAGTTGCACACCATATAATGAACTCCATGAAGTGGCCAACCTGATCACCAGATCTGCCCCCCCCTTAATCTTTATCTTTGGAAACAAATCTGTTGTGCATTAGAATCGTCCATCTGTTAATGAACAAGAAAATAGATATTATTTGTATTTTTATGAAAACCTAAATGATATGCGATTTTTGGTACACCCTGTACATGTGTGTGTGTGTGTGTGTGTGTGTGTGTGTGTGTGTGTGTGTGTGTGTGTGTGTGCGTGCGTGCCCTGCGTTTCTTTTCAAGTGAGCCCACTGATCAAATCCATAAATATTTATAAGGCAATGAATAAATCCGCCATTGAATTCGCATCTGATCCGTCATAGACCGCCACTCCGGCAATTATTGCAATTTCCCATAGCCGGGTCACTTCACATGACCGGAGTTTACTTGAAATGTCAAGCGATTCAATCATATTAACTCATAAATACGTTTACGTTTGCGTAACGGCTGATCTTAAGATCTTAAGATCTTGCAATGGCGACCGAATGCGGTTTGTATTGTTCGAACTACGAAAATTAAAGTCAAAATCAACGTTTCATCGATTTGATCAAAAGTCCTCAAACTTTGCACATTTCAGGGAATCGTAAATTTATAATCAGCATTTAACTTCTCTACTGTAATACAATATTTATATATATAAAGCTAAACGTCTGTGTGTGTGTCTGGTCACGAATAGGCTCCTATATGATTGACTATTATAGAAAACCGATCACATATAATGATAGAAGATGTATCGAGACACAAGAATGGGTATGTTTGATCTGGCATAATGATGATTCATTAAAATTGTTGGGTCCGCATACGCGCTTGGTCCAGAAAGTATGGAAATAAAAAATTTAAAAATTACAAAAAAAAAACGTTTACAAGTGTTTTTGATATAGATGTACATAAGAATACTTTGATAAGTATGTTTTAACTTAAATAGGGATGGTATAATAAAATTGTGGGGTCTGCGTTCGCGCCTGGTCTCCATAGAATGGAAATAGGCACAAACTTTAATAAAGACTTTTCATGTCTATCTGCGTAAGTATACTTTGATAATTATGTTTCAGTTTGAAGAAATATAATATAATAAAATTATGGGGTGTTCGTTCGAACCTGACCTCCATAGAATGGAAATATGTCACAAAATTTAACAAGGTTTTTTAATACAGATCCACAAAATATTGTGATAAGTGTTTTAGTGTGAACAGGTATGGTATACTAAATTGTGGGGTTTATCTATTTTATTTCTACTTTCATCATATTTTGCTTTGGTTTTGATACCTCCAAATTCGAAGCTATCTGTTTACAACCCTTCCTTTTCATAACTTATCATACTTTCATAAATTAGAGTCCATTTTCAGTAGGCTGTTTTTGAACCCAGTCAACGACGGATACTTTTGCTAGCATATATATATATATATATATATATATATATATATATATATATATATATATATATATATATATATATGTCTCGGAAGTAGAGTGAAAAGCATATCTTATTTTTCTTTTATTAATATTATTTTTTTTCCTTGTACACATGTTTGTGAATTATTCCATGGATTTCTGCCTTTGGATTATTATGGACCATCTTCTTCCAATTACGGGATGTCTTTTGATTTTATTTGTACAAATGGAAATTCTTTTAACTTTCTTGAAGTTTTACATTTGGATTTTACCATCACTGGATTTTTTATCTTCCACCAGACTATTCATTCATGTGTAATCACCTTTTTCTTTACCATATTCCCTCTGCTTAACTTATTTTGTTTTCAAGTAGGATCTTTGACTTATTTGTTGTTTCATCAAATACTTCTGCATGCAAACTCCGATCCCGCATTTTGCAAATTCCTACCCTCTGATGAGAAGGAGAGTATTTCTTCGAAATTCCGCGGATTAAGGACTATCCATTTATCTAGTGTTTCCTTTTCAGTTTAAATATGTTTTAACTCATTTCAAAGTGTTTTTTAACATATTTTATTAACTATATAATATATATATATATATAAATGAAGTCAAACAATCAAAAATGTAGCCAAGCAAATGAGTAGACTTATATTGAGGGCTGTCGCCCGACTGACTCAACAATCCTCAATCAGTTTGTCAATAAATTTATAATGATATAATGAAATTTGGCTGTTTTCCCCCGTTTTTACATTTTCTATGCTCTGCTAAGTATTCAGTTCCCCTACTTACTATTTCCTACATTTGGACATAAAATCTCATATATATATATATATATATATATATATATATATATATATATATATATATATATATATATATAGCCCACTTGGGAACGTTGATCATGCAGTGATAATGGTTGAAATCGCCCTAAACTCTAGAGCCAAAACTGAAGAGCCAGTGCTCAAAACAACGAGATATTATAAAAAGGCTGACTGGGAAGCCATCAGAGATCTTATCAGAGATGCCCCATGGGGAAATATTTTTTCTCTTCCTGCTGAACAGTGTGCAAACGAGATCACTGAATGGTTCAAAACTGCAATCGAAGCGCATGTTCGCATGCGGAAATTTTACAGCAAGCCCCACTCTCCACAATGGTTTACTTCGACTTGCACAAATGCCACAGATTTAATCGCCATAAGTCCAGTTCAAACAGACAGAAGTACATAAAAGCTAGAAGTAACGTTAAGAAAGAAATAGCGACAGCTAAGAGAGAATTTACGGAAACCACTAAAAAACGCATCGAAGCACAAAAATAAGGAACCTTTGACTTCTGGAAAATCTACAGCAGTGTAGTAAATAATGGACAATCAACAATTTCCCCACTATCCAACAATCATGAGGTTGTTTGCTCAGCAACCGAGAAGGCTAATATGCTTGCCAGTATGTTTGCCTCAAACTTCACACTGGACCCTTCCAACAACCCCCTACCTGACTTTCCTTTGTGAACAGACGCTAAATGATCTAAAAATCACCCCTGTTCAGGTGCATGCTAACATAAAAAACCTTGACACTTCAAAAGCATGTGGACCCAATCTCATCCCAGCTGTGCTACTAAAAAAGTGCTCAGCCGAAGTAGCTCCAGTTCTCTCCAAACTCTACAACAAATCTTGCTCTCCGGGCTATTGGAAAAGTGCTTCTGTGATACCAGTATTCAAGAATTCTGCCGAAAGAACTGACCCATTAAATTATCGCCCTATTAGCCTCCTCCCACATTTTGCCAAAATATTTGAGACCTTAATTAACCATGTTCTAGTCCATCATCTTACAGATGCTAAACTTCTGACTGACCAACAATATGGATTTAGACAAGCCCGTTCCACAGCAGACATCCTAACTGTAATCTCTGAACGTATATACCATTCACTGGACAAAGCAGGGGAGGGCAGAGCGGTAGATCTAGATATATCTAAGGCTTTTGACAGGGTATGGCATGAGGGTCTCCTCAGGAAAATTAGATCATACTGTATCACTGGTAGAATACTTAACATAATTAAATCCTTCTTAGATAAGAGAAAAATCCAGGTTGTCCTCGACGGTCGTACATCTAAACAATATGATATAGATGCGGGAGTGCCCCAGGGGTCTATCCTTGGACCTCTACTGTTCCTGATATTCATAAATGACCTTCCCGACAAAATTGCCTCTGAGATGGGTATATATGCTGATGACACCACACTCTATAACAGACATGACAGGAAAACAAATGAACACATATCTAAAGAAATGGAAGAAACACAAGGGGATGACCTCAAATCTGTAGTGGAATGGGGACAAAAATGGATGGTCACGTTCAATGTCGCCAAGACTAAACTAGTTTCATTCAATAATTACAAGAAACCTTCTCTGCCACATATAGCAATGGCCAACGACTCTTTATCTGAGATTACATCTTTTAAACTCCTTGGCCTAACGTTCATAGGAAACATGAGTTGGAACAATTACATTGAAGGCATTGCCAGGGCCGCTGCAAGGAAGATGGGCTTTCTCTACCGTGCTAGAAAACTACTAACACCTGAAAGTATCCTGTTCCTCTATAAGGTCACCATTTGCCCATGTATGGAGTATTGCTGTCATATTTGGGCTGGTGCATCTGCTACTAGTCTCTCTCTCCTTGACAAGGTTCAAAAGAGAGTCGCAAATCTGATAGGCCCCGAACTGGCATCTCAGCTTCAGCCTCTGTCCCATCGACGAAATGTTGCATCCCTCTGCCTGTTCTACAAGTATTTTAATGGTGAATGCTCTGATGAACTGCAAGCACTTGTGCCCCCACGACGTGAACACCCTCGACAAATCCAACAGGCTGCTAACTCCCACACCCACACTGTAGAGATCCCTAGATGTAAAAGATCTTTCTACTCCAGTAGTTTCTTCCCCAGAACTGCTAGACTTTGGAATTCCATTCCAGGTCCATGCTTCCCCAACTGTACTCACGTGCAGAAGTTCAAATGCAACGTGAACCGACATCTTGCTGCCCAAGTCCCTACATAGTACCCCAGTAGTTGTTGCCTCTGATAGTAGCCCCCTACACCAAAGTGGCAATGTGCCTTGTTTGGAGTGAAAATGTAATATATATATATATATATATATATATATATATATATATATATATATATATATATATATACACACACATATATATGGGTAGTACTACTGTCAAAGGAAAAATAAGACCTCCTTCCCTCCCCTTATCTGTGGGATGAGCATTGTTGAGAATCTGGGTAATGTGAGGTCATGGAAAACAGGTCATGTTATTCATGGTTTCGTATTTTGTTGTGCTGAGCTAGGTACAATTGTCAAGACATTCGCCCAGTATGGGCACTGCTCGGACAGAAAGAAACTGTTAAGAATTTTATGGCAATACATCAAACTCTTTCGTTGATAAACAGCGTGAATAGGGTTCTTAATCAGAACACTTCACCTGGTAAGAATTATCATGATAGATTTGTGGCACCTGATCGTCATTAAACTCCGAAAATCAATAAATAATAATTGGATCGTGGATCGAAAATGCAGAGGAAGACAGCGAGGAGCATACGTTGACATAAAAAATCATGAGCAACAATGAATTCAGGAATGCGTCGAGGGAGAGATATAGATGGAGAGGCATAGCCGTAAATATATATGTATATATATATATACATATATACATATATATATGTATATATGTATGTATATATGTATATATATATACATATATACATATATATATATATGTATATATATATACGTATACATATATATATATATGTATATATATATGTATATATGTATATATATATATATATATATATATATACATATATATTAAGAGAAGCATTATTGAAATGGTATGTTTAGACTTAATAAGTTTTTTAAGTCTTTCGATTTTATAGAGTATTTTAAATATTTTGCCAAATTGTCATGTGCAGTATCCGTAGATTTAATGTTCCATTATTCCCGAGTACTTTCAATTGATTGATGCAATTGTCTTTAAGTGAAGTCTTGTTTGTTCACATCTGCTAAGTTCATAGAACGGTATGGTAATGCATTGCTTTTCAAATGCACGCATGCGTTGTGAGGAAAGTGCATACGAGCCAGCTGTGTGACTTATTAAAAATAACAAAAATAAGTTTTTTCAGCTAATAATTTTTTTTCAAAATTACTATGCTCGACACTTTAAAATAGTGTGGCTAGTAATTATTATTTTTTATTGTGGAGAGTCTAAATTTTTTAGAAAGTATATCTTTTGAAGTTTAAACCTTTTCAGATAGTATTTAAAATTTTCTCCTTTTTAATACTATTCCTCCTTGTCGCAATTGCCACATTTTTTACTCCATTGTCATATTTTTTGTGCAATTGTCACATTTTTTATGCAATTGTCACGTTTTTTATGCAATTGTTAGATTTTTATGCAATTGTAATATTTTTTATGCAATTGTCACCTTTTTATGCAATTGTCACATTTTTATGTAATTGTCACATTTTTTATGCATAGCATAGTAAAAAAACATTTTTTTATGCAATTGTCATATTTTTTATGCAATTGTCATATTTTTTATGCAATTGTCAAATTTTTTATGCATAGCATAGTAAAAAAAATATTTTTATGCAATTATCATATTTTTTATGCAATTGACACATTTTTTATGCAGTTGTCACATTTTTATGATATTGTGATATTTTTATGCAATTGTCATATTTTTTATGCAATTGTCATATTTTTATGCAATTGTCACATTTTTATGCATAGCATAGTAAAAAATATTTTTTGATGCAATTGTCATATTGTTATCCAATTGTCACATTTTTAGGCAATTGTCACATTTTTATGCATAGCATAGTAAAAAAATTTTTTAATGCAATTGTCATATTTTTTATGCAATTGTCACAGTTTTATGCAATTGTCACATTTTTTATGCAATTGTCATATTTTTTATGAAATTGTAGCATTATTTATGCAATTGTCGCATTTTTTATGCAATTGTAATATTTTTCATGCATAGCATATTAAAAAAAAGTTTATGCATAGCACAGTAAAAAAAGTTTATGCAATTGTCATTTTTTATGCAATTGTCATATTTTTATGCAATTGTAATATTTTTGTGCAATTGTCATATTTTTAATGCAATTGTCACATTTTTTATGCAATTGTCACATTTTTTATGCATAGCATAGTAAAATACATATTTATGCAATTGTAATATTTTTAATTCAATTGTAGCATTTTTCAATCATAGCATAGTAAAAAACATTTTAATGCAATTATCACATTTTTTATGCATTTGTCATATTTTTATGCAATTGTCATATTTTTTATGAAAATTTAAATTTTTTATGCAATTGTCACATTTTTTATGCATAACATAGTAAAAAACATTTTTATGCAATTGTCACATTTTTTATGCATAGCATAGTAAAAAAACATTTTTATGCAATTGTCACATTTTTTATGCATAACATAGTAAAAAACGTTTTTATGCAATTGTCACATTTTTTATGCATAGCATAGTAAAAAAACATTTTTATGCAATTGTCACATTTTTTATGCATAGCATAGTAAAAAAACATTTTTATGCATAGCATAGTAAAAAACATTTTTAATGCAATTGTCACATTTTTCATGCAAATCATAGTAAAAAACATTTTTATGCAATTGTCACATTTTTTATGCATAGCGTAGTATAAAAACATTTTATGCAATTGTCATATGGTTATGCCATTGTCATATTTTTTATGCTATTGTCACATTTTTTATGCAATTGTCACATTTTTTATGCATAGCATAGTAAAAAACATATTTATGCAATTGTAATATTTTTACTGCAATTGTAACATTTTTTATGCATAGCATAGTAAAAAACATTTTTATGCAATTATAACATTTTTTATACAATTGTCACATTTTTTATGCAATTGTCATATTTGTTATGCAAATGTCACGTTCTTTATGCATTTGTCGCATTTTTATGCATTTGTCATATTTTTATGCAATTGTCATATTTTTTATGAAATTTTTACATTTTCATGCAATTGTCACATTTTTTATGCAATTGTCACATTTTTTATGAAATTGTCACGTTTTTATGCATTTGTCACATTTTATGCACTTGTCATATTTTCATGCAATTGTTTTATTCTTTATGAAATGTTTTTTACTATGCTATGCATAAAAAATGTGACAATTTCGTAAAAAATCATATAGGCAATTGTAATATTTTTTATGGCATTGTCACATTTTCTATGCAATTGTCACATTTTTAATGCATAGCATAGTAAAAAACTTTTATGTAATTGTCATATTGTTATGCTATTTTCATATTTGTTATGCAATTGTCACATTTTAGGCGATTGTATCATTTTTTATGCATAGCATAGTAAAAAACATTTTTTTGCAATTGTCATAGTTTTTATGTAATTGTTACATTTTTTATGCAAGCGTCACAGTTTTACTGCAATTGTCACATTTTTTATGCATAGCATAGTAAAAAACATTTTTTATGCAATTGTAATATTTTTATGCAATTGTAAGATTTTTCACGCATAGCATAGTAAAAAACTTTTTCAATGCAATCGTCATATTTTATTATGCAATTGTCATATTTTTTATGCAATTATCACATATTTTATGCAATTTTCACATTTTTCATGCATAGCACGGTAAAAAAATGTTTATGCATAGCATAGTAAAAAAAAATTTTCATGCAATTGTCATATTTTTATGCAATTGCCACATTTTTATGCAATTGTCATATTTTTATGCAATTGTCATATTTTTTATACAATTGCCACATTTTTATGCAATTGTATCATTTTTCATGCATGGCATAGTAAAAAAAAATTTTCATGCAATTGTCATATTTTTTATGCAGTTGTCACATTTTTTATGCAATTGTCATATTTTTATGCAATGTGGTCATTTTTTATACAATTGTCACAGTTTTACTGCAATTGTCACATTTTTTATGCATAGCATAGTAAAAAAACATATTTATGGAATTATCACATTTTTTATGCATTTGTCATATTTTTTATGCAATCGTCACATTTTTTATGCATTTGTCATATTTTTATGCAATTGTAATATTTTTTATGAGATTTTCACGTTTTTACGAAATTGTCACATTTTTTATGCATAGCATTGTAAAAAACATTTTTTTACGCAATTGTCATATTTTTCATGCAATTGTCACATTTTTCATGCATAGTATAGTAAAAAACATTTTTAATGCAATTGTAATATTTTTATGCAATTGTCACATTTTTTATGCATAGCATAGTAAAAAACTTTTTTAATGCAATGGTCATATTTTATTATGCAATTGTCATATTTTTTATGCAATTGTCACATATTTTATGCAATTTTCACATTTTTCATGCATAGCACAGTAAAAAAATGTTTATGCATAGTAAAAAAAAAAATTTCATGCAATTGTTATATTTTTATGCAATTGTCATATTTTTTATGCAATTTTTTTTACACACTGATCACCACTTATTAAGGCCCGGAAGCCACTCAGGGATAAGGGTTATTGCAAGTACATTAAGTTAATGTGGAGATTTGATGAAGTGTTTTCTTATGAGGGCGGTTCATTAGGAATTTGTTAACGTTGGACTTGAAGACATCCAAGTTGTAGTCCGGTGGGAAGCAGGCAGACGAACCAGAGTTCCACAGGCGTGCAGTTCAAAGAAAGAAGCCTTGTTCATGGAATCCACGTTTTCATTTAGGCACAGTGGGGGAAATTTTTCACAGTGGATTCAGCTAGACGGGTGTTTTTCGTGAAAGATTGGCAAGGGGTGACCAGAGATTGGAGTTCAGACGAGCACCTGCCATGGAAATAACGATAAAATAAGGATAGGCTCGTAACGTCTCTTCTGTGGGAGAGAGGTTGCAGGGTAGAGAAAAGGGCCTCCCCCACTAAGCCACGAAGTCTATTTTGTATTCTGTCAAGGCAGGATAGGCTGTTTTTAGCAGCTCCTGCCCAGATATGGCAACAGTATTCCATCCTTGGACGTACTTGGCTTTTATATAGATAGAGAATTGCATCAGTAGTGAGATATCTTCTGGAGCGGTAGAAGGATCCCACCATCTTTCCAGCGACCTTAGCAACAGACTTGATGTACATGTTCCATTTCAGATCAGGAGTAAAGGTCAAACCCAGAAGCTTGTCAAAACACGGGGCCTCACCCAGACGAGAGCCATCCATCACAATTGATGTCAGATGGGTATCAGAGTGTTGATGATGTAAGGATAGGAGTTTGGTTTTGGATGCATTAAAGGTAACCAGCCACATCTTCCCCCACTGAACCACGCGCTCGAGATCAGTGGAGAGAGAATCAGAGAGAACTTTGTCATTTACAGCCTTTGATGTGTTGCCGTAGATGGTCGTGTCATCAGCATAGATGTCAACAAATGATTTAAGTATGTGTTTAGGGAGGTCATTGATGTAGATCAGGAAGAGAGTTGGGCCCAGGATTGACCCCTGAGGGACTCCAGCATTTATATTGCAGGCCTCCGATTTTTGTCCATCTACCACTACTCTTATGAGCCTATCGGAGAGAAATGATTTAATGACTGAGAAAACATTTCCAGTTATACCGTAGCTGGAAATCTTGTGAAGTAGACGCATTATGCCATACCTTGTTGAAGGCCTTTGATATGTCAAGAGCAATTGCCCTAGAAAGGAAGCCTTTGTCAAGAGATTCACTAATCCTGTTGGATATAACCGTCAGCACATCTACGGTAATATCCAACAGGATTAGTGAATCTCTTGACAAAGGCTTCCTTTCTAAGGCAATTGTCATATTTTTATGCATTTGTCATATTTATAGGCAATTGTCATATTTTTTATGAAATTTTCACATTTTTATGCAATCGTCACATTTTTTATGCATAGCACTTGTAATATTTTTCATGCAATTGTCATATATTTTATGCAATTGTCACATATTTTATGCAATTTTCACATTTTTCATGCATAGCAAAGTCAAAAAGATTTTTTATGCAATTGTCATATTTTTTATGCAACTGCCACATTTTTTATGCAATTGTAACATTTTTCACGCATAGCATAGTAAAAAACATTTTTTATGTAATGATCATATCTTTTATGCAATTGTCATATTTTTTATGCAGCTGTCACATAATTTTTGCAATTTTCACATTTTTCATGCATAGCATAGTAAAAACATTTTTATGCAATTGTCATATTTTTCTGCAATTGTCACATTTTTATGCAATTGTCACATTTTTTATGCAGTTGTCACATTTTTATGCATAGTATAGTAAAAAACAATTTTTTATGCAATTGTCATATTTTTATGCAATTGGAACATTTTTTAGGCAATTGTATCATTTTCTATGCATAGCATAGTAGAAAACATTTTTTTATGCAATTGTTACATTTTTACTGCAATTGTCACATTTTTATGCATAGCATAGTAAAAAACGTATTTATGCAATTGTAATATTTTTAATGCAATTGTAGCATTTTTCATGTATAGCATAGTAAAAAACATTTTTATGCAATTATCACATTTTTATGCAATTGTCACATATTTTATGCAATTGTCACATTTTTTATGCATTTGTCATATTTTTATGCAATTGTCATATTTTTTTATAAAATTTTCACATGTTTATGCAATTGTCACATGTTTATGCATAGTAAAAAAACTGTCACATTTTTATGCATAGCAAAAAACATTTTTAATGCAAGTGTGATATTTTTCATGCAATTGTAAAATATTTTATGCAATTTTCACATTTTTAATGCATAGCATAGTAAAAATAATTTTTAATGCAATGGTCATATTTTTGATGCAATTGTCATATTTTTATGCAAGTGTCACATATGTTATGCAATTTACACATTTTTCATGCATAGCATAGTAAAACATATTTTTATGCAATAATTGTCACATATTCTATGCAATTGTATCATTTTTCAGTAAAAAAATATTTTTATGCAATTGTCACATTTTTTATGCATAGCATAGTAAAAAAAAATTTTATGCATAGCATAGTAAAAAAAATTTTCATGCAATTATCATATTTTTATGCAATTGTCATATTTTTATGCAATTAGGTCATTTTTTATGCAATTGTAACATTTTCATGCAATTGTCATATTTTTATGCAATTGTCATATTTTTATGCAATTGTCACATATACTTCATGCATAGCATAGTAAAAACAATTTTTTATGCAATTGTCATATTTTTGTGGAATTGTCACATTTTTCATGCATAGCATAGTAAATATATTTTTTATGCAACTGTCACATTTTTCACGCATAGCAGAGTAAAATATATTTTTCATGCAATTGTCATATTTTTCATGCAATTGTCACATAATTTATGCAATTTTCACATTGTTTATGTATAGCATAGTAAAAAACATTTTTCATGCAATTGTCACACTTTTTATGCAATTGTAACATTTTTATGTAATTGTCACATTTTTATGCATAGCATAGTAAAAAACATTTTTTACGAAATTGTCACATTTTTATGCATAGCATAGTAAAAAACATTTTTTACGAAATTGTCACATTTTTATGCATAGCATAGTAAAAAACATTTTTTACGAAATTGTCACATTTTTATACAATTGTCACATTTTTTATCCAATTGTCGCATTTTAAAAATGTTTTAGTCAATTGTCCTATTGTTATGCAATTGTCATATTTTCTATATCTATTGTCACATTTGTTAGGCAATTATCACATTTGTTATGCATAGCATAGTAAAAACATTTTTATGCAATTGTCACATTTTTAATGCAATATTCATATTTTTATGTAATAGTAATATTTTTTATGCAATTGTCACATTTTTTTATGCAAATATCACATTTGCATGCGATTATCACATTGTTTATGCATAGCATAGTAAAAAAACATTTTTTATGCTATTGTCATACATTTTATGCTATTGTTACATTTTTAATGCAATTGTCACATTTTAAAACACATTTTTTATGTGATTGTCATATTTTTATGCAATTGTCATATTTTTCATGCAATTGGCACATTTTTAGGCAATTGTATCATTTTTTATGCATAGCATAGTAAAAAACATTTTTTATTCAATTGTCATAGTTTTATGCAATTGTTACATTTTTTATGCAATTGTCACATTTTTACTGCAATTGTCAAATTTTTATGCATAGCATTGTAAAAAACATATTTATGCAATATTTTTAATGCAATTTTAACATTTTCCATGCATAGCACAGTAAAACCATTGTAACATTTATTATGCAATCGTCACATATTTATGCATTTGTCATATTTTTGTGCATATCATTCAATTGTAACATTTTTTATACAATTATCACATTTTTCATGCGTAGCATAGTAAAACATTTTTTATGCAATTGTCATATTTTTATGCAATTGTCACATTTTTTATGCAATTGTCACATTTTTCATGCATAGCATAGTAAAACCATTTTTATGCAATTGTCACATTTTTTATTCAATAGTCAAATTTTTCATGCATAGCATACTAAAAAAAATTATGCATAGCATAGTAAAAAAAATTTAATTTTGAAAAAAAAAATTTCATAGTAAAAAAATTACATAGTAAAAACATTACATAATAAAAAAAATTACATAGTAAAAAAATTTCATAGTAAAAAAATTACATATTAAAAAAATTACATAGTAAAAAAATTTACATAGTAAAACAATTACATAGTAAAAACATTTCATAGTAAAAAAAATTACATTGTAAAAAAATTACATAGTAAAAAAATTACACAGTAAAAAAAATGTGGAAGTCAAATGACAGAGAAGTAAACGCATGCTTTTAATGATTATTAATTTCAACGTCTGCCGAACAAATATTTGACTTTTTTTTACTCTTTTTCATCCCAAACAAAGCTTGTTATCACTTGAGTGTGAAGCTAAACTAATTGAGATAATGTCTACAGGAGATTATGTGTGAAGTTAAGCCGCGAGATACCTGTTCGCGTTATATTTAAACTTCTACATATTAGTATAGTGATGGAAACAAGATACAGGAAGGAAATTCCCAAGTCTAGCAGTTAATGGGAAGAAACTTATAGTATAATGCTTGCCACAAACGTAATCTTCCAACTATCAGGGAAGCAAGATTCGGCGAAGCATTTATTAGAAAGTTTGGAGAGGACAGGGGCGTGTTTATTAGAAAGTTTGGAGAGAATAGGGGCGTGTTTACTTCAGGATATGAGTAGAGATGATTTTCAGATCTACGAGTATTGCTTCTGTCCGCAAAGGGAAATTTAGAAGGAAATGGTTTGCGGTCTTAGGTGAAATTGGATCGAACCATTGGACAAGCAGTTCAGCCTTCTCAGTTGCTGGTTGGGCAACTTCATAATTATTGGATTGTGGGAATATTAAGATATTATTGGGTTTTCACTTTAGTTATATAGTTTTAGAATAATATGGGATGAACAAAAACGTGGTGATAGCAAAAAAAACACAAACAAGGTTTAATCTGTATAAAATACAGGAGAGAAAACAAACGAAAGAGAAAAAAAATATGAAGATTTTGTTGCAAACTAATTGTGTTTGCAGAACAAATTTTATGATCTTTTGTCCAAGTTTTTTTTATTAATTTTTATAAAATCTGTTGTGATATATTCGGTGATATATCGCGATATATTGTAATAATGTAATATTCGGTGATATATTGTGATATATTCGGTGACATATTGTGATATATTGTGATAATTTGATATATTCGGTGATATATTGTGATAATTTGATATATTCGGTGACATATTCCGTTATATATTCGGTGATATATTCCGTTATATATTCGGTGATATATTCGGTGATATATTCGGCGAGAAAAACATCTCTTTTCGTTACCGTTTTTCACAGTTACTGGTTTGACCCGATACATTCTTCACACTTGTTTACGTCTGTTATAGAGTAATGTCGAACCAATTTGCTTTTACAAATGCCAGGACAAAAAGGCTTTTCAATCATGGTAGTTTTATTAAACGGCCTGTGATTGGTTCTACCTCAGACAATCGGTTGTTCAAAGGGAGGTGTAGGAGCGAGGTGAATTACTTGAGTCAATGCTGCAAGTATATTGGTATTTAAGAAATATGGTAGCAATACAGAAAAGCAGAGGTTAGGGTTAGGGTTAGGGGTAGTGAAAGAAATTGTGGTAAAAAGAAACAATCCTTTTTCAAAAAGAATGCAAAGAAGACAAATGTAGAATCATCAAGCGAATTTAAGATTTAAGAATTCTTAAATTCTTCATTCCATTTAAGAATTCTTAAATTCTTTATTCCATTTAAGAATTCTTAAATTCTTTATTCCATTTAAGAATTCTTCAATTCTTTATTCCATTTAAGAATTCTTCAATTCTTTATTCCATTTAAGAATTCTTAAATTCTTTATTCCATTTAAGAATTCTTAAATTCGTTATTCCATTTAAGAATTCTTAAATTCTTTATTCCATTTAAGAATTCTTAAATTCTTCATTCCATTTATTTAAGAATTCTTAAATTCTTTATTCCATTTAAGAATTCTTAAATTCTTCATTCCATTTAAGAATTCTAAAATTCTTCATTCCATTTAAGAATTCTTAAATTCTTTATTCCATTTAAGAATTCTTAAATTCTTCATTCCATTTAAGAATTCTTAAATTCTTCATTCCATTTAAGAATTCTTAAATTCTTTATTCCATTTAAGAATTCTTAAATTCTTCATTCCATTTAAGAATTCTTAAATTCTTCATTCCATTTAAGAATTCTTAAATTCTTCATTCCATTTAAGAATTCTTAAATTCTTCATTCCATTTAAGAATTCTCAAATTCTTTATTCCATTTAAGAATTCTTAAATTCTTTATTCCATTTAAGAATTCTTAAATTCTTCATTCCATTTAAGAATTCTAAAATTCTTCATTCCATTTAAGAATTCTTAAATTCTTCATTCCATTTAAGAATTCTTAAATTCTTTATTCCATTTTAGAATTCTTAAATTCTTCATTCCATTTAAGAATTCTTAAATTCTTTATTCCATTTAAGAATTCTTAAATTCTTTATTTCATTTAAGAATTCTTCAATTCTTTAATTCCATTTAAGAATTCTTAAATTCTTTATTCCATTTAAGAATTCTTAAATTCTTTAATTCCATTTAAGAATTCTTAAATTCTTTACTCCATTTAACGACCACGGTTTATCATTCTTTTTGAGATGAGGGATTCTCTTTTTAAATTATTAAAAACATCATATCATGCTGGATAGTTTTTTCTTTCATATTTCCAGTTTTTCTTTTACTATTCTGGTTTGTCTATCATCATTCCGGTTTTCATTTCACATTTCTGTTTATATTTTTTTTATTTTGCAAAAAATAGTTTTATTAGCGCTACAACTCATCCAAAGTACATAAGTATAGAGAGGGGGTATGAAGTTTAGTTTGGGTGAATTTGGAGAAACCCTGAGTGTTTTACCAGAACCAACGAATAATTTGAAAAATGTGTTCCATCGATAATTGAAAAAAATAATTTAATGACAAAACGATACTATAATAATGAAGAGATTTGGAATCTATTTACATGCAATCATTTTATAAACAATCATCCAAATATGTTCAGAAGAGATTGGGGAGACAACCTATGTGATGAGACATAAAAATTACACAAGATAACCTGATTAATCCTGTGGAAAATATGTTCTTCTGTTAACTGTGCTACAAGCATGCTGATCTGCAACTGGTTCAAAAAGTCACCTACAAGTTCGAAGAAGGAGCGATCGCAAGCATGTGTAAGGATGGAACAAATCTATAATAAAAACCAATGTGTATTTTGACCCGGATGACCAAGTAGACTCGATGTTCATTTTACAATAGAATTTGTCATTTTTAATTTCGGAACAGTTAATTTCCAAATGAATAAATGTAGCCTTTTCTCTCTTCTTTCTAGTGAAGTCCCCGATTTTAACAGTTCCTGGGTTCCGGCTGGTTATTTGGTACCTGTCTGCAAAAACAAAGTTTTTTTTATATAATGTTACAAGGAAAGGCTGCCCCCTTTCTATGTAAGTACGAAGCGTATTAGATAGGTGAAAATGAGATTAGGATAAGCCGAGACTCGAACCTTGTAAACAACATTAAGAAGTGGAATGTTAGAATTTAGTTAACTTCTATTAGAAAATTGTTAAATATTGTTTATATTGTAAAAAGAATTGATTGTTAAAAATAGTTAGATATTGTTTATATCGCAAAAAGAATTGATTGTTCATTCTGTTTGGAATCGAAATGTTAAAAATGTCAGCCAAAAAGAATGAACAATATAAATTAAAAATATATTGTTAAAAAATAGGTTAGAGTCATATGTTGAGAGTTCTTTTATTGTCAAAAGCGTGTGCATAGCCACGTGAATTGGTCACGTTTGGAAAACACACTTCTGACGTCATAGTGAAGGGGAATTCTCAATATAGGAGCTAAGAATTAGTTAGTCAGAGAAGAGTGGGCAGTCAGTCAGAGAGGGAGTTGAGAGTCAGTCAGTTGGCAGTCAGTGGTCAACTGACCCTTTGGAAACGAAGGGTAGAAGATTAACCATGTAGATCCAAATTTGAATTCCTGACGTCATCAGCATTCGACCGGTCCAATGAATAAAGAATCGTTGTGTTTTTGTAAAACTGTTGTCATGTGTCATCTTTCAACACCAAAAGGTAATGTGTTAATCATTTGTAATGAACCTTACAAGATTATGCATCCCCCCTCCTCTGTGTTATTAACTAGTATACATCTCCATTCAGTATTTATATGAAACCTCAAGAAATATAAGAACGGATATATAACTGTCTCTCTCCCTCATCATGGTTATATATGTCCCCGCCGTCATCCTTAATATGTACCCCTATTCAACAATAATTAAAATAAATAACAATTTGCTCATGGCTCCTTTTTTTTCTTTTTTTTTTGTATAAAAATAATTCTTGGAATAAATGCTACAATATTGAATTAGTAAAGAAAAACTGTGATTAATTGTACTTCCTTTTTAAAATGTTTTGGATTGACTTTTCTCAAGTGTTAGATAATTTCAATGGGCGACAGGGTTCTCAAATCCGGGTAGCTATCTTAGAACGACGTGGGTTCCTTTCGCAAGTAAAAGCAAATCGCTAATTTGCGCTGGCATTTAGGCAGCTAATTTATCCACTCCACATATAAAAATTCTAAATTAATAACCTTTCTTTTTGGTCTTTCTTTCTATCCATCTATTCCATCAGAATAGAGAGATTTTTGTGTTTCCAGGTTCTAGAAAATACCTTTCAAATATTTTGTCTATCTCACTGCATACTGACTTCGGTTACTCTGGTTGTAAACAAACTCGGCAGGGTCACAGGTCACAATATCTCCATTCCCTGGGAAATAATTATTCTTACGTTTTTTGCTATATTTAATTAATTTGTTTCTTTTCCCCTTTTTAATCTGACAATATCGTTACACGTAAGAATATACCAGCACATCTACCGCGACGTCGCGCGGGGCACAAATATCGTTATATAAAGTTAAAATGACATACTGACACCAATACTTTTTTATAACATTTAACATTCGCGTTTAGATATCCTTTTTTTAAAAACAACGTGAAAGGTGATAACGTACGCACAAAAAACATACACGCATTTTCTACTCTAGATATTAATTATCTTCGCTATCGATGGATGTTATGAAAATGTGAATCCCTCAGTATGACATTCGCAAACATCCCAAGAAATGTACAGGACTGAACATGAAGAAAGATAGTGCAACATTTTGCAATGTTGATTCTAGCGAGAAAATTCCTTCCAAGATAAAATACATCCTACATTCATCGGTGTTCATTACTAATAATAATTACAATGAAGTGTTCATTACTAATAATAATTACAATGAAGTGTTCATAATTAGGACTAATTACAATGAAATGTTCATTACTAATAATAATTACGATGAAGTGTTCATTGCTAATAATAATTACAATGAAGTGTTCATTACATATAATAATTACAATGAAGTGTTCATTACATATAATAATTACAATGAAGTGTTCATTACATATAATAATTACAATGAAGTGTTCATTACTAATAATAATGAAAATGAAGTGTTCATTACTAATAATAATTACAATGAAATGTTCATTACTAATAATGATTAAAATGAAATGTTCATTACTAATAATAATTACAATGAAATGGTCAATACTAATAATAATTACAATTAAGTGTTCATTACTAATAATAATTACAATGAAGTGTTCATTACTAATAATAATTATAATGAAGTGTTCATTACTAATAATGATTACAATTAAATGTTCATTACTAATAATAATTACAATGAAATGTTCATTACTAATAATAATTACAATGAAATGTTAATTACTAATAATAATTACAATGAAGTGTTCATTACTAATAATAATTATAATGAAGTGTTCATTACTAATAATGATTACAATTAAATGTTCCTTACTAATAATAATTACAATGAAATATTCATTACTAATATTAATTACAATGAAGTGTTCCTTACTAATAATAATTAAAATGAAATGTTCATTACTAATGATAATTAAAATGAAGTGTTCCTTACTAATAATAATTAAAATGAAGTGTTCATTACTACTAATAATTACAATGAAATGTTCATTACTAATAATAATTAAAATGAAGTGTTCCTTACTAATAATAATTACAATGAAATGTTCATTACTAATAATAATTACAATGAAGTGTTCATTACTTAGAATAATTACAATGAAATGTTCATTACTAATAATAATTACAATGAAGTGTTCATTACTAAAAATAATGACAATGAAGTGTTCATTACTAATAATAATTACAATGAAGTGTTCATTACTAATAATAATTACAATGAAATGTTCATTACTAATAATAATTACAATGAAGTGTTCATTACTAATAATAATTATAATGAAATGTTCATTACTAATAATAATTACAATGAAATGTTCATTATTAATAATAATTATAATGAAATGTTCATTACTAATAATAATTATAATGAAGTGTTCATTACTAATAATAATTACAATGAAGTGTCTATTACTAATAATGATTACAATAAAATGTTTATTACTCATAATAATGACAATGAAGTGTTCATTACTAATAATAATTACAATGAAATGTTCATTACTAATAATAATTAAAATGAAGTGTTCATTACTAATAATAATTACAATGAAGTGTTCATTACTAATAATAATTACAATGAAGTGTTCATTACTAATAATAATTACAATGAAATGTTCATTACTAATAATAATTACAATGAAATGTTCATTACTAATAATAATTACAATGAAATGTTCATTACTAATAATAATTACAATGAAATGTTCATTACTAATAATAATTACAATTAAATGTTCATTATTAATAATAATTAAAATTAAGTGTTCATTACTAATAATAATTACAATGAAATGTTCATTACTAATAATAATTACGATTAAATGTCCATTACTACTAATAATTACAATGAAATGTTCATTACTAATAATAATTACAATTAAGTGTTCATTACTAATAATAATATCAATATTTTGCTTAAATTAAATAAACGCTTTAAAATAAGTAAAAATACATATAGATAGATAAGTAACTTATCTTGCTTTTGGTAATATTTATTTGTCATATATTTGTTTCTTGGCCACCTTTTCAGTTTACTAAATTCCAAAAATTCTATATTAAATTGACAAATCGTTATATTAACAGACCGGAACTGACGGACAATGACTCTTTTATAGACGCCTGGTCGCACTAATTTCCTGCAGCTTCAGTTTGGTTCTTTCGAAAATGAATCGTAAATGAACTTAATTGGTATGAAGTGTTGTAAACGAAGCCGCATCAGTTGGTCACATCAACTTGCCATTAAACCACTTCCATTGAATTGCAATGGCTTTATAATCCCTAATAAATAGGTCGGCCATATTGACTGACAATCTTAAAACAATTCGATTTTATGAATTCTAACAACCAAACAAAATGAAAACTTTTAAGTTATACATGGATGCTTTATAGAAACGATTACTAGATGGCGCGGCGCGGGGTATCGGACAGAAATGGAAATGAATGCAAAAGTTTTTCTGCATTTCACTTTTTTCTATTTATTATTATTATTATTATTATTATTATTATTATTATTATTATTATTATTATTATTATTATTATGATTTTATTACAAATCTTATTTCCCTCATTGTTACTTGATGGTTTAGTCCGTAAAACATATTTCGGCAAATCCATTCATTAGACGAATTCTCAACTTTGT
This sequence comes from Euprymna scolopes, assembly GCF_053919585.1. Classification (NCBI taxonomy): domain Eukaryota; kingdom Metazoa; phylum Mollusca; class Cephalopoda; order Sepiida; family Sepiolidae; genus Euprymna; species Euprymna scolopes. The sequence goes on from NC_136525.1 coordinate 31,639,008, forward strand.
CCTTTAAATTGGTGGTCGTTGGAATAAACTTGGTTGTTAACATGCGGCATCGGAGTTGAGGATTTAATGTGCTTAACTCCGTCAAACTACACTTATAACTAGTGAATCAATCAAGCGACTAAAGATTATTGGGGCTGTGACAATAGAATATTATTTTCAATTTTTTGACTCTCGGGTATATATCCGTCCATATAAAAACATATAAGATATTAACGGATATATACTCACGGGTCAAAACAATTAAAACAATATGCTATTGTCACAGCGCTAGTGATTCAATATAATCTATACTTCTATAAATTTGTGTATTCATATTAAACCCCCTTTTTTCTATTTATTTAAGAAAATACAACTTTGTTATATATGGGTCGTGGAATTACATTCATCTACAAACGAGATCGTTTGTAGATGAATGTAAATTTGCATATCCTTTTAAACATTCATTTTAATTAATTCCTATTAGTTTTTTCGGTTTTCTCATGAGATGATCATCTTTACGTGTAATTATATCCATGCAGATATTCTACATGAGTTATACTTGCGTAATATTTGCGTATAAGGGTTATAGTAAACACAAACCTCTTTCTCCATATATATTTATGTATGCGTCATGTATTTGTTAAAACATTTAGCCTACCAAACTCGTCTGTCAGTTTCTCATCTACAGACATGAAACTTAATATGTTCTGGAACTCGCGGCAGTTATTCCTCAGAATCTTGCTTTCAGGTACCTACAGTACCGTCTAGCAGTCAACTTTTAGAAAGCGTGCGTTGGCAGACAGATAAACTCAAATCAACATAACGAAAACAACTATTACGTTGAAAACGCTTTATTAATTAGGTAAAAAATCTGAAACAAAAACAAAACAAATAGTTAAGAGGAGAAAACATAATTAAACAAAAGAAAATAATACATAAAAATAATTATGTTTTGGACAGGCTTCCAAATTAACAGATTCTGGGATATCTTATCTTTTTCAATCAACTGTTAGGTGAAAGTCCGTAACAGTTAGAAAAGTGTCTTTTCTCCATTAAATTGTTAGGTGAAAGTCCGTAACAGTTAGAAAAGTGTCTTTTCTTTTTCTTTTTTTTATTATTAAATCGTTAGGTGAAAGTATGGAGTGGTTAGAAAATGTCTTTTCTCCATTAAATTGTTAGGTGAAAGTCCGTAACAGTTAGAAAAGTGTCTTTTCTTTTTCTTTTTTTTATTATTATTAAATCGTTAGGTGAAAGTATGGAGCGGTTATGTCTCCTTTTTACAAAGGTTGTTATTCTAGTGCGGTGCATAAACTACCCAAGCGCCCATGAAATAAAAATAAAAGAAGTCTGAGAAAAGGTATAAGTTCTGTGCGCGCGAAGGAAAAGAATAATTAGAATTTCTACAAATTAAATATAGAAGTCACACACTAGATTAAATAAACAGAAACAGGGTTTCGAGTTCTTCATAGAAGGGATAGCCAGGTAAAGGAATAATAGGATGTACTAAACGTACCTCATGGCTTAAACGGGGAACGCCCAGTTCATGGAGTCGAGTAAAGTCTGACCGTGTAGTTTTGAATTCCGCGGTGAAAAGGAGGGAGGAGGGACAGAATCGCAGAACGAGACTAAAACGAGATCCCGTGGATAGCTACATGACATTTTTTCCTTTTCTTTTTTCATTTGAAATGCCTAAACGGGTAAGTTTTCCATTAAAGAAAGATCAAGAAGGGAAGAAATAAGAAAGAAAACTATATATGAAAAAACTCGCACAGAGATGAATGAGAACGAGGCCCGAGGCACCGGTGCTCTTAAAGCGTGTGTCCCTTGTTAAAAAAGGGCCCGGTCTGAAGACAGAACATAATATATAGGGTAATCGAACCCACGTGAAAATTTTTAAAAATGGAATTTGCCAGGTGGAGATCGAATGACAGCATTACAATATGCATGCGTAACGTATTAGCTATTGGTTCATGTTTTAACTTTTAGCCTTGCAGCAAACATGTTTTCATAGGTCAAGCAAAAACGTCAAAGGAAAAGTAAATTGTAAAGTAAACGTTTTAGTTTCGATTCTCGGTGGTGGCGCACAAGTCATTTTTTTGTTTCTTTTAACTTTTTAATTCATTGCTATGTATTGGGTCCAATATAATAATAAATACGAAGTCTGCATAAATCCAAATATCATATTTAAACGTATTTTACGACCGTGGAATGTCGCGCGGCCTGCTATACTGTTTAAACAAGAACCAAGATCTCAAGAAATGGGTTGATGGGTTGATAGCAACAAAAAGTGTATTTCATTGTTAGTTACAATTGTTTCAAGACCATTTGGATAAATTCAAACATTATGTCGTTTGAAAATTTTCACAACAACAGCCTTTCTTCAGACTTATTAAATAAAAAACACTTTAACAATGAAACATAATATATATATATAAAGATTATATATATATAAAGATAACGATAATAAATAGATATATATATAAAGATTATATATATATAAAGATAATATATAAAGATTATATATATATAAAGATAAAGATAATAAATAGATCGATTATATTTAGACTTTATTTCCTTGTGTAATAAGTTTTAATCTTAAACCTGTCCTAAATCGCATAAATAAGCATGCAGATAATTTTGTAAGTAAACAGAGCAAAGTCCTGATACGAAACTTACGTGGTTTCGTAACGATCTAACTTAGTTGATTAGTCCGATCTAAAAAATAATAAAATTAAAAATTAAAAAAGAAGAAATTAAGAAAAAAAGGTAAAATTAAATTTATTTTAAAATAAGCTTAATTAAATAAAAAAATAGAAATCTAATTTAAGAAATCGCTAAATCGTATTAATAAAACATTTTTTTTACATGGTGGTCACCACTTATCAAGGCCCGAAGGCCACTCAGGGATAAGGGTTATTGCGTGTACAGTAATTTAACGGGCGTAGGTAATTAGTGGTAACATCTTTTGATATTTAGTTTGAAATTAGTTTTTTTTATAAAGATACGAAAATAGGTCGATATATAAACCTTTAAAACGATATTTAGATTATTTTTTTTGTAAAGATATGAAAATAAGTAGATATACAAATTTTAAAAAAATAAACTTTACAAAGGATGCGACAGAGGTAAATTGTTCCCGCTTTTTTTCTTTTCCTCATAAAGGAAATTTTTCTTTTCCTTAATGTTTCATTGTTAAAGTGTTTTTTATTTAATAAGTCTGAAGAAAGGCTGTTGTTGTGAAATTTTTCAAACGACATATTGTTTGAATTTGTCAAAATGGTATTGAAACAATTGTAACTAACAATGAAATACAACCCATTTCTTGAGATCTTGGTTTTTGTTAAAACAGTATATGAATGCTGAATTATGAAATATGATACTTTTGTAGCTTACTTTTTAAGTCATCTCTCCTTTTTGGCTTAAATTTATTGGTATATGAACAATTACTGAATTATATTAACCCAGTATAATTCGGAATACTACAAATTTCTCTCTCTCTCGCTTTCTCTCTCTCTCTCTCTCTCTCTCTATATATATATATATATATATATATATATATATATATATATATAGCCAGTAGAGTTTAGTTTCCTAGAAGTACATCCAATGAAACAACATGTGTCTACCAAAATAGTGCTCAATGAGTGAACAGAGCAGGTATATTAATTTTATTTATACAAACATTAATGGCTACATATGTGCATACATGTTTCTGTAATCACCTACGTTGGGGGATTACGTCTTCAGGCCAAGAATTACCGTCGAAAGTGATATTTCCACCAAATACATTTTCCTCCTGGAATGTTTGTATAAATAAAATTAATTTATATATATATATATATATATATATATATATATATATATATATATTATTATTATTATTATTATTATTATTATTATTATTATTATTATTATTAGCAGGACCCGTTAACCGGTGTTAGTATGCCCCCCACCTCCGCGTAAAAAATGAAAGTATTTCATTTGTTGTTGTTTGTGTAGTATGTGTAGTCCAACCACCAACCTCTTTACGTTAAGAACCGCTTTTAGAATGGACACCCCCAACCTCTGTATGTTAAAAACGGCTTTCGGAATAAACACCACTTTTTTCGAGTGGGGGTGTGGTTGATGAAAAATTTCCCCAAAATGTAACTTTGTTAATCGATGTCACAATTGCCACGTGCAAATACTATGAATGAAATTTAAAAAAATCGGTGGTTGCAGTGTCGGTCAGACCGTGCGTACTAGTATGATATTTACGTTGGCAAGATTGAATATCTATCGCTTCGAACTGAATTCCTGTATTCATGTCTACCTTACCATGTAAACATGTAAACGGTATTGAAGAAAAGGATGTTTTAAATTGAAATAATGAACAATTATTAAGTATTTTAAACAATATGTACAGAATGGTGTTTATAGTATAAACAACAGAAATAGAAGTTTATAAATCGCAACAAAGTAAACCTAGAAAAATTTTAATCTTATACAACAGAAACAGAAATTTTATGTTTTTTTTGTTTTTTGTTTTAAATATTGTTCACAGCAAGTTAATTAGGTTTATGACGTATTTGCGTTTAAACATAAATAAAAGTATTTAAATTACAATCAGCTATTTTTTTTCATATATTCATAAAAGCAAAGTACTATTGTATTTTGGTTTGTGACTTACGTGGGTTTATAAATGGAAGTAAAACATTAAATATTAGTTATTACCTAGCCAGCCAGCAAGAAAAAAAGTTTTTTAAAAAAACTAAGCAACCCTATGTAAAATGCGAATGGCATTTAGTATCGTGTCGAGCTTAAAGAAGAAGAAAAAAGTTACCAGCAGTATCAAGGCTCGAATGCGGGACGCAAAGTGGAAAAGAAGGTGAAGAAAAAGTAAACAGTTTTGGCCACGGTGAAGGTTTCATTTTACTGAACTTCGAAATAACACTTATCAAACGTATCGTTAGGCGTGAATGAATTAATGACACAAATAAAATGAGAAGTGTTAGTGTAACACGGCTGATCTCTCTATCTCTCCTACTCTCTCTATCTCTCCTACTCTCTCTATCTCTCATACTCTCTCTATCTCTCATACTCTCTCTATCTCTATCTGTCCCTTTCTCCCATTATCTCTCTCTTTCTTGCTCTGTCCCTTCCTCTCTATGTATATAAACCTGTATATATCTCTGCGTATATTTGCTTCCTTATTAACTTAGTCGGTGGTCGGTGTAACCTACAAATTCGTGTATATATACCCGTTTGTTTAATCTTTCCGTCGACACCGAATGTTTTTTAAAATTAAATTATACAACAAAACACATGTAAGCATTGCATAGCTTCATACTTTTCAAGAATACTAAAGTTTAAAAAAGAACACATAGAAAGTGTATAGGCTGCAGAAGCACACAAAATCCGTTCTCGACTGCATTAATCGAGAAAGCGGAATTATTTTTATTTAGCGTAAAAAGAAATAATTCTAGTCAGTTGTACTTAAACCACAAAAAAGGAAAGGTTCATATAGCTGTTTGTAAATGACTAAGAAAGTAAACGTTCGAGACAGTTTAAAGGCTTTCAAATCACACGATAGCCGGGTCTCAAATGCAGTAATAGTGTAATCAGTTGGTTTTGATTTAGATCAATACGTGTATAAAGTCATGCATAATAGGCCCCACAATAGCGGAGTTACTATCTTTAAGAGCACATCTGAGAAAATAGACCACAAACTGTCTTCACATCCCTCGGCTAACATCCACATCTGTGGTGACTTCAACGTCCATAACGTGGAATGGCTGACCCATTCAAATGACAGATGATGAGGGGAGGTTTTGTCATGATTTTGCCATTGCTTATGACCTCACTCAGATTGTTCGCGAGCCCACCCGTGTGCCCGATACACCCAGTCAATCTGCAAACCTCTTAGACCTTTTTCTCTCAACTTCCCCTGAGCTATGTTCATGTTCCGTTCATTCTCCTCTAGGATCCTCCGACCACTCGTATCAGTTAAGATAAAAACGAAATGTAAGAAGTCCCCAGACGTACCCCTCCACCGTACTGTATACCGATACTCTATGGCTGACTGGGATAGCTTCCGTACATTCATATCTGATTTACCTCTGCACTCCATGTTTAAAAAGGAAGTGTCCTCTATAGTATCAGATTTGACCGAATGGTTAATTGTAGGCATAGACCAATTCATACCATCTAAAAAATTCCAACAAAAACCTAACAGCCAGCCATGGTTCTCCCCAACATGTACTGCTGCTATCGCGCACAGAAATCACTTTTTCCATAGCTACCAACGTAATAGATGCACTGAGACTAAAGCTGCTTTCAGGAACACCAGCAACCACTGTAAAAGAGTAATAAAAAATGCAAGACAGCTATATGCCCAGTCTGTTAAATCCAAGGTAGCTGATCAGCGGCTTGGTTCCCACCAGTTTTGGCAAATAACAAATAGGATCCTGAACAGACATGTGCGTTCTATCCCAACCATTATCAATAGACCAGAGGTCATCTCGTCAGCGTCAGACAAGGCCAAACTATTTGCAAAGAACTTTGCGGCTAATTCTACCCTATGCGACGAAGGCCATCAACTCCCCATATTTCCTCCTATAACACAGAACAAGCTAGGTAACATACAAATATCCGTGCATGAGGTCGCCAAGCTAATCAAGAACCTATATTCAAGTAAAGCAACTGGCCCTGATGGCATCCCAATTATAGTGTTAAAAAAGCTTCAGCCAGAACTTGCTCCCATACTTACGAAACTATTTAAGCGCTGCCTTAAGGAGAAGTGCTTTCCGACTTCCTGGAAGACCTCATCAGTTTGCCCTGTATTTAAGAATTCAGGTGATAATCATCTCCCTCTCAGTACAGACCAATAAGTCTCCTGTGTGTTATGAGTAAGTTTCTGGAATCCATATTAAATAGAGAAATAGTCAACCACCTCAGCAGGAATAACCTTCTTAGTGACACACAATATGGTTTCCGCTCTGCAAGATCTACCGCAGATGTGCTGACGGTTATACCCCACAGGATTAGTGAATCTCTTGACAAAGGCTTCCTTTCTAGGGCAATTGCTCTTGACATATCAAAGGCCTTCGACAAGGTATGGCATAAGGGTCTACTTCACAAGATTTCCAGCTACGGTATAACTGGAAATGTTTTCTTAGTCATTAAATCATTTCTCTCCGATAGGCTCATAAGAGTAGTGGTAGATGGACAAAAATTGGAGGCCTGCAATATAAATGCTGGAGTCCCTCAGGGGTCAATCCTAGGCCCAACTTTCTTCCTGATCTACATCAATGACCTCCCTAAACACATACTTAAATCATTCGTTGACATCTATGCTGATGACACGACCATCTACGGTAACACATCAAAGGCTGTAAATGACAAAGTTCTCTCTGATCTCGAGCGCGTGGTTCAGTGGGGGAAGATGTGGCTGGTTACCTTTAATGCATCCAAAACCAAACTCCTATCCTTACATCATCAACGCTCTGATCCCCATCTGGCATCAATTGTGATGGATGGCTCTCGTCTGGGAGAGGCCCCGTGTTTTGACAAGCTTCTGGGTTTGACCTTTACTCCTGATCTGAAATGGAACATGTACATCAAGTTTGTTACCAAGGTCGCTGGAAAGATGGTGGGATCCTTCTACCGCTCCAGAAGATATCTCACTACTGATGCAATTCTCTATCTATATAAAAGCCAAGTACGTCCAAGGATGGAATACTGTTGCCATATCTTGGCAGAAGCTGCTAAAAACAGCCTATCCTGCCTTAACAGAATACAAAATAGACTTTGTGGCTTAGTGGGAGAGGCCCTTTTCTCTACCCTGCAACCTCTCTCCCACAGAAGAGACGTTACGAGCCTATCCTTGTTTTATCGTTATTTCCATGGCAGGTGCTCGTCTGAACTCCAATCTCTGGTCACCCCTTGCCAATCTTTCACGAAAAACACCCGTCTAGCTGAATCCACTGTCAAAAATATCCCCCACTGTGCCTAAATCAAAACGTGGATTCCATGAACAAAGCTTCTTTCTTAGACCTTCACGCCTGTGGAACTCTGGTTCGTCTGCCTGCTTCCCACCGGACTACAACTTGGATGTCTTCAAGTCCAACGTTAACAAATTCCTAATGAACCGCCCCCTTAAGTAAACACTTCATCAAATCTCCACACTAACGTAATGTACTTGCAATAACCCTTATCCCTGAGTGGCTTCTGGGCCTTGATAAGTGGTGATCACTGTGTAAAAAAAATAATAATATAAAATAAAGGAAGGTTTATGTAGCTAGTAGGAAAGGAAGAAGAAATAATGGCTATCAGCGTGTGGCGATGAATAGTAATGGATATGTTTATGTGTAATCAGGGTAATTTATTTACAATGATAGCCTCTTGTGGAAAGGGAAGTCATGTTTTTTAATCACTGGGGCGTTCTTTTTTAGTTAGGATTTACAATCTGGAATAGATGAATAGTTTGTTCGCAGCCAATGAGATTTGGTTGAATTTGAGAAGGGGGAGATCATTAATTTGGGAATCGGAAGAAGGAAAGGTTATGGTATGTGTGTATGTGTATGAGTCAGAAAAGTATGGTGCAATTTCTCAAATGCAGAATATGTACTGGTGTCGAGTAGGAGTGGTAGGAGTACATTTTATTTCTAGGGGAAAATAGCAACTGCTTCAACTGTGGATGTTTGCGACAGTGATGATGCTTTTCCTAGGATGTTAATATAGCGAATAAATGTGAGTAAGGGGCGTTCAAACGTTACATAATATAAGATTATGATGATAATAATAATAATAATAATAATAATAATAATAATAATAATAATAATAATAATAATAATAATATGATAGTGATATGATAATGCAGACATAATAAATTTGTATGTGGCATATGTTGGAGCAAACCTGGTCTACTTTATGGAATTTCTGCAATTATTATTATTATTATTATTATTATTATTATTATTATTATTATTATTATTATATTACGATAATTTACTTCGACCGTTATCATCCTGACAAAAGGAAAGTGAAATATTCCAAATGGCCAATAATAAACATTATAAAACAATAAATAAAATCAGCAAACATACTCTAATTATATATTGATACGTCGAAATAAGTAAAATTATGTGGTGTTTTTGTTGTTTAGTTAACCTTCAAACCTCCGCATTTCAGGTGAAAACATTCTTACCTACTCATATGTCATGTTAAAATGTGTACAAATACAAACGTATTTTAGGTGAAAACATTATTACCTACTTAAGTGTCACCTCAGACGTTATAATCCTGACATCCCTTAAAAGAAAATGGGAATATTCCAAATGGTTAATAAATAAACCATTAATAAAACAAAAAAAATTGGTGTCGCTGTAAAGCAAACACATTCTGATTAACACGTTGAAATACCTAAAATCATGTAGTGCTTTTGTCTGTTAGTGAACTTTCAAACCTCCGCATTTAAGGTGAAAACATTATAACCTTCCTATATGTCATGTTATAATTAGTACAAATTCTAACGCATGTCAGGTGAAAACATTATTACCTACCCAAGTGTCGCTTCGGACGTTATAATCTTGACATCCCTTAAAAAGAAAGTGGAATATCCAAAATGGCTGATGACAATAACATGAATGGTTAGGAAAAATTTTTTATCAATTATTTATGCAATGCCCTGGAAAATTACCTTCTGATTAATTATTTTAAAAAAACCGTTTTATTTTAAAAAAATCTTTCAACTACTATATTTAATATTACAAAACTACAACATTATAAATGTCACTTCTGATTAATTATAAGAAAATGTTGGGGTTGTTTTCAACTACTATATTTAATATTACAAAGCTATAACATTATAAAAATGCCCTGGAAATGTAATTTCTGATTAATTATATAAATGTCACTTATAAAAGTTCCCGCAACAACCATCGTCTCACCACCACTACTACCGCCACCACCGCCACTGCTACTATCGTCTCCACTGGAACTAATCCTACCGTTCCCACCACTACCGGCATTATCTCCTTCGTTTTGTTTCGGCGGCGGTGGGGGAATAGTGTTCGTTTTGTTATCACAAAGCAACTTTTCTTTTCCTTTGTTTAGTAATAGTTAACATGTGATATCCGTACCTATATCAAAAAAAAAAAAAAACTATTTGCCGTAACGAAAAGAAAATCTTATCTGTAACGTACATAAAATTTATTAAAACCGAAACTCACGTCAAATCATCGAGTAGTATAACTTTCAATAATAAATAAAGTACTCCTGTAGTATAGCACCCATATGAAAAAACAAACTCTTAGCCGTAACGTATGGAAAAGTTAGCACAGTAGAAAATTACATAAAATAATCGAAGCATTTCATTTTTAAGAAAAGAAATGAGGTACTTGTACAGTAATCGACTCAAGAAAAAGTACTTCTACAGTATAGTACCTATAAAAAACAAATGGAATCTTACGTGGGACGTACATAAAAGTGATTAAAACTGAAAATCACGTGAAATCATCAATATGACTTTTAAATAATAAATTCTACAGTATAGTACCTATATGAAAAACAAACTCTTAGCCGTAACGTACGGAAAGATTTGCACAACCGAAAATTTCGTAAAATAATTAAGTAGTTTCATTTTAAAATAAAAAAAGGTACATTAATCTACTCAAGAAATAGCGTAGTTGTACAGTATAATATCCATATGAAAAAAAAAAACAGAAAATCTTCCCTGTGACGCCCATAAAAGTTTTTAAACCCGAAAATCACATCAAATCATCAAGTTGTATGACTTTTCATTGTTTTCTTATATAGGTAGAATAGTGTACAAGTATCTTATTTCTCCTCATATTATTGTGAAGGTGGAGGGAACGGGAGGGGCATAAGGAGTCAGTCGTGGGAATAGCTGCAGCAGTTTATGATGTAAACATCGCTTTATATCATATATATATTTTAAAAGAGGAGGCGATAAGAAGTCAGTCCCGGAAATGGCTGAAGCAATTTACTATATAAAAATTACTTTATTTCATCTAACAAATTCAGACATATAATTTCATAATGAATTAAGAATATTTATCTTTTAAAATATATATATTTGCAAATGTTGCCATATCATCTTTTTTTTTCCATTTTCACCCCAAACAAAGCACTCTCTCCAATTGTTTAATTCTACTAATTAAAGTCGAAGGCTTTCTTACATCTAGGTATCTCTACTGTGTAGGGGTGGGATTTTGTTGCTTGTCGGGTTTGTCAGGGGGTTTTACGTCGACAGGGTACAAAGGCTTGTAGAACAGGCAGAGGGATGCAATATTTCGTCGATGGGATAGAGGTTCAGGACCTATCAGGTTGGCGACTCTCTTTTGAATCCTATCAAGGAGTGAGAGACTAGTAGCAGATGCACAAGCCCAAATATGACAACAATACTCCATACATGGGCGAATGATGGCCTTATAGAGGTACAGGATACTTTCAGGCGTAAGTAACTTTCTAGCAAAATAGAGAGAGCCCACCTTCTTTGCAGCGACCTTGGCAATGCCCTCAATGTATCATATTCCATGTGAACGTTAAGCGGAGTAGTTTAAAAGTATATTCAGGTAATTTGCTATTGGTGGTTGAGAAGATTTCTTGTAATTATTGAAAGAAACAAGCTTAGTCTTGGCAGCATTGAATGTGACCATCCATTTTTGTCCTCATTCCACTACAGATTGGAAGTCATCCTCTTGTGTTTCTACCATTTCCTTAGATATGTGTTCATTTGTTTTCCCCTCATCAACAAATATACTCATCTCGGAAACAATTTTAACAGGGAGGTCATTTATGATTATTAGGAATAATAAAGGTCCAAGGATAGACTCCTGAGGTACACCCGCATTTATATCATATTGTTTAGATGTACGACCGGCGAGGACAACCTGGATTTTTCTCTTATCTAAGAAGGATTTAATTATGTTAAGTATTCATCCAGTGATACCGTATGATCTGATTTTCCTGAGAAGACCTTCATGCCAAAACTTGTCAAAAGCTTTAGATAAATCTAATGCTGCCGCTGCCAACATCCTATATTTTTACATTTTTGTTCTTTAACCAAATCCCACCAATCTCCTGATTCATTCCATTTTCTTTAACCTATCGCACTCCTCCTAATTCATTCCATTTTCTTAAAACTATGAAAAACTTGCAAAAGTTTACATATAACATGATTCTAACAAATCTTATTACTTACATGTCAAATTATCAGATTATCAAGAGAAAATTGTGACATAGTTATTACTAATTTTGATAAAATTATAATCTCTAGAAAAAAGTGATGACTTACTATAGTTTTATTTTTTGCAATAATATATCTCAAGCAGTTGTTCATATTTGGCTAGAAAAATATTTATTTTTTAATTTACGTCAAATCAGAACTAAAATTTTACTAATTATTCTATTGAGAGGCATTCTATTGTTTGCTTCTGTGATGATGTTTTTAACTACCGTTGAATTTCCACAGGTTCTGCTAGGTATTATTATTGGCTCACATGGAGCTTTCACACAAGTCAACAAACGATCGGTTTGGAGACCTGTGGTCTTCTCTGGAAGCTGAGTGACAACAAGTCTCCTCAGACGTCCAGCTCTCTTCACCTCCTTCGATAGTACTTGCAGATAAATCTGTGTCATCGCAACAGCCTCATACCATTGATTTCTCGCTGGTAGTGGCCATTGGTTTATACTGGAATTTGAGTGGCACTAAGCCTCCCCACGATCCCAGTTCTCTTTGCGTTTGTCCAGCGGAGGTCTGGCCAGCGCTCTCTCCTTGGTCTTTCTATCCTCCTTGACCCTTTTCGGCTCTTTGGTATCACTTTTCTATTGGGGGTGGGGGACGGTGATGAAACAATGGGGGAATGCATGATGGTGGTGTAGAACTTGTTGATATGCAGCTTCGGTGTTCTTCATTTTGTGTAACGCTTCTTTGTTATATTGTCTTGTGTTATTCCCCACATTTTAGGGTTTTCCTTAATATTTCAGCCGTTTTCTTTATCGTTAGGCATTGTATTTTTTGCAGTTATTCCTCTGATTCCAATTTCTGCCATTCTCTTTTCAAAGTTTTTCGGAATTGTTCCTAGTGCTCCTACTATTACCGGTACTATTTTGATTTTCTTCATCATCTAAATCCCTTTTATCTCTCTGGCTAGCTCTGTGTATTTGCTTCGTTTCTCCTTTTCTTTTATACTCATCCTGTGGTCAGCTGGGGCAGCAAAGTCTACGATTTGACAGGATTTTTCTTTCTTGTTAATTATTACGACATCTGGTCTTCTTGCCTGGATGGGTTTGTCCGTCTGTATGTCCATGTCCCATAGGATTTTGTGGTTCTCGTTTTCGAGTGCTGTTGCGGGTTTAGCTTGCACCATTTGTCTGTACGCTCAAAATGCAGTCGTTTGCATAATTCCCAGTGGACCGCCCTCACCACTTGGTCATGCCTGGTTTGTATTCCTTTTGGGCCAGTTTGCTACATTCACTTACTATATGATTTATCGTTTCGTCTCTCTGTCCACATAGTCTGCATTTGCTGTTTTCTTGTGTTTTATCGATCCTTGCTTTGATATGGTTGGTTCTTATCGAGTTATCTTGTGCTGCAGTTATTAGAGATTCAGTTTCACGGTTTATATGTCCTTTTCGCATCCATGTCCAGATGTTTTTGTTATTCTCATCTTTTGTCATTCTTATGAATCTTCCGTGGAGTTGTTTCTCTTCCCACTTCTCTTTTCTCGTTTTGTCGTTTGTCTCTCTGTTTTCTGTTTTGTTGTTTTTTCCCGTGTCTCTCGCTGCCATAATTATCCTTTCAGTGTTTTGCATTATGTATTTTTCTAGTTCTTTTTTCATATCCTTCACACAGTCTTCTATACAGATCAGTCCTCTCCCGCCGCCTTTCCTTTTCACATAGAGTCTGTCATTATCGTCCTTTGGGTGTAGTGCATTATGCATGGTCATGAGTTTCCTGGTTTACTAGTGATACTGCCCATGTATTTATTTATTAGGTTTCTGCTATATAATTTCGTTTCCAGGAGTTTTCTTGTTCTCCTGCGGTATTCCTTTCTAATTTTCTCTTTCATTTCTGTGCTCTGATGGTGTCCGCTTCCAGAATTTCCAAGTATTTATAGTCTTGTTCCCCTAGTGCCCTCATTTCTGTTTGATTGGGTAGTTGCATGCCTTCTGTCGTTTCCAGTTTTCCTTTTCTTATAACTAGTTGTGCGCACTTTTCCATTCCAAATTCCCTTTGGGATATGTTGGCTGAAGATTCTGGTAGTGTTAATTAGTGTCTCTAGCTCCTTTTCGGTCCTTGCAAATAGTTTCAGATCGTCCATGTACATCAGGTGGTTCATTTTTTCCTGTGTATTGGAGAACTTGTATCCGGCTTGGCACTTTCTCAGAATACTATTCAAGGGCATCATGGCTATGATGAACAGTAATGGTGATAGTGAGTCTCCTTGAAAGATTCCTCTTTGTATGCTAATTTCTGTTATGTGTTGTCCATCGGCTGTCAATTCCAGTCTCCATGTTTTCATTGCATTTTCTATTACGTTGGTGATCCCGCTTGGTATTTTATACATTTTTAGGCATTCTATTATCCATGCTTGGGGGATCCTGTCGTACGCTTTTTTGTAGTCGATCCATGCCATGGCTAAATTATTTCTCCTCTTTTTTACCTCCTTTAGGATCTTTTGATCTATATATAACAGGTCATGTGTTCCTCTTTTTTCTTTTTGGTATCCTTTCTGCTCCTCGGGGATGAGTCCACGGTTATTTAGGGAGTGGTAGATTTGTTCCCTCGGTT
>NC_136525.1:31658783-31671283 GCF_053919585.1 Euprymna scolopes
TACGGAATATGCCATAGCTTATAATTTACATTCAGTTATACCTGTACTGTATTGTACTTCATGTCAAAAATGACGTTACTTGTATCTATATTGAATATACATCTTAGTCCTCCTGCCATCTAAAATATCCACAGCTTGGGCAACAAAAAATTTTAGTTAATTCTTAATATCAAGCCACTCTGTAATACGTTATCCTATTCCTAAGCCAACATAAAAAAAAAAATTTAATTATAAATTTAAAGGAAAAAATATTAAACCATATATTAACTCCTGCCAACAAACCTGTTGCAAATATAGCTGCTTCCACTACATGAACTTTTACTCACCCCGTCCTCCAGTAACAATGAAATAGCAATGTCCCTTAATCACTTTGAGGAGTGTAATTTTTCAGTAGATATATAGCCTTTACAAACTAACCCAGTAACATTAACTACCCATGCAGGGTCACAGAAATACCTGGATTAGGACCCAGGCGCGGGGTAAACCCTCTTGGTGCTGATGAACCCATAGATCTTCCCAGGTCATCCGTCTAGGAGAAGGCAAACTCTGAAACTAAACTTAAGGGGAGGGGGGGCCTCTCCAGTCTTGGATGAAAACCTTCCTAGAGCTGGTGACTCAAACAAATTACCGGTCTGCAAACCTAAACTGTTTAAGGAGTAGATAGGCACTGTCTATCGCTCAGCTTCCATACTCTTTCTTTGCCTATTAGCCAAGCATGGAGGTCAAATCACTCAGTGATCGATCTTGTTTTCTGACTAGGGCAATGAATGCTGTTTTCGCCACTCCCGACACATCCCATCCCTCTAAACTGGGCACTTGGGAATGCTTGAATGCCGTAATGTCAGTGCAAGTAGATTGGGTTGACCATCGTCTAATCGATTGAGGATACCGGATTGACAGTTCCTGGCTTCTCTTCTCGACTGGTAGTACAGGTGCCCTAACTCTTTGGTAGCGCTTAGAGCGGCTGCTCCATCAACAGTTGAATGGCATGTCGTGCATGGAAAGGGGCCCTGTACTCATCCCCAGTGGGCTTTCCTGAGGCCACAATCCTAGTAGATGGAAGGTCAACTTATGGTCTACTTGTATTGCATGTCTGGTAACCACTTGTTCAGCACCCCTTACCTAAACATAAACTATTACAAAAAAAATGACAGTATAATCTAAAATTATGTTTAAACCAGGACAAAACTCATACAAAAACAAATTGCCTCCTCCCTTGAAGCTTGCATTTACGAACATCCGTGGGCTTAGAAGTAATTTAAATGATGTTGAAGCATTTCTTCTAACAAACACCCCGGATATTTTAGCACTAAGTGAGACAAACCTACATCCCGTCTTACTACTTTAACATGCCCGGATATCTCCTACTCTGCCGTAAGGACTCTGACAGACATATGCACGAGCTTGGAGTCTATATTCGAAATACTAGAGAAACAAAACTAGAATCGAATGATGAAACCTTTATGTGATGAAGACTTAATATGCAACATCACATTACTTTTATTTTCTCTACCGCTCTCTCTCTCTCTCTCTCTCTCTCTCTCTCTCTCTCTCTCTTTCTCGACCCAGGACTGTACCTTAATAAACAAAGTCTCTGACAGCATAGATACAGCACTTTCCCTTGACACTAGCGCACAAGTGCATGTACTTGATGACTTCAATGTTCACCACAGCAACTGGCTTGGATTTTCTACTTACACAGACACAGCTGGTAACACAACACATAGCTTCTCTATATCTCATTCCCTATCACAGATGGTTATGTTTCCAACCCGTTTCCTGACCAGCAAGAACAACACGCATCACTTCTACACCTGTTTCTGTTACGAATAGCCACAGCCACTTGGGAACGCTGATCATGCAGTGATAATGGTTGAAATCGCCCTTAAACTCTAGAGCCAAAACTGAAGAGCCAGTGCTCAAAACAACGAGATATTATAAAAAGACTGACTGGAAGGCCATCAGGGATCTCATTAGAGACACCCCATGGCGAAATATCTTTTCACTTCCTGCTAAACAGTGCGCAAATGAGACCACTGAATGGTTCAAAATGGCAATTAAAGCACGTTCCCATGCGGAAATTTCATAGCAAGCCCCACTCTCCCCAATGGTTTAATACTACTTGTGTAGCTGCCATTGCGCAAAGGCAGCATGCATATCGCAGATTCACCCGACATAAGTCCAGTTCAAACAGACAAAAGTATATAGAAGCCAGAAGTAACTGTAAGAAAGAAATAGAGACAGCCAAGAGAGAATTTACTGAAAACACCAAAAACCGCATCAAAGCACAAAAATTAGAAACACGTGACTTCTGGAAAATCTACAACAGTGTAGTAAATAATGGGCAATCAACAATTCCCCCGCTAACCAACAATCACGAGGTTGTTTGCTCAGCAACCGACAAGGCCAGCCGGTTTGCCTCGGACTCCACACTGGACCCTACCAACCACCCCCTGCCTGACTTTCCCTTGCGGACAGACGCCACGCTAGACGATCTAAAACAGTGTAGTAAATAATGGATAATCAACAATTCCCCCACTATCCAACAATCATGAGGTTGTTTGCTCAGCAACCGAGAAGGATAACATGCTTGCCAGTCGGTTTACCTCCAACTCGACACTGGACCCTGTTAACCAGCCCCTCCCTAACTTTCCTTTGTGGACAAACGCAATGCTAGATGATCTGAAAATCACCCCTTCTCAGGTGTATGCTATCATAAAAAATCTTCACAACACTTCAAAAGCATGTGGACCTGATCTCATCTTGGGCGTGCTATTAAAACAGTGCTCCACCGAAAAAGCTCCAATCCTCTCCAAACTTTACAACAAATGCCTTGAGTGATCTTGCTTTCCTGCCTGCTGGAAAACTGCTTCTGTGGTACCAGTATTCAAGAATTCTGCTGACCCAGTAAATTATCGCCCCATTAGCCTCCTCCCACTTTTCGGCAAAATATTTGAGACCATAATTAACAAAGCTCTAGTCCATCACCTTACAGATGCTAAACTTCTGACCAACCAACAATATGGATTTAGGCAAGCCCGTTTCACAGCAGATATCCTAACTGTAATCTCTGAACGTATATACCATTCACTGGACAAAGCAGGGGAGGGTAGAGCCGTAGCTTTTGATATACTTAAGGCTTTTGACAGGGTATGGCATGAAGGTCATCTCAGGAAAATTAGATCATACAATATCACTGGACTAACATAATTAAATCCTCCTTAGATAAGAGAAAAATCCAGGTTGTCCTCGACGGTTGTACATCTAAACAATATGATATAAATGTGGGAGTGCCTCAAGGGACTATCCTTGAACCTCTATTATTCCTAATATTCATAAATGACCTCCCTGACAAAATTGTCTGTGAGATGGGTATATATGCTGATGACACCACGCTCTATAACAGACACGACAGAAGATCAAATGAACACATATCTAAAGAAATGGCAGAAACACTAGAGGATGACCTCCAATCTGTAGTGGAATGGGGACAAAAATGGATGGTCATATTCAATGCTACAAGACTAAACTTCAATAATTACAGAAAACCTTCTCTACCACCAATAGCAATGGCCAAAGACTCTTTATCTGTAAGTACATCTTTTAAACTCCTCGGCTTAACGTTCACAGGAAACATGAGTTGGAACAATTACAGTGAGAGCATTGCCAGGACCGCAGCGAAGAAGGTAGGTTCTCTCTACCATGCTAGAAAGCTACTAACGCCCGAAAGTATCCTGTATCTCTATAAGGCCACCATTCGCCCATGTATGGAGTATCGTTGTCATATTTCGGCTGGTGCATCTGTAAAAGTTTCTCACTGCTTGACAAGGTTCAACAGAGAGTTGCCAACCTGATAGGTCCTGAACTGTCATCTAAGCATCAGCCTCTGTCTCATCGGCAAAATGTTGTATCTCTCTGCTGTTCTACAAGTACTTTAACAGTGAATGGTCTGACGAACTGCAAGCACTTGTACCCCCTCGACGTAAATACCCCTGACCAACCCGATAAGCAGCTAAATCCCACCCCTTCACAGTAGAAATCCCTATTTAAGTACAAAATGGGTGACTATTTGGGAATTCTAGGCGCTGTATATGCTCTCTGCTCATCTCGGGATTGTTTCCAGTCATCCTGTACCTCAACTTGGCACTGGTATTTAACAATGTCAACTCAGGAGGAGCCTGGTTGTAGACTGCACAACTCTAAGATGTAAGAAAGCCTTCTACTCCAATAGTTTCTTCCCCAGAACCGCTAACTTTGGAATTCCCTTCGGAGTTCCTGCTTCCTCAACTGAACTGTCATGCAGAAGTTCAAGTGTAACCTGAACCGACATCTTGCTGCCCAACTCCCCACATCGTACCTCTGTAGCTTATATCCCTGATAGTAGCCACCTATATCAAAG
This sequence comes from Euprymna scolopes, assembly GCF_053919585.1. Taxonomy (NCBI): domain Eukaryota; kingdom Metazoa; phylum Mollusca; class Cephalopoda; order Sepiida; family Sepiolidae; genus Euprymna; species Euprymna scolopes. The sequence continues at coordinate 31,663,183 of NC_136525.1, forward strand.
TGGCAATGTGCCTTGTTTGGGGTGAAAATGTAATAATAAAAAAGTAAAAAAATTTCAAATTCTACTATATATATATATATATATATGCATATATATATGGCATAATCATGTTGACACACCGTTTCTCACCAGAGCACCGAAGTTAAGCAACGTTGAGCCTGGCTAGTAGCAAATGGGTGACCATTTGGGAATTCGAGGCGCTGTATATGCTCTCTGGAGGGGCCTGGTTGGAGACTGCGCAACTCTTGCCACACAAATTTCACGTGCAGGCACCCTTACAGTGGGTATCCATAGTCTGTCAAGGCTGGAGGAAGCCATATATATATATATATATATATATACATATGAGATGTAGTTTACTTGAAGCATTATGCGAGATAGATATATAAAAGAGATTTAGAAGGCTATCACATTGCGAGGAAAGGAATATAGTCGATGTTGAAAGAGAAAGATGAAAACAAGTGATAATTTGTAAATCAATATATATATATATATATATACTAAACTACCCGTGACCCGTTGGGTCAGTATGTTATATTAGCTATGGAATTCATGTATGAGTGTGACACTTGTGACGTAAAGAAAATAGTTTTTTTTTGACATAACAGAAACATTTCTATGAAAGTATATTAAAATGAAAAAAGAATATAGATAGATTTCTATGAGTCGTTCTGTTTATTATAATTGATTATTTTTTTTTTAATTTACAGTTACTGAATTATAAGTGGTTGGCCATACTTATAGGTAAATGTTATGTTTGACATTTATCTTCGTCGCCAACTGTTATGTTTGCAGGTTGAACCAAATAACGTATAAGGCAATACAAATGAAGACTCAACAAACAAAGGTAGATCAATAAGAAGTGTATTAGGAAAAGTATATTTACAGTATATTTACATAATGGTTGTCAGGTAAGAGAGTCTTGGCTGGAGAACATATCTGCTCTCGGCTCGGCCTTCAGTGGCTTCTGGTTAACACACACTCAGACTAACCGAGTCTTGTTATTTATGTGTAATATTATCGACATATGTAAATGAGTGGGTGCCACCACAACACCCTCCTCCCAAGATTTGAAATCACACAGATTTCAATATCTTTTTCTCTTGGAATTTAACATTAATGGTTCATTAAACTTTCTTTTTCTACCTGATCTTCGGGGCTCAGGTGTATATTGAGTCGGTTCCAAATTAAAGAATTCGTATATGATGTCCATGGTTTCCTCCTCATCGACTGCTGTTGTATAATCACCATCTTGAATGTGGCGTTTTTTTTTATTTGGTTCAGGTGCATTTTATTTATATTTTGTGAACCTTTAATCATGTATGTACAATCACCAATGCGTTTATCCACTACTCCACAGTCCCAGTAAGAGGTGTTATTCCTGTAGCACTTGAAATATACTCGATCTGCCGAGTTATATTTCTTTCTTATCATGTGTGTAGTGTTTCGGACAATTGCCTGTCTTGGCAATAGTTTATCAAACGCCGATTTCACCTTTCTGGAAAACATTAAATCAGCTGATGATATGTTTGATGATGTATTAGGGTGTGGTGTTATCCTATATATTTGCAAAAATTGTTGCAAAGCTTTTTCCGTTGGTATCCCAATGGATTTTTTCAACGCTCGTTTTAATGTGTTCACGAACCTCTCTGCGAGGTCGTTTGACCTTGGATGGTACGGAGGAGTAGTGATATGCTTTACTTGGAACGTGTCACAAAATTCCTTAAAGTCTGTGGATGTGAATTGAGTTCCATTGTCAGTGACCAGTGTGTCTGGTACACCAAATCCTATTGAGTTGTTCGTTGTTGGATTCCTGCAACGCATTACCTCAGGCCATTTTGTATAACTATCTACTACAATTAAGTAGTAATTTTCTCCTAGTGGACCAGCGGAGTCCATGTGGATTCTCGACCATGGGTGGTCGGTTTTCGGCCAAGGTTTGTGTATTATAGGTGGGGATTTTGCCGCTAACTGGCATCCTTTACATCTATTTATTGTTGTAACTATGTCGATGTCCATGTTACGCCAGTATACGTAGCTTCTCATTAGAGACTTCATCCGATTTATCCCCGGATGCCCTGTGTGGAAGTCACTCAAAATCCTCTTCTGCAACGTGTTAGGTATTACTACTCTCTCGCTATATAATAACACATCGTTACATATGGTAAAAATTTTCTGAACCTTTTTGTCATTTATAACTTTTTCTTTTATATCATTTATATATTCATCTTTATCGGCTTCTATTTTAATGTCCGACAATGTTACCGGTAGTTCTTTAATGATGTTTGCTACCATATTTTTCACTTCGACATTTGTTCGAATTGCTGCAATCACTGATTCTTCCAAATTATGTTTGTGGTATCAGTCTTGAAAGTCCATCCGCATGGCAAATCTTTTTCGATGCTAGATGTTGTAGCTGGAAATCGTAATTCAGTAGGATCGTACCCCAGCGCAGCAATCTATTTGCGGTGTATACAGGCAATCCTTTTTTTGATCCGTAGATTGTGACTAATGGTTTATGGTCGGTTTCAAGTATGAAATGTCTATCATATAAATATCGGTGGAACTTAGTCACTGCAAAGATTATACTCAACACTTCTTTTTCAATCTGTGAATACGCCTTCTCTGCTGGAAGCAGCGTTTTCGAAGCGTGAGCTATCGGCTTTACTATTGTCATTTCTTTACTATTTTTATTGCTTTGCTATTGTCATTTCTATACTATTGTCATTTCTTGACTATTGTCATTTCTTGACTATTGTCATTTCTTTGCTATTGTCAGTTCTTTTCTATTGTCATTTCGTTGCTATTGTCATTTGTTTGCTATTGTAATTTCTTTAGTATTGTCATTTCTTTACTATTGTCATTGTTTGCTATTGTAATTTCTTTACTATTGTCATCTCTTTGCCATTTTCATTTCTTTGCTATTGTCATTTCTTTACTATTGTCATTTCTTTACTATTGTCATTTCTTTACCATCGTCATTTCTTTACTATTGTTTTTTTCTTTACCATTGTCATTTCTTTACTATTGTCATTTCTTTACCATCGTCATTTCTTTACTATTGTTTTTTTTCTTTACCATTGTCATTTCTTTACTATTGTCATTTCTTTACTATTGTCATTTCCTTGCTATTGTCACTGCAAAGATTATACTCAATACTTCTTTTTCAATCTGTGAATACGCCTTCTCTGCTGGAAGCAGCGTTTTCGAAGCGTGAGCTATCGGCTTTCTAGATCCATTAGGCATGATATGTTGAATGAATGTTCCTATGCCGTAGGAACTAGCGTCACTAGCGACGACTATATTTAATTTTGTGTCATATTGAGTTAGAAATAATTCAGATGTTAGTGCGCTCTTTATTTTGTCAAAAGCGGTTTAACATTCTTGCGTCCATTCCAAGGTGTGTCCTGTTTTATTATCCACATATGTAAATGAGTGGGTGCCACCACAACAATAAATGTGCACTGAACAGATACCACAATACTTATAGTTAAATTCAAATTTTGATATATCTGCTTTTTTTTAACATCGTTCATTTCTGCATTACGTTTAAGTTATTTTAAACCCCACTCTTCCCATGTTAAATAATAATTTCGAAATAATAGCGTTAATATTTCAGCGTCCCAATTGTTCTTTTGTTTTGTTTTTATTTTTTGTTTATTTTAAACCCCACTCTTCCCATGTTAAGTAAAAATATCGAAATAATAACGTTAATATTTCAGCGTCCCAATTGTTCTTTTGTGTTTTTTTTTCGCGTTTAAATTATCCAAATAAACAATTGTTAATACCGTCTGCTTTTTTTACATCGTTCATTTCTTTATTACATTTAAGTTATTTTAAACCCCACTTTTCCCATGTTAAATAATAATTTCGAAATAATAACGTTAACATCTGCAGGTTATGCGTGTATGCGCAACCAGATATCATAAACCAGAAAGTGGGTTACATACATCGTTACAAGGTCATTTGAGTTTTATAATTATATAGATATATAAACATTATATATATGTATGTATGTGTGTGTGCGTGTGTATGTGTATGTGTGTGTGCGTGTGTGTTATGTATCTATATGTCTTACTTGAAAAGGTCTACTGCGTGTGACAATGATGCATGAAATATCTTAGGGAAGCCTTTTTGTCAAATGGTGAATGCTGCAGATCTATTCAAAGCGTGCTAAATTCAAAGCATGCTAAATTCAAGGCATGCTAAATTCAAGGCATGCTAAATTCAAGGCATGCTAAATTCCGAACATCTATAAAGAATAGCATGAAGAATTGGGAAACTAATTTTACTTCAGGAAATGTTGAATTAGGCAAAGTTAAAATTAAGAGAGAGATTTTCTTTGCTTGTGTTGTATAGCCGTGTGTATATACATAATGAGTATGGATCATATCATCTAGTGTGTATACAATGTTCAATAGTTTGTGTAATGTTAAAACTTAGCGGTCTATATCAAAACGTATTCATGTAAACGTGTGTACAGACACCAAATCTTTTTAAATGTATGTATAATATGTTCTCTTTCTTGGACGTATAATTTATATATACTTCTGTTCCTCTCTTGTGTTGCTACGTGTTACACATTTAATTAAAGTTCACAAAACATGTATACAAACGTAACAGAAAAGAATAGCATGACGACGTATACTTATACACTATGGTCAAGATCAAAGTGTAGTATCTGTTCTTCAGATGCTGCACTTCATTTTCTTGTTCTCTTTCGGTGGAGGAGAAATCCTTCACGACTGAGACAATTTTTATTTTTGTACCTTTTCTCCACGTTAAAAAACGACCCTGGTGTCTAACTCTGTCCCGTGGGGAGGCATAGTAAATAGGTACTTATACACTATGGTTCTTTACGCTTCGTTTCATTTGGTTCCATTTCTTCAGTGGTTGTCTTTGACTTGAAGTCCTGTCAAATTCTGTGTATGTAAATACTTTTCTTCAAAGGAAACACTAAATACCAGGTTATATTTTACATATAATTTGATTTCCACACTTCTTTCAGAGTTTCCGGCAGATTCTCTTTTCGTTTCTACATCTTGTTGTGTCCAATATCTTTGGTGGCTCGACTTCCCGTCTGCTGACCGACTCTGATTCGTCTGTTTACGTGAATATATCATAAGCTCGTTTCTTTGTTAGTTACGCACATCACATAATCATGTCATGAACATATTATTGTTTTAAATATTTATCTTACAAAATTCTTCTATTTCAGTTCTATTTTATTTTCATATGTCAATAACATGGTCATATCGCAATGTTATCTTTTGTTACATTCGCTCTCTCGAATAACCTGCCACTGCCCGGAAGTCATAATATCCAATATCTGATCCTGTTGACTCTTCTTTTACAGAATGTAAAAGCCGGATATAAACTTGGAAAAAGAGTTTTACAATTCATGAATGACCTTAAATTTTGGAAAGAGATTTGATACCCCAATGAATGCGATCGGATGAATACGATCAGATGAATACGATCAGATGAATGCGATCAGATGAATGCGATCAGATGAATGCGATCAGATGAATACGATCAGATGAATGCGATCCGATGAATACGATCAGATGAATGCGATCAGATGAATACGATCAGATGAATGCGATCAGATGAATACGATCAGATGAATACGATCAGATGAATACGATCAGATGAATACGATCAGATGAATGCGATCAGATGAATACGATCAGATGAATACGATCAGATGAATACGATCAGATGAATGCAATCAGATGAATACGATCAGATGAATACGATAAGATGAATACGATCAGATGAATGCGATCAGATGAATACGATCAGATGAATGCGATCAGATGAATACGATCACATGAATGCGATCAGATGAATACGATCAGATGAATGCGATCAGATGAATACGATCAGATGAATACGATCAGATCAATACGATCAGATGAATACGATCAGATGAATACGATCAGATGAATGCGATCAGATGAATACGATCAGATGAATACGATCAGATGAATACGATCAGATGAATGCAATCAGATGAATACGATCAGATGAATGCGATCAGATGAATACGATCAGATGAATGCGATCAGATGAATACGATCAGATGAATGCGATCAGATAAATACGATCAGATGAATACGATCAGATGAATGCAATCAGATGAATACGATCAGATGAATACGATCAGATGAATACGATCAGATGAATACGATCAGATGAATGCGATAAGATGAATACGATCAGATGAATACGATCAGATGAATACGATCAGATGAATACGATCAGATGAATACGATCAGATGAATGCGATCAGATGAATACGATCAGATGAATACGATCAGATGAATACGATCAGATGAATGCAACCAGATGAATACGATCAGATGAATACGATCAGATGAATACGATCAGATGAATACGATCAGATGAATGCGATCAGATGAATACGATCAGATAAATACGATCAGATGAATGCAATCAGATGAATACGATCAGATGAATACGATCAGATGAATACGATCAGATGAATACGATCAGATGAATACGATCAGATGAATGCAATCAGATGAATACGATCAGATGAATACGATCAGATGAATACGATCAGATGAATACGATCAGATGAATACGATCAGATGAATACGATCAGATGAATGCAATCAGATGAATACGATCAGATGAATACGATCAGATGAATACGATCAGATGAATACGATCAGATGAATACGATCAAAGTAATACGATCAGATGAATGCGATCAGATGAATACGATCAGATGAATACGATCAGATGAATGCGATCAGATGAATACGATCAGATGAATGCAAACAGATGAATACGATCAGATGAATACGATCAGATGAATACGATCAGATGAATGCGATCAGATGAATACGATCAGATGAATACGATCAGATGAATACGATCAGATGAATACGATCAGATGAATGCGATCAGATGAATACGATCAGATGAATGCGATCAGATGAATACGATCAGATGAATACGATCAGATCAATACGATCAGATGAATGCGATCAGATGAATACGATCAGATGAATGCGATCAGATGAATACGATCAGATGAATACGATCAGATGAATACGATCAGATGAATGCAATCAGATGAATACGATCAGATGAATACGATCAGATGAATACGATCAGATGAATACGATCAGATGAATGCGATCAGATGAATACGATCAGATGAATACGATCAGATGAATGCAATCAGATGAATACGATCAGATGAATACGATCAGATGAATACGATCAGAGTAATACGATCAGATTAATGCGATCAGATGAATACGATCAGATGAATGCAATCAGATGAATACGATCAGATGAATGCGATCAGATGAATACGATCAGATGAATACGATCAGATGAATACGATCAGATGAATACGATCAGATGAATACGATCAGATGAATGCGATCAGATGAATACGATCAGATGAATACGATCAGATGAATGCAATCAGATGAATACGATCAGATGAATACGATCAGATGAATACGATCAGATGAATACGATCAGATGAATACGATCAGATGAATGCGATCAGATGAATACGATCAGATGAATACGATCAGATGAATGCAATCAGATGAATACGATCAGATGAATACGATCAGATGAATACGATCAGAGTAATACGATCAGATTAATGCGATCAGATGAATACGATCAGATGAATGCAATCAGATGAATACGATCAGATGAATACGATCAGATGAATACGATCAGATGAATACGATCAGATGAATACGATCAGATGAATACGATCAGATGAATGCGATCAGATGAATACGATCAGATGAATACGATCAGATGAATACGATCAGATGAATACGATCAGATGAATACGATCAGATGAATGCGATCAGATGAATACGATCAGATGAATAGGATAGTGATGACATATGGATGGAACTCAACATCATCAAATGTGTTATTCTTGAAATGACAAGAGATAAGTTCGTCTACTAAGATGACCTTGAACTTTCAACAACAGGTCTGATAAATGATGTTAACAAAGGGAGGCTTCATGTTTTGACAAGCTTCTGGGCTTGACCTTTACTCCTGATCTGAAATGAAACACTTAGGTACA
>NC_136525.1:31678783-31686283 GCF_053919585.1 Euprymna scolopes
ATTGTCAAATTTAAATCTAATTTATATATAAAAATATTAAAAATATTAAATTTAAATTAGAAATTAAAATAAAAAATTAAATTTAAAACAAAACATTCAAATATCGACATTTCTTTTGTAAATTTAAATTAAATATTAAATATGCTCACTCAAAATAGAAGCAAAATTGTAATTCATCCAAAAAGTTTTATAAATGATATTTTATTTTGGACTATGAACTGTCATATATAAATAGTGAGTAGGCTTCAGTTCCGGTGGCATGCCACTAAATGGAAACGTTTACAAAAATTGAATTCATTTAACCACGTTAATCATTCTGTTACGTCGAATACATATTACAAGTTCATCATGATCAGTTCAATAGTTGTTGTCTCACCACGTTTTGGACAACTTATTCTCTGGCCTGCTTGGCTAGGATTGAAATCGCTATCTTCAGAAAATGCTCACTTGGAACCATAGAGATTCAACGCCTCTATTCAATGCGCCACGTGCCATCGGATTAGTTGGTGAAAACGTTGTGAGACAACAAGTATGGAAGGGATGACAAGACTCAGCATTCTTACCTTATCATCCTGGTTAATTACATATGAAGGCCAGAGGATAAGTTTGTCGAAACACCGTGGAAACAACAACTATGAAGATGAGGATAACAGTCTGCAAAAATTGAATACTCAAAAAAATATCACTTTATTTGTTCAATAGATAATCATATTTTGTGATTAAAATATTAAAAAAACTAATTTTGCTGAACTCAGTTTCATAATAATCAATATTGTATTAAAATTAATATTGTAATGATTTTTGAAAGAATGAAAACAACGTAATTTTATTTCAAGTTTATTGTCGCCATTAAAAGGCGATTTTATATAACTTTTTTGTAATCCAAATTAAAATGGTTAAATAAAAAATTCTAGGGGAGGTTCTGTCACAATTTCTCCATGGCTTATGACCTAACTCAGATTGTTTGCAACCCCACTCGTGTGCCTGACACTGACGGTTAGTATGCAAATCTCCTAGACCTTTTTCTCACAACTTGCCCTGAGCTATGTTCATCCGCCATTCTGTCTCCACAGAGATCTTCCAACCACTCGGTTGTATCAGTTAAGATAAAAACAAAATGTAATAAGTCCTCAGACGTACCTCTCCATCGTACAGTATATCGATACTCTATGGCTGACTGGAATAGCTTCAGTACATTTATATCAGATCTATCTCTGCATTCCATGTTTAAAAACAATGTGTCCTCTCTAGTATCAGACCTGACGGAATGGTTAATTGTAAGTATAGACCGCTTCATACCTTTCCAAAAATTTCAGCAAAAACCTAACAGCCAGCCATGGTTCTCAACAGAATGTGCTGCTGCTATTGCGCACAGAAATCGCTTTTTCCATTACTTCCAATATGACAGATGTACTGAGATTAAGCCACCTTCAGGGCTGCCAGCCACCACTGTAAAAAAAGAACACGAGAGAGTTGTATGCTCAGTTCATTAAGTCCAAAGTAGCTGAGCAGCGGCTTGGTTCCCACCAGTTAAAACTTGTGGGAACCAAGCCGCAAATAACAAACAGGGTCCTGAACAGAAGTGTGTGCTGTATCCCAACTATCATCAAGGTAATCTCGTCAGCATCAGACAAAACCAAACTCTTTGCCAAGAACTTTGCAGCTAATTCTACCCTATGCGATCAAGGCTACCAACCCCCTGTATTTCTTCCTGTATCTGACTGAAAACACACTATGCGGCACACAAATATCTGTGTGTGATGTTGCCAAGCTAATCAAGAACCTTGATTCCAGTAAAGCAACTGGCCCTGACGGCATTCCAATTATAGTGATGAAAAAGCTTCAACTGGAACTAGCTCCTACTAGCACTTATAAAGCTGTTTAAGCATTGTCCTAAGGAGAATTGTTTTCCAACACCCTGGAAAATCTCATCAGTTTGCCCTGTATTTAAAAATTCAGATAATTGGTCATCTCCTTCTCAATACAAACCAGTAAGTCTCCTGTGTGTCATGAGTAAGTTGCTGGAATCTATGTTAAATAGAGAAGTAGCCACCTCAACAAAAATAACCTTCTCAATGATATGCAATATGGTTTCCGTTCTGCTAGATGTACAGCAGATGTGCTTACAGAAATGAAGCCTCCGTCGAAGGATAACATAGGATAACGAATCCCTTGACGGGGGCTTCATTTCTAAGGCTTTTGATAGCGTATGGCATAAAGGTCTACTTTATAAGATCTCTAGCTATACTATAGCTGGGAATGTCTTCTCAATTATTAAATCATTTCTCTCTGATAAGTACATAAGAGTAGTGGTTGATAGGCAGAAATCAGAAGCTCTCAGTATTAATGCTGGGGTCCTTCACGGGTCTATTCTGGGCCCAACTCTCTTCCTGATCTACATCAATGATCTTCCAAATTACATCTTAATGCTGACGACACTATCATCCTATGGCAGTACATCAAAAACTGTAAACGACTAAGTTCTCTCGGATTCTCTCTCTCCTGATCTTGATCACGTGGTGTCATAGGGGAAACAGGTGGCTGGTTAATTTTAATGCATCGAAAAACAAGCTTCTATCTTTATATCATCAATGCACTTACCTCTGTCTGGCATCAATTAAAATGAATTGGGGAGGCTCCATATTTTGACAAGCTTCTGAATCTGACCTTTACTCCAGATCTGAAATGGAACACATATGTCAAATCCATTGCTAAGGTTGCTGAAAAAATGGTGGGATCATTCTACTGCTTCAGTAGATATATCATTGCTGATGCAATTCTCTACCTGTATTAGAGCCAGGTACGTCCAAGGTTGGGGTATTGTTGCTACATCTGGGCGGGAGGTGCTAGAAAGGTGTTATCCTGCCTTGACAGAATTCAAATAAACTTTGTAGCCTAGTGGGGGATGTCCTTTTTTTTCTTCTTTCCTGCACAAGAGAATTGCGAGCCTGTCTCTGCTTTATCGTTATTTTCATGGCAATGTCTCGACTGAGCTCCATCTATGGGCCCCTCTGCCAAAATTTAACGAAATACACTCGTCTAACTGAAACCACTATCAATAATTTCCCCCACTTTTTATCTGTGCCTAAACCTAAACGTACATTCAACGGACAAAACCTCTTTCTTAGAACTGCATGCTTGTGGAACTCTGTTCCATTTTCCTTCTTTCCAACTGACTAAAATATGGTTGCCTTCAAGTCCAACGTAAACAAGTTCTTGATGAGCCATCACTTTAAGTAATCCAATTTACCAAACTTCCACTATTAACGATTACTACGATATTGTCCCATTGACTATGGTACACACATTAACCCTTATCCTCGAGTGTCCTCCGGGCCTTGATAAGTGATGACTTCTTTGTAAAAAAACAAAATTCAGTGTCATGTCTGCCAAGTCTGAAATCGGAAATTTCAACCGGTGTTAATCCAAACAAAAATATCCAATATATTTTTGGACGCTTAGTTTTTGGTGAAATATTTATTTTGAGTTCAACTTTCCAAGCAAATCATGTATTTTTGGAGAAGCCTTTTCTGATTTACCTCACTCAATAAATGTTTTCCTTCCAGCGCCAACAGAGTCCAGGTCATTTTTAAAATGTCCTCTTCTCGATATGTGCAGTTCTAGGAGGTTCCTCTTCGCAGGATTTGCCTTCTCTCTTTGAGAAGGGATTTCTTCTGCAAATATCCTTTATTGAGTGCGTCATTGTTATGGCGTTTAATTTGTTAAGCTATATAAAATTGTAAATTTGTTAGGTTATATAAAATTGTAAATTTGTAATATTTTTTTAAATATTAAAATTTTATGTAAAAAGTTTCCATTTATAAAAAGTAGTTTGCATTTATTATTTGTAAGCAATTGTTTGTTACTTTGTTAAATAATTATATTTGGTTAATAATCAATATTTTAACTATTTAAATAATGTTTTCAGAAAAAATTGTTTTCAATTTTAAAAAGGCTCTGAAAAGGTGCATATTCTTTCCTGATGACCCAACAATATCTGGAGACCGAAAGGTAATACGTCATAAATGAACAACAGTCGATAAACGTATATACAATTATATACAGGTCTACAAGGTGGGTAGGCCTCAAAATAGTGCGTATTCTCTTATGATGACCCAACATTATTTGGAAACCGGAATGAAATACCCCGCAAGTTAAAACAGCCAATGAACTTAATTATATACAAGTCTACAAAGTAAGCTGTTTCTTCCAAACAACAACATCTTCTGTTGGTCACTCGCTTCATTGCGAGTTTCTGCTACTCTTCGGTTTGATTATTTTATTATTTGATAAGAATCAAACAAAATGTTCAAAACAAATCATTTGAAAAACAAAATGGGCAAAAATACGAGGGATTTTTCGTGAGGGGTAACACCAGTTGAAATTTCCGATTTCATATTTGGCGGTCATGACACAGTGAGGAACTCATATTTAACTATTAAATCTATGCATGCCCTAAAAAATGTACCGAAAATCCCTTAGGCGCATCCATACCTACTAGACATAGGCCTCAAAAACTGTTTCAACAATAAATAGCACTGACTACTGCAGTTCCACGGAATTTCCAGATGAGACGCCATTGTGTATTGAGTGGCTCATTACGCTCCACCACCCTCTAAAAAGTTACGCTGAACACATCTAGCTTGAATATATCGGCCTCTCATTCGAGACAGATTAACACCAGAACAGTGGACCATGACCGAATCAAGTGCAACAACGCCCTGGCAAGCAAAATGGCGCCCAGTAAAGGCAGGCTCGTTTTCGTGGCATGGTGAGCAAATTTAACTAAAACAACTTCTATATTTGAATGATCGACGCTTCAACGAACACCAACATCAACAATGGCGATGTTTGAGTGTTTTATTAACAATTTAGAATCGGGGATAGCGAACTGAAAATATGCGCACGATTGCAAATTCTAACGTTAACAGAAAAAGAGAATACATTTCAAACGAAAATTTAATCATTCGTTAATCTCTAACCAAAATGGCGGTAGATCGCCAGATTTTATTATTGAGACATGCGCAGTCATGTTTAACCAGAACGGATACTTTTGCGATGCGCCCATTAAAATTATGCGGTTAACAATAAAAATGACCACTAACTAAAATGTGACAGACCAACGGATGTGTAGACGCGTTTATAATTGCTGTTGCAAATGTATATCTGCGTTGATATTTTAAAGAATTCTCCTGGCATGTTTGTTGTAACATTATTATTATTATTAGTAGTAGTAGTAGTAGTAGTAGTAGTAGTAGTAGTAGTAGTAGTAGTAGTTGTTGTTGTTGTTGTTGTTATTATTATTATCATTGGCTCACAAGGGGCTTTCACACAGGTTCTCAAAGATCTCATTGAATACAGTTTCGGTGGTGTTCCCTGAAAGCTGAGTGACAACAAGTTCTCCCAGATTTTCCAGTACTCTCTACCTCGTTCGATGACATTTGCAAATAAATTTGCATTATCGCAACAGCTATTTACCATTGATTTCTCGTTGGCAGTGACAATTCGTCTTTAATGGAATTTGAGTTGCAATAAGGCTCTCTAAGGTCTCAGTTCTCTTCGCACTTATACAGTGGAGGTCTGGTCAGTGCTCACTCCTTGGTTTTTCCTTCCTCCTTGACTACTTGACTATTCGGTCTCACTCTTTTTGTGGGTAGGGGTACAGTGATGTGGTAAAAGGAGGATGCGGTTGGGTTATAGAACTTATAGATATGCACCTTCAATGTTCTTGGTTCCATTTTCATGTTCTGTCTCTGCAGCAGTTTGTCTGGTCTGCGCTTGTGGTTCATATGTGTTAGTTTCCACATTCAAGGGTTTTTCTTAATATTTCAGCTATTTTCATTATTGTTGTTCGTTGTATTTTTCCAGTCAATCCTTTGATTCCAATTTCTCCCATTCTTTTTTCAAAGGTTTTCGGGATTGTTCCTAGTGCTCCTACTATTATAGGTATTATTTTGATTTTCTTCATCCTCCATATCCTTTTCAGCTCTCTGACTGGCTCTGTGTATTTGCTCCGTTTCTCCTTTTCTTTGATATTCACCCTGTGGTCAGCTGGAGGAGCAAAGTCTACGAATTGATAGGACTTTTCTTTCTTGTTAATTATTACGACATCCGGTCTTCTTGCTTGGATGGGTTTATCAGTTTGTATGTCCATGTTCCATAGGATGTTGTGATTCTTGTTTTCAAGTATTGTTGCCAGCTTATGTTTGTACCACTTTTCTGTGCATTCAAGATGCAGCTGTTTGCATACTCCCCAATGTACTACCCTTCCCGCCTGTTCTTGTATTCCTTTTGGGCCAATTTGCTGCATTCACTTATATGGTTTATTGTCTCGTCTCTTTGTCCACAGAGTCTGCAGTTGCTGTTTTCTTGTGTTTTGTTGATCTTTGCTTTTATGTGGTTGGTTCTTATCGAGTTTTCTTGTGCTGCAGTTATTAGGGATTCAGTTTCTCAACTTATGTATCCTTTTCGCATCCATGTCCAAGTGTTTTCGTTATTTTCATCTTTGTCATCCTTATGAATCTTCCACGTAGTTGTTTCTCTTCCCACTTTTCTTTCCTTGTCTTATCCTTTGTCTCTGTTTTCTGTTTTATTGATTTTTTATTCAGTGTCTCTCGCTGCAATGATTATTCTTTCAGTGTTTTGCATTATGTATTTTTCTAGTTCTTTTTTTTTTTTTGCGTCAAGTTTTTTTTCTCCTAAGGTATTACTTTCCAATTCTCTCTTTCATTTCTGTTGCTGTGATGGTGTCTGCTTCCAGTACTCCTAGGTATTTAGAAGCGTCTTGTTCCCCCTAGTGCTCTCATCTCCATTTGGTTGGGTAGTTCCATGCCTTCTATCATCTCTAGTTTCCCCTTTATTATAACTAGTAATGCGCACTTTTCCATACCAAACTCCATTTGGATATCCTGGCTGGAGATCCTGGTGGTATTTATTAATGTCTCTAGTTCATTTTTGGTCCTTGCAAAATGTTTTAGATCGTCCATGTACATCAGGTGGTTCATTTTTTCCTCCGTGTTAGAGAACTTGTATCCGGCTTGGCACTTTCTCAGTATATTGTTCAGGGGCATCATGGCATGATGAACAGTAATGGTAATAGTTTTTCGTGTAGAGTTGTGAATTTGTTGAACTAGTATGCATGTATCCCGGCGTGTCCTGGTACTCACCAGTTTGCCATTTTTCCTGTAGTTTTCTTTATGTTTTCCTTGCTGATTTCATTCTCTGTTGTTTCGGTTTGTTGTAAATCTTCTTTCATATCTTTCAGCCTTTCGGCATTTCTGTTGTAGTCCTGTCATTCTTCCCGTGTCTTACTCCAATAGAGTTTTGTTTCTGTTGGGTTTGGTCGTTCCGTTTTTGTTTTTCCTCCGTTCATGTTTTGATAGAATTGGCTTTCATTGTTTCCAAATGTTGTTTTGCTTGTACTGTTCAGATTTGTATCTATGTCGTCTTAATCTTCCTTTTTTTGCTGCTATTTTTTGGTTCAGATCTTCGTGTTTCTTG
>NC_136525.1:31691283-31726283 GCF_053919585.1 Euprymna scolopes
TCCAAACAAAAAATTATTGTTCAAAATAAGTGCCATCAGAATCAACGCACTTTTGCCAACGCAAAACAAGTGTATTTATCCCAGTAACATAAAAATCTTGCGTTCTGGTGATGATGAAGTTGCTGAATGTGTTTTTGAAATTGCTTAGGTTTTTAGAAGCATTTCTCATGCTTGTCGAGGTGCCTGAAAAGTGGTAGTCAGTAGTTGAGAGGTTCGGAGAGTACAACGGATGAGACAGTGTTTCGTAAACCTAATTCGTTCAACTTCTGCAGGATCGTTTTAGCAACGTGCGGTCGGGCATTGTCGTAGAGAAGAATTGGGCCTTGTCTGCTCACTAATGCTGGGTGTTGTTGTCGAAGTTTCTTATACATTTCATCCATTTGTTTACAGTACATTTTCGTCGTAATGGTTTCGTCTGCATTCAAAAGTCTGTAATGGATGAGGCCGGTGACAGACCACCAAACAGTCAGCATGACCTTCTTTTGGTGTAACTCTGGTTTCAGGAAATGTTGTGGAGCTTCATCGGCATCTAACCATTGAGCTTCGCTGGTTGTCGTAAAGAGCTCACTTTTCATCGCAAGTCAAAGCCTGATAGAGAAAGGAACCGTTTTTGTTGCGTAAAAGAAAGAAGATGACACTGCATAACTGCGTTTCTTTCGGTTTTCGTTCAATTCGTGAGGTGCCCTTTTCATCAAGTTTTTTTGTCTTTCCAGTCTCTCGCAACTTGATGAAAATCGTCGTATACGTTACGTCTAAGCAAGTTCTTGAACAGTTGTGCGTGGATTGGCTCCGACTAACGCTCTTAACTGATCGTTGTCAACATCTGATGACCGACCGCTACGCTCATCATCTTTAAGACTCTCGTCGCCGCCATGAAATTTCTTAAACCACCATTGTACTGTGTGTTCAGTAGTGATTCATGGGCTAAATACTTCGTTGAACTGTTTGCGGCCTAGCTTGGATTGAAATAAGAAAATTGTGCAAATTTGCTTTTTTCCATCGTGTATCTTCTAAAAAGAAAATGTTTTCAAACGATTGTAATTTAAACGGTTAACTTAAGTGAAAAATGCTCTTTAAGTGCTATATAAAGTAAAGCTATTACAACGAGAACTTATTGGAAATCGAAATTAAAAATTCCGCAAGAACTTTCTAATATTTCAAAAGAAGTTATTAGGTTGGTGCAAAAATAATGTCGGTTTTTGACGTGTGTGTGTGTGTGTGCGTGCACATATATATATATATATATATATATATATATATATATATATATATATATATATATATATATATATATATATATGATAAAAAAACAACATTATTTTTTACACCAACCTATTGCTAACAGGAGGTTTTAAAGAGGATTCTTTCGGTTGAATTTATAATCCTGGAATTACGTCGGATAAACCAACAAACTGCCGGATTAGCGTAAAAAACCTTTCTAATGGAGAGCGCGACCTCGTATTAGAATATTATATAACCTTCTCGATCTTTCTTAAAGGTTCTGAAAAGTTTTAGGACTTTCTATGTTTGTCTAAATCTTTCTATTTTTCTCTGTTGAAAGATTTTCTTCCGCAAAAATCTGCAATAATTTCGTGACAGAAAATCTAAAAGACTTCTCTCTATATGGTAGAGATAAACCCTAACCCTAACACTAACACTAACACCAGGAAGTAATGAAACGTTGATAACTCAAGAACTTCTGCATATTTTTAAAAACCACCGGATTGCCAACAGTATGATATAACACGATCAAAAGGAGCTAAGTCCTTTTCTGTTAAAATCGGTTACCCTCTTTCTTTTAACTCAGTTATAGGAGTTCTCGCGTGAAGATGTGAAAACGACACGAGATAGAGACTGATAGGCGCCACTTTGATAACAACCTCAGACTGAATGACACGGTCACCTGGAAACTTATTGAATTGGAGTTGAATTATAAAGAATAAGTTTGAAAAAATAATTTTGGATTTAAATTTTAAATTTCTATTTAAAGCAGTACGATTTTTACTTTTTTGTGATCTTGACTTAGACGCTCCCAAATCAAATTACTGCTAAGTTAGACCACGAATGATATTTTGATCAAGTTTATTGATGATTGGTTAACGTTACGCTATACACAAACTCGGCCGAAAACTTGATCTCATTAGCGGTTGTAATAAGATGTGGACATCTTCGAACTGAACGAAAATTTTATTTTAAGCTAAAACGTGACAGATGGAGAGACGGGTAGACGGACAGTGCCTATTATTTCGAGGTGTGGTTGCATCAAGTAACTCGACACGAATTGCAATCAACTGGAACACTGGTTTTCTTTAGAATTGCAGAAATGCAGTTTAGTGACGCGTGAGGGCATAAAACCGTCCATAACCATCTGGATTGAAGAGAGAAAAAAAAGAGAGAGAGATGGGGTAGAAGAAATAAGGAAAGAAAAAGAGTGAAGGAGTAAGGGGCAAAAGAGAAAGGGTAAGGAGGAATGAGGAAAGAGGTAGGGAATGTAAAGAAAAAAGAGAGAACGAGATGGAAAGAGAGATGTGGAAAGTGTGAGAGAGAAAGAGAGAGGTTGAGATGGAGATATAAGTGAAATAGAGAAAGGGGACGGAGGACAATGAGAAAAGAAAAGAGAAACGCGAAGAAGAGGGAACGAGAAAGGAAGGGAAGAAGAGGTGAGAGATAGAGAATGAGATATCGAGGATTTGGAGAGAGAGAGAGATGAAAGAGAAAAGAGAGTGCCTAAAGCGAAAAGGTGAAAGAGGAGGGAGTGAGAGGAAGGGAAAGGGTTAGGGTTAGGGCTAGAATAATATAGGATAGCGAAAAGGTGGAGATAAAAAGGGGAGACAGTGTGAAGAAATGGGAAATAAGAAAACGAGGAAGGGGAGAAAGAGGAGAGTTATGGATAGAGTAAGAAATGGGAAATTAGAGGAGAGGGAGAGGATGGAAAGAAAGAGAAGGAAAGAAAGAGAAGGAAAGAAAGAGAAGGAAAGAAAAAGGGGGAAAAGAAAGGAACTTTCGTTGATGTCGAGATAATCGAAGCACCCAGTGACCAACTGAACAAGCGAATAATTCATAATTCGTGATTCAAAATTCTAAGAACTATTAACAGTGATGGTTAGACGGTAGGGGTTGCACACGAAGCCGGTGCTAGCCACTACTAAGCGAACTAAGTGCTCGCCTAGGCGCCAACAATCTAGAAGCGCCACAACTTCAGAACAAAATTGAATAAAATTTAAAAATGAAGGCAAAATTGTGATGGGCCGTTTGGTGAAGGATTAAAGGTTTGATGTTAAAAAGGGTCGAAGCGAAAAGAAACGCGGATAGATATATCGTGTTAATTTTCCTTTCTGTGACTTTTCGCTTTGATATTTGGTGACATATTACGACAAAAAATAATGCCCCATTTCAGAAAAAAATAGTATCCATTTACCAAACTCTTTCAACTTTTTTAATTCTCTTTATATGAGCCACGCGATCGTCATATCGACATCGAATGATTTAGACATTTTGGTACTGGTACATCTTTTTAAACCAGATAAAACCGACATTTTGTTTGGCATTCTTTCGGTCGTCATGTAAACAGCCAAAAAAGCCGAAGCGTTTATCCAAACGGAGGGTTAAAAAGCAGGCGACAATTCTGAGTCTTCTGAGAATATGACCCGACAGAAACGGAAGGAACCAGCAGATGTTGCGTTATTGAATGAATATATAATTTTCTAGTTCGCACTTTTCAAATGCTTGCGAAATTATTTACACCGATAATTCTTTGTCGATGTTCACAAAATCAACACAGACGAATTTTATTAACATACAAAATAATTCAATGATGGACATTGGCAAGAGAGAGAGGCGGATCAAAACAACTGCGGCCACCGAGATATAGAAGGCCTGTTAACTGAAAATGCTTGCAGGCAATGTAGGTAAGATTTGTCGAATTGTTACTGTCGATACTATATGACGGCATTTTATAAAAAGAGCATTAAAACATGTTTAAAAAGAAAAGAAAGGAACCCAATTTGATTAATAATGAAACTGAACTTTATTCAATATGAAATATATATATATCATGTAAAATTAGGTAATTTTAAAGCAATACACAATCTAATACTGATAAAACTGAATTATGAATCTAGGGAACAAACAATTAAAGAAACAGATTTGAACAAACAATTCTTGGTCTTTGGGACAAGATCACAGTGTAGTAGTATCTGTTCTGATGCTACAATTCACCTTTTCTGTCCTCGGTCGGTGGAGAAGAAATCCTTCATGACTGAGACAATTTTAATTTTTGTTCCTATTCAGAGTGACCCTTATTGGAGAGCTGGATTTTCCCTCACAAGAGTATATGTTGAAATATTTAAATAACTATTACTTTTAATACAGAAATTACATTTAAAGTTTTGGTTAGAAAACCAAAATTTTAAAGGTAATTTACATTCAATTTACAGTTCTTCTATGTTTATTTTTTCCAATATTTTTCATCAAAATGTGTAGCATATTTACATGGTTAGGAATCCTATACTCCGCTATAGTCTTCATTTTCATAGCAGTGCAGAATACATGAATACGGAAATGAAGTTCACATAACTACTAAAAGATAATCATACTATAATGTGAATTTTGGTTAAAAACTAAGAAAATATAGTAAACATGTACGATATTAAATCAGGATGGTGGTAAATTTGGGAGGAGACATTTTTATTATTTCACTCACTAGGAGTTGTCTCACAGGCCATCATCAGTGATCGCTCACTGGCAGTAACCTGTGGTATTCGCTGGAGACCGAGTGACAACAAGTCTCCTCAGATTTCCAATGTCCTCCACCTCTTGATTACTCGCGCAGATGATTGCACGTTATCACAACAGCCGTTTGCCATTGATTTCTCGCTGGCATCAGCCATTAGTGTTTCCTGGAGTTTGGGTGACAAAATGCCCCCCAAGGTACCACATTTGAACTGCACACTTCCAGTGGAGATCTGGTTAGTACTCTCCCACCTCGGTCTTTCCATCCTCCCTGAATCTTCACAACTAGTTGATGTGGCGGTAGTCGATGTTATCTTCACCAGTTTTTTTTTATGACCATTGTTATTATAATAATAATAATAATAATAATAATAATAATAATAGTGCTTGTGCAGTGTACGCATCGTGCTATATTTTAGATAGTATTTCCAAGTTAAATAAATTTTTTATGGTATCTTTTTGTTTTTCATTAATTTGTTAGGTGAAAGTGCGGAATATTAGAAAGCCCCTCCCCACCTGTTAAGAATGTTGTTTTTTTTTTGTTTTTTTTTTACACAGTGATCACCACTTATCAAGGCCCGGAAGCCACTCAGGGATAAGGGTTATTGCAAGTACATTACGTTAGTGTGGAGATTTGATGGAGTGTTTACTTAAGGGGGCGGTTCATTAGGAATTTGTTAACATTAGACTTGAAGACATCCAAGTTGTAGTCCGGAGGGAAGCAGGCAGACGGAACAGAGTTCCACAGGCGTGCAGTTCTAAGAAAGAAGCTTTGTTCATGGAATCCGCGTTTTGATTTAGGCACAGATATAGAGTGGGGGAAATTTTTCACAGTAGATTCAGCTAGACGGGTGTTTTTCGTGAAAGATTGGCGAGGGGGGACCAGGGATTGGAGTGCAGACGAGCACCTGCCATGAAAATAACGATAAAACAAGGATAGGCTCGCAACGTCTCTTCTGTGAGAGAGGGGTTGCAGGGTAGAGAAAAGGGCATCCCCCACTAAGCCACGAAGTCTATTTTGTACTCTGTCAAGGCATGATAGGCTGTTTTTGGCAGCTCCTGCCCAGATATGGCAACAGTATTCCATCCTTGGTTTTCTAAATAATAACGTTATTTCAGCAGGGTGCGTACAACATTTACCCGTACTTCATGAGGAGCGTGGACCCTGAGTAAGCGGTGTTTTATTTAATGATTGCTCCCTGTAAGCGCATGCGCAAAAGGTTTTCTATAATTTATTTAATCACGAAAACTATTTTGCAGGCGGAGGATTATTTGAATATGTATGAAAAAATAGTTTAACAAAAAAATAAAATATTTAGTGGAGAAAGTAATAAAAAAATTAAAATGAAATAAAATAAAAACAAAAAATAAAAGTATGAATTAAATTTACCCCCAAAAAACGAAAAAAAAAAATTTTTTTTAAGTAATACACGCACGATTAAAAAAAAAAGTCTGAGATATATACGAAGAAAGTGAAAGAAAACACTTTCACGGAGTAATCATTGAATAAAAACATCGTTTACGCAGGATCCACGTTCACCGTGAAGTACTCATTTATTTATAAGAAAAAACACAAGAAAATATGTTAACTAAAATTTAATGTACTCTTTATTTTTAGTTCATATCAAAACTTTAATTAAAACTGATTAGTTGATGAATTTTTAAGATGAATTTGTGTTCTCGATGAACATAGAATTTCCCATTTCTGTCATGTAAATTATTTAGAGTTGAAATGGTATAAAACAAACAAACTTTAAGTTTTAAATATATTTCAAAGAAATAAATTACGCCCGGTGAATTTATCGATCGTTTTGGTTAGATAAAAAAAAATGTTGTGAAAAATGCTTCTAACTTTAAAATATTTGGAAATACTCAATGAAAAGTTTTATTTATTATTAAAAGAACTGACTGAAAAATATTCTCATATAAAATTCTTTGTTTTGCAGTTTAAAAAAATGATAAAATGAAATATTCGATTTTCTTCGATAGACATGTAAGAAAATTTCAAAAACAGGTTCACTTTCTGTTATAATTTGTTAGATTAAAATTATCCAAATGAATGTGCAAATTATCCAAATGAAGAATTGTTCTTTCTCTTTAGAAAAAAAATACGTTTAAATTACCACGAAAAATATTTTTATGACTATTAGCGTGGTCACGTGATTGAACACAAGAAACTTTAGGCACCGTATACCTACATGATGATCTGGTAATGACGTCACGTTGTCATGTTCATTGGCCTGTACTTACTCTCGATGGCCTTGGTTAAGCTGTGTGTGTGTGTGTGTGTGTGTGTGTGTGTGTGTGTGTGTGTGTGTGTGTGTGTGTGTGTGTGAAGTGACGGCTGAAAATGTCAATCACGCTGAACGACTGTCGCCATTTTTTTCTCTCTCCTCGTTTATGTCATACGTGTCTTATGAAGACATTAACCGACATTCCAGAAAAGTAAATATTAAAAATATTTACTTTCCTTTATTTTGCGTTACGCAATTTTAACTTCCCGGGCTGAACAGTAAGCATTTCTTTATTTTCGGTGATAGTTACAATTCGGGTCATTTTTATAGGACACAATGAATGTAAATCATCTAAAATGTGTGTGTGCATCTCCGATTTTATCAACGACGCCCTGGCTCAATCACCAACACAGAAACGTCAGCAGAAACGCCAAAACCATTCTTCGAAAAGAAAATCTGCGAAATTAAAAATAAATTCATGCATAAACATGATGGATTTTAAACAAAAGAGAAATAACAAAAAGAAAATAATTTCGAGCTGAGCTTTTATGACAGGAAAAAACAATGTCTTCAAAAAGGAATAGAAAAACAAGGATTATAAAGTGATATTTTGTATTCGTTTCAATAAATTTGTTTCTTTAGTTTTTATTACTTTTTTAATTAAAGACATTTTCTTTGGCTTACTTCACTTTTTTTCTTTTTTTCTTTTGAAATTTGTCTTTGATAAGTGTTTACATAAATCGTTGTTTCGTTTATACGGTATATTTTTGGTCCTTTTCTTTTCATGGGTACAAACCAGCAGTGGCGGCCAGTGGCCTGAAATGACAGTAACCACCTTAAATGAGCAATGACAACCACGGATGATAGTGTCCGCTACTGCATGACACTGGCTGACAATTAAAGATAAGCGATTTGGTCGCCAATGCCCACTAGGGCTTTTCCCTATCTTCCCAATCTTTAAAAAATAAACGTCCTAAAGATCATCAAAAGTATTTCATATATTGTATGCATAACATATTGTATGCACAACATATTGTATGCATAACATATTGTTCTTCGCATGCGTGTTATATTCATGCGTTTATTAGTTAACAAATTTAATTAACTTATGTTGTATTCGAAACGTGCTAAAATAATAGAGTCATTATTTAGAAATCCATTGTTAATCTGGAAGGTGAACGGTTTTTGAAGCATTTCTGTAGTTTTAACAAACATTCTAATACACAAACAGTACCGTATTAAGTTAAATTAAATTTTAATATCAGAACTCGTCATTGCCGTGAAATGATACTATACCAGCTGGCACTATCATCGAGTGGCGAGCATCGTCATCTTTTGATGACGGTGCTCGCCAATCGATTATAGTGCCCGAAAATTGCAGACAGGCTTGCCAGTATTCGCCCCTGTCAAGGAGCGACGTCACGATTATTTCTAAGTTTCTAAAATAAAATATCATATTTTGATTACCAAAATTATTTCATATATTGTACATGTGTGTGTGTGCTTCGTATGTGTGCTACATTCATTTATCAGTTAATGAATGAGTAATTATGCGGAATGCGTGCCGAACTAAAATAATAACGTTTTTATTTAGAAATCTATTCTTAACCTGGGAGGTGAGAGATTCTTGTAACTATTTTGTACTTTCAACTAATATTTTAATACACAAACAATACCGTATAAAGTTACATTTAATTTTAACATCGGAGTTAAAAATAGCCCGGTTAATATTCTGCATAAAACCATCGCAAAAAACGCCAGTACCCGGAAGTAATCGCCCCAAACCAGTACTAATCGCCAGTAACTATCGATATGGGCAATGACGGCCAGTGGTTTCCGCTACCTGCCACTCCTAGACAATGCCCGACAGTGGAAGCCAGATGATTTCATTTTGGCCACAGCCGCTAGTGCCCAGGCCTCCAATTCTCGCTGGCCTCGCTAGTGCCTGCTATTTTCTAGAGCTGACTTCAAATAAGAACTGTTCTGACAAAAGCGTTTTCAAAACTTATTAGACAATGTCCTTTTCTTCTCATTAAAACCTTTCTCATAAAAGAGACGTTGCGAGTCTATTTCTGCTCTATTGTTATTTTCATGACAAAAGCTCGACTGAGCTTCAATCCATGGTTTGCTCCTATAAAACGTTCACAGCAAGCACTCGTTTAGCTACAACCAGCGTCAACAATTCACTCTACTCTCTATCTTTGCCTAAAATTGAATCCAAATTCCATGAACAACGTATCTTTCTTAGTACTGACCGCCTGTGGAACTATATACCGCAGGCAGCTTTCCATGGTTGTTTTCAAGTTCAACGTAAACAAATTATTGCCAAGCCATACTCGTAACAAAATTCAACTCAATTTCCACCTCTATCAACCACTTATTATTTCACTGATAACCTTACATTCATTAATCTTTAACATTGAGTGGCCTACGAGCTTTCATAAGCGATGACTACTAAAAATGAAACTGGTTGATTTGAAATGATTACTTTTTGAGTTCCTGCACGATTTCTCTAATAAAAATTGTCCAGTTTTGATTGAACTAAATTGATTTTCTGTTTTTCCTTTGTTTTGTTTTGTTTTTGTTTTTGTTTTGTTTTGTTTTTGTTTTTGTTTTGTTTTTGTTTTTGTGTTTTGTTTTGTTTTTGTTTTTGTTTTGGATTTTGTGTTTTGTTTTGTTTTTGTTTTTTATTTTTGTTTTGCTTTGTTTTGTTTTTGTTTTTGTGTTTTGTTTTGTTTTTTGTCTTGTTTTGTTTTTTTGTTTTTGTTTTTTGTGTTTTGTTTTGTTTTTCGTTTTGTTTTGTTTTGTTTTTGTTTTTGTGTTTTGTTTTGTTTTTCTTTTTTGTTTTTTGTTTTGTTTTGTTTTGTCTTTGTTTTTGTGTTTTGTTTTGTTTTTCGTTTTTTGTTTTGTTTTTGTTTTTTGTTGTTGTTTTTTGTTTTTGTTTTGTTTTTTTTTTGTTTTTGTGTTTTGTTTTTCGTTTTTTGTTTTGTTTTTGTTTTGTTTTTGTTTTTGGTTTTGTTTTTTTTTTGTTTTTGTTTTTGTTCTGTTTTTGTTTTCTTTTTGTTTTTGTTCTGTTTCTGTTCTGTTTTTGTTTTGTTTTTGTTTTGTTTTGTTTTTGTTTTGTTTTTGTTTTTGTTTTTGTTTTGTTTTTGTTTTTGTTTTGTTTTTGTTTTTGTTTTGTTTTTGTTTTCGCTCCGTTTTTGTTTTGTTTTTGTTTTGTTTTTATTTTGTTTTTGTTTTATTTTTGTTTTGTTGTTGTTTTTGTTTTGTTTTTGTTTTTGCTCCGTTTTTGTTTTGTTTTTGTTTTTGTTTTTGTTTTGTTTTTGTTTTTGTTTTGTTTTTGTTTTTGTTTTGTTTTTGTTTTGTTTTGTATTTGTTTTTGTTTTGTTTTTGTTTTGTTTTTGTTCTGTTTTTGTTTTGTTTTTGTTTTTGCTCCGTTTTTTTTGTTTTTGTTTTTGTTTTGTTTTTGTTTTGTTTTTGTTTTGTTTTTGTTTTTGTTTTTGTTTTGTTTTTGTTTTGCTTTTGTTTTGTTTTTGTTTTTGTTTTTGCTCCGTTTTTGTTTTTGTTTTTGTTTTGTTTTTGTTTTGTTTTTGTTTTGTTTTTGTTTTTGCTCCGTTTTTGTTTTGTTTTTGTTTTTGTTTTTGTTTTGTTTTTGTTTTTGTTTTTGTTCTGTTTTTGTTTTGTTTTTGTTTTTGTTTTTGTTCTGTTTTTGTTTTGTTTTTGTTTTGTTTTTGTTTTTGTTTTGTTTTTGTTTTGTTTTTGTTTTGTTTTTGTTTTTGTTTTTGTTTTGTTTTTGTTTTGCTTTTGTTTTTGTTTTTGTTTTGTTTTTGTTTTTGTTTTTGTTCTGTTTTTGTTTTGTTTTTGTTTTTGTTTTTGTTCTGTTTTTGTTTTGTTTTTGTTTTTGTTTTTGTTTTGTTTTTGTTTTTGTTTTGTTTTTGTTTTGTTTTTGTTTTGTTTTTGTTTTTGTTTTTGTTCTGTTTTTGTTTTGTTTTTGTTTTTGCTCCGTTTTTGTTTTGTTTTTGTTTTGTTTTTGTTTTTTGTTCTGTTATTGTCCTGTTTTTTTTTTGTTTTTGTTTTGCTTTTGTTTTGTTTTTGTTTTTGTTTTGTTTTTGTTTTTGTTCTGTTATTGTCCTGTTGGTTTTTGTTTTTGTTTTGTTTTTGTTTTTGTTTTTGTTCTGTTATTGTCCTGTTTTTTTTTTGTTTTTGTTTTGTTTTTGTTTTGTTTTTGTTTTTGTTTTGTTTTTGTTTTTGTTCTGTTATTGTCCTGTTTTTGTTTTTGTTTTGTTTTTGTTTTGTTTTTGTTTTGTGTTTGTTTTTTTTTGTGTTTTTGTTTTGTTTTTTTAAAGATGGAGTATTAAATAATTTTCTGATAAAATTAAATGAATTGCAAAATAAAATGATAAAAATGGAATTTAAATGTGCTGATTCAAAGAATTTAGTTAGAAAAATCATGGAAAATATCGAAGAAAATTGGATCCTGTTTTACTCAAGTAGAATAATTAATAAGCAACGTTGTTGTTTTTATCTTTCAAAAAAAAGTCACAACTAATAAAACTTTCAGCGTTTATTGTCTTTCAATGTGTATTTATTTCTCTCTTTTTTTCTTTATTCTTTCTTTCAATTCTTCTTTTCTTTCTTATTTCCGTGTCACTCACGTTGGATGCTTCCAGATCAGGTTGTCTAAAGACCTTGCACTAGGAATGCATCAGACATTGATGTTATTGTTTTCCTCTTTGCAAAATTCAACCATGTTTTACAGAGCCAAGAAAAACATAATTATAAAAATATTTTAAGATATATAGAACTAGAATCATAAAAAATTTAATGAAAATGCCTTGACTCGACATTGAATAACCCGAAAAAGGTTGAATGGCGTAAAACAAAACAATCAAATTAAACTGTCTCTCGCGAGCCATGCAAGGAAATGTGCAGAAAATAGCCATTTCTTCCAACGTAAAAAAATCTATCGAAACTATGTATATAAAGTCAGAGAATTTTTATTTAGATAGTTGATTACAATCTTTATTTATTTATTTATTTTTACATGGAGATCACCTCTTATCAAGAGGGGATAAGGGTTGAAGTGTCTTACTTATGGGGGCGATTAATCAGGAATTTGTTTATGTTGGACTTGAAGACATCCAAGTTGTAGTCAGATGGGAAACAGGCAAACGGAAGAGAATTTCACAAGCGTGCACTTCTCAGAAAGAAGCTTTGTTCATGGAATCTACGTTTTGATTTGGGCACAGATAAAGAGTGGAGAAATTGCTGACAGTGGTTTTTGCTAGACGGGTGTTTATCGTGAAAGATTGGCGAGGGGGGACCAGAGATTGGAGCTCCGACGAGCACTTGCCATGGAAATAACGATAAAACAAAGACAGGTTCGCAACGTCTCTTCTGTGGGAGAGAGGTTGCAGGGAAGAGAAAACGGCATCCCCCACTAAATCACGAAGTGTATTTTGTACTTTGTCAAAGCTGGGTAGGCTGTTTTCAGAAGCTCCTGCCCAAATGTGACATCAGTACTCCATCCTTGGACGTACTTGGCTTTTATACAAATAGAGAATTGCATCAGAAGTGAGATATCTTCTGGAGCGATAGAAGGATCCTACCATTTTCCCAGCGGCCCTGGCAACAGACTTGATATACGTTTTCCATTTCAGATCAGGAGTAAAGGTCAATCCCAGAAGCTTGTCAAAATATGAAGCCTCCTGAAGACGAGAGCCATCCATTTCAATTGATGCTAGATGAGGACCAGAGCGTTGATGATGTAAATATAGGCGCTTGATTTTAGATGCATTAAAAGTAAACAGCCACCTCTTCCCCCATTGTATCACGCGCTCTAGATCAGAGGAAAAGGAATCAGAGAGAGCTTTATCATTTACTGCCTTTGATGTGTTGCTATAGATGGTCGTGTCATCAGCATAAATGTCAACGAATGATTTAAGTATGTGTTTTGGGAGATCATTGATGTAGATCAGGAAGAGAGTTGGGCTCAGGATGGACCCCTGGGGACTCCAGAATTAATACTGTGGGTCTCTGATTGCTGGTGATGGGTGATTGCCCATCAATCAGTTCTCTTATGAGCCTATCAGAGAGAAATGATTTAATTATTGAGAAAACATTTGTAAGAAACTATCTAGGTCTTCGATAAGGTATGGCATAAGGGTCTACTTCAGAGCTACGGTACACCGTAGCTCTGAAGTAGACCCTTATGCCATACCTTATCGAAGACCTAGATAGTTTCTTACAATCTTTATTTAGATAGCTGCTTACAAAAGCATTTGTAAACGATCAATCTGTGTATTTTTTTTTTCTGATTGTATATCATTTTTATTGTCAAAATAAAATTGTTCAATTAATATACATAATTCTTACTAAAGCGTGGTAGACATTCGAAAATATAATGCCGGCGTGACAAACGAAAATTCTGTTTCAATTGAAGTATGACAGACTGATGAAAATTATTTTTCAAGTAAAACCAAGCGGGACACACAAACGATATACAAATAAAAATGTCATTTCAAATTTAAATATATACCAAGCGGGACACACAAACGATATACAAATAAAAATGTAATTTAAAATTTAAGCGTTACAGAACAACGGGTTTTTATTTTTTCGATTTCGTAATAGAATCGATCGAGCGTCTTACGAAATGTTGAAATTTAAATTGCATAAATATTTTCGAAAGGAAATACTAAAATGTGACAGATCAAAGATAATGCTATTTAAAACAAGCGTGACCGACCAATGAACGCGGCTTTTCATAAAAAAAAAAGATTAAACACATTGAAATGAAGATGCATCCAAATGAACATGCTATTTCAAAATGAAGAAGTCAGATCGACGAAGCCTCATATGAAATGCCTGGACTTATCTCGAAATAATTTGTCGTGCTTTTCTTTGGACGTACCTCAGAAAAATGTCCAATATACACTGGCAAATTGGTTGAATTAACATCTTTCAAAATGGCTGCCGGATGGAGAACTTATGATAAGGCTGGTGAGACCTTGTTATTTTTGGCGCGAACCTTGACGGTAATTGGCGCGACAACAGTGAAAATAAACGCGTTTTTATTGGTCGACTATTGAAAGAAATGTATTGCAATTTATTTTCCAATGTGACAACCCCTTTAAATTATTTTATTAATTTATTGCAATGACTGTCTGTGACTTACATGAGATCTGTGACTTTCATGAGATCGCTCAATATTAGCCATTGTCAAGACACACCTTTATTTTCAAGTTGAATATGAACGAATATATTGTGCAATAGACGTATTTGCACACACACGCACACACACGCACACACACACACACACACACACACACACATATATATATATATTGTGACGAGGATTGATGATTTGTAGTATTTCGATTTTTAGGAATACTCTTCTTATTTTTATGTGTGTGTTTTTCGCGCAACGTTTCGGTCGATGTTACCTCCGACTTTTTTGCCTAAGTAGTGGATGAAGTATTTGGTAAAATTAAGTTGTAAGTTACACTTTTCTGGAAGTTGACGGTTTGATCGTCGGTGCAGGCGACACTAAGAATACAATTGCGAATTACTTAAAATTTCCACCTAAACGCAACAAAACAATGATACCTCCTAGATAAAATAAATTCCATACAGATTTTCGAGTTGGACAGAAAGAATCCCGAGTTCGACAAGATACACCTGAAGAAGGTCGGAGGTTATATCGATAAAAGCGTTATGAAAATAACAGTCAAGATGAGAACAATAGTCCGAAGAATTCAAAAAATATGATTGGATTTGAAACGAAATAGAACAAATGAAAATGCAATTTCAAAATGAAACGTCACAAACCGACCACAATTTTATTTCAAACTTAAGCGTGACTAACAAGAAATTTTAATTTCAAATTAATCGTAAGCGATCAATGTTATATTTCCAACTTCAGCGTGATTGACCGATGAAAATTTTGCTACTCTTATTATCGCCTCTAATTAAAAATTATATAAGTCTTAGTGCAGGAATCTAATTAATGGTTAAGACTTTTAGCAAGTTATGGTTGACAAAACGAGAGAAATCTACCGCCATGGATTAAATAAAGAATTTCGCTTAAAATTCTCTACAGATTCTCGAGTTCGACAAAACACACCTAAATTAGTTTTCCTTTAGTCTTAACAGTTTTTTTAATCAGTTAATATATAAGGGTGTGTATCCTCTCAGTAAATTGTCTATACGTATGTGATTTCTTATGAAAACCCAATAATCGCTGCGCAACCAAACACCGACCAGGTGGTCTCATCATGCAACCACACTCAACACATAGGGAATTTTATCAATCGCAAAGCAAGACAAAACATCGGACACTTTGAATTCTCATTCCTGTTTCGCCAGTGAGAGAATGCATGAAAGGACTTATGTCCAAGAGAGTTCGCTTAGCAGTGTGTATATGCTGGTGTTGTGTTTAGTAGTTCGTACGTGTATATCGTATTGAAAGGACTGTTTTCATTTAAACCCCCGAATACATAGGCTGGAAAATGAGAAATAACATTTTTTTTACTATGAAAGGTCACCGCTTATCAAGGCCACTCAAGGATGACTATTAGGTTCCCGGTGAGACAACACCGTAACGATCAACAAAGGTGGAACTTGGTCAACTGGGAAGTAGTTCCGCTATATTGTTTTCCACACGCGGGTAGTTTTAGGAAAGAAACTTTGTTCATAGAATTTTCGTTTAGTTTCAGGCACATTAGGAAAATGTTGATAGTTATTGTAATTAGACTATTCTACCGGAATAAAGCTCAGTCGATCACCTGTCATGCAATAATAACAGTTTCTTTGTTTAATTCTTGTTCTTTCTTTGAGTTCCTTTTTTGTTAAAACAGTCACGGCGAGTTGAAGTTTTGCACTTCCGGTCTGGTTGTTCTTTATTGATCGGACAAATCAAATGCAAGCTGTCAATGCCATTCGTAATGGCGGTTTCATTGTTCGAGCAGTCAAGGGTTTTGTTTCGTTGAGGAATGAGTATGGGGGAGGGGGTTCAACCCAAGGCTGTCGTGTCGAGTGCCGAAATAAATTGGTCCGTCCATTATGGTGTCAAGTAGCTGTAATTTCACACCTGTTTGAAGCGACAACATCGAAATAATGAAGTCTCCAGTGATGGCGTTCACACACAGGACCACATTACCGATGCCGTTTTGCATGTCCTATCAAAGAAAATTGTCAACAACAACATAATAAAAAACTAACATAAAACAACACCAAAAAAAAAAAAACTACGGGTTTAGCATTCAAATCAAAACGCAGGTTTCGTGCGGCGCAAAATCTAAAGTTTCTGAAGTTTTTAAATGAGGATTGATTATTTAGATTCTTCAGACTATTGTCCTCATTTTTAGAGTTATTTTCATATTTCGGTCGATGTCACCTCCGACCTTTTTCTTTTTGTACGTGCGATACTCAAAATACAAGTGCGGATTACTTAGGATTTCTACCAAACATGGTCGTCGGAACAAGCGCATGCTACCTCCGTGGATGAAATAAAGGATTCCGTTAGAAATTTCATGCAGATTCCCAAGTTCGCTAAGAAGGTCGGAGGTTACATCGACTGAAATGTTGCGATAATAGAACTCACGATAAGACCAATAGTCGAAAGAATTCAAACAATTCGAATAAAAATGAGTTTTTCTGAGTCTGGCTGTAATGACTAGGACTATGACAACAGCATATTCTTTTCCTTGTTTTGATTCTCAGGTATATATCCATTGATATCTTATATGTTTTTATGTAGAGTAATGTGATTCTCGGTTGATTAATTGTGTCTGTGTCGGATAATATACTCGAGTCAAAACCCTGAAAAGAATATGCTGTTGTTATAGTCTATTAATCACCAATCGTACTAAATATTATTTTAAAGAAAATCTATATCAATAATTTTTATTCTTTTATGGAAATCGCTTGAGACAAGATATTAAACCACTTGATGCAAGGAATTAACAAGAACAAAAGATGATTATCGCAAAGACAGGAGATGCATATTTGCACTTTCACTAATCTTTCAATAGCTTCTGAATCTGTTTTTTATCTGAGACTCCCGTATCTTTTGAGTTTTAACTTTGTATTCTTTTTCTGATATGTAAGATTGTATGTAAGAACTTATGTCTAAGAGAGTTTGGTTAGCAGTGTGTATATGCTGATGCTGTGTTTAGTAGCTCTCGTCATGTGAGTC
Organism: Euprymna scolopes; assembly: GCF_053919585.1. Classification (NCBI taxonomy): domain Eukaryota; kingdom Metazoa; phylum Mollusca; class Cephalopoda; order Sepiida; family Sepiolidae; genus Euprymna; species Euprymna scolopes. Next base: position 31,708,447 of record NC_136525.1, read on the forward strand.
ACAAAAAGTCACTTGAGATTAATAGATTGAAAGATTATGAATATTAATGAGAAAATTGGAAATAATGAACTTATTTAGATACTTCGAACTACTGTCTTGAGTGTTACTTTCACAACATTTCGGTCGATGTAACCTTCGACCTTCTTGAAGTGTATTTTGCAAATTACTTAGGACACACTTTTACCAACAAACTTTGGTAAATTCATAGATAAGCACCGTCAGTAAAATTATGCTCCCTTAAAAATGAGATTCTACTCTTTAAGGTCATTCTAACTTATTAGGGTAGTTAGCTTATTATTAACCCTAAATTCGACTGTCAATGTGGTTCAACCACACGTAATCGCCTAAAAAAGTGGACATTACCATTGCACCTTGAAAAATAACGTGTAAATGAAAATATTCAATAACAAAAAATGGTCAACTGCAAAAAAAAAAAAACACAAAAAAACCTGGCCTTAATACACAATCGTCTCGTTGGGCCAAACAACATGTTTGTTCTCTAAATTTTTATATTGAAAAAAGAAAGATTAACGACTAAAAGTCGTGACAAATAATACCCTATCTGAGACCTCATTGTTCAACATTCGCAGGCAACATGAATTAGAACAAATACATTCAAGACATTGCCAAGGTTGCTGCAAAGAAGGTGGTCTCTCTCTCTCTCTCTCTCTCTCTCTCTCTCTCTCTCTCTCTCTCTCTCTCTCTCTCTCTCTGTGCCAGAAAATTACTCGCCCCTGAGAATATCTTGTGTCTCTACAAAGCTACAATACGCCAATGAAGTACTGTTACCACACCTGGGCTAGTGCATCTGCCACTAGTCTCTCCCTTATAAATAAGATCCAAAAAGGAATCTCCAATCTAATAGTTTACATACTATCAACCAAGCTCCAACCTCTGTCTCATCGCCGCAATGATACGTCCCTGTTTCTGTTAAGTATTTTAATGGGATGTAATCTAATGAGCAACTGTACGCCTTCGACGTACATACTCCCAACAATCCAGGCTAGCAGCAAAATCCTACCTCTTCATTTTTGAACTCTCTAAATGCCAGAAAGCCTTCTACTCTAATAGCTTTTTCCCTCAGTCTGTTAGAATTCGGAATTCTCTCTCTGTTTACTGCTACCGTACTAACACGAAAAAGCTTAAGTGTAATGTAAACAACTATCTCGCTCATAATCCCTGTAGACAGAGTCCCAAATACAAGCGCCTTACCTCCAAGTGGCAATGTGTCATATTTGGAATAGTCAAAAGGAAAAAAATCTTAAGAAAAAATCGAAATTCAGGAAATGTTAATTGCTAATTCGATGTAAATTTAAAATATACGAATTTTCAAATGTTTCACTAAAATATTCCAAAGAAACTGACATTTGTGGCATATTTCGTATTTGATGTTTCATATCTGCTGTTAAAAGATTCAGAGTTTTTTGAATTTTCACGAAAGGCTCTGTTTACCTCCTTTGCATATAACTAAATGAACTGAAAGCCTAACCCTAGCCAACCTTATTCCTAGCAGTTGTATTTCAAAATTCATAATAGTTGGGTAATTAGTTTAGGTGTGAATCCTGCACATACAAATACACATATAAACATATAAAACTTTATGATTCCTGTAAGGAATCGCCAGGCTAAAGTGCATGGAATTGAACACGAATTTCATGTATTTTAGCCTGACGACTCCTTATGAAGATAAAACTTGGAAACTTCTGTGTAGTTTAATTGCCATATATATTTTCATAACTTAGTACCTATTGTACACATGCATTGAGTAATGTTGAAACAAATACTGAATATCGATATATAATATATCTCCTCATAATATTTTATGTGAACAACATAAGTACCGTCGGTTTCAAATCCAAACAACGGTGACCTATAATTGGTCGCTAATTCCGGACCTCCTAAAGCCTATATTTATGTCTGCTTCCCGATAGGAGACCAATTATTGGTCCTTTCGTTTGTATTTGAAACCGACGGTACTGATGTTGTTCTGATCTTCTTTAATGCTCTTATTTTTCTTTATAATAGAACACACTGATCTTATATATATATATATATATATATATATATATATATATATATATATAAAAGTGAACGTGTCTGTGTCTGTGTGTCTGTCTATGTGTGTGTCTGTGTACATTTCCCTACGCAATAACTCTGTCAATTTTTAGTCTACAGACTCGAAATTTGATATACAGGGTACTGAGATTTGGGGAAATCTTTGTGATCGGTTGTCGGCTAGAAATTTGGCGATTAAGGGATCAAAGTTCAACGATTTGACCTTTGAGAACTCTACCAAACTCCTCCGATAATGTTACGTCTACGCATTTGAAATTTTAGATGTAGGTTCCTTGGACATGGATCTAACTTAACTTGATTTGAGCCCAAAACAATACATTTTAAGAGGTCATAATAGGGGTCAAAAATTGACCTCTGCGGTCTCTTCCAAATTACTCAGACAATTTCTTGTCAAAACATTTGAAATTTGACATAAAGGGTATTCAAAGATTCAAGCTTTTTAATTGATTTGAGTCGAAAATTTTTAGTTACCAATATATAAATGTATGTCTGTAAGTATGTTTGCATGTCTACCTAGAACTTTCGACAGAGGCGACGGATTTCTACAATATCAGTATCGTTATGAAGCCTGACCCTTCAGACGACAAATACCGAAATATTGACTGAAAACATTAATTTCTCCACCCTCAACTGGGCACTTTTCTACAGGGAGGGTCGCTTTTTTCGCCAATATTTTCGAATGTCATCCCCTCTTTTCGATTGTGTAGCCTTAATGTAAACCTACTGTTAAAGATGGTCTTTGCGTCCTTCTGTTTATTTATTTATTTGTTTACTTTGATAATCGTTTTTTGTTTTTTTTTTCTGTTTTTTTTACGTTTGTTTTACTTTTAAGGGTACTTTTAAAGTCTGTGTGTTCTTATCAACGTTCTTACATATATGTTCTTACTTATGTGTGTGTGTGTGTGTGTGTGTGTGTGTTCTTAGTTCTTGCCTTGAAAGGTCTCGGCCTGTATGCGCAAATAATGTCATGCGTACATACCTGCTTGCCTTGTCCATCGGATGATATCTTCTGGTCGCTGGTCTCATGGGGAGTGGTCACTGCTGCAGACAGACGCATTGATAACACAAGATGGATTTGAAGCTTCAATTCTTTTATTAAAAGGCAAGCCTATATCTGAAACCCATGGTTGTTGGAGACCCAAGATTTTCCGTCTACATTCTCTGCTTCCCACATCATGTGTCCGCAACCGGAAGCCTACAACCACAATTCCCGTCACCCCTAATTTCCAGTGCGTTCTATCTAGGTTGATACCTGTCAACCCTAACATTTGTGACCCCACTAAACTCGCTGATGGGAATCGAAAATATATTTACATAACTTGCTATTTCTACAACTACCTAGATAGCATTTAAACTGGGATTCCCAATACTACACTACGTCACTTCCAGATTGGCAGTGGTCGTAACAGCAAAGACGTCACGTTTTCCCCCATTCTTTTCCTCCTTCGCGGTATGGGTTCGAGCCTGCTTTCCTACTACCACTTTTTTTTTTTGCTCAATACACACCTCCAAACACCCGGGCAATGCCAGGAACTCATGCTAGTGTGTATATATATATATATATATATATATATATATATATATACACTCTTATAAATTCGTTTTTCTTTTGTGTGTATTGATATTCATATAAAAACCCCTCTTTTCTATTTATTTAAAAAGAAAATACAATTTTCTTATATATCGGTTCTGGAATTGCATTCACTAGCAAAATATCTAGCTAATTTGCATATTCTTTTAAACATTCATTTTAATTAATTCCCTATTAGTATTTTTCGGTTTGTTATGGGATGATCATCTTTAGTTAACTATTACATGTAATTATATTCATGCAGATATTCTACATGATTTATACTTGCATAATATTTGCGTAAAAAGCTTACAGTAAACACAAAATTCTTTTCATATATATTTATGTATACGTGTATATTTTTGTTTGATTTATCTGTCTATCTATCTATCTATCTATCTATATATCTATAAATATCTATATATCTATAAAAGCGAACGTGTCCGTGTCTGTGTGTCTGTCTGTCTGTGCCTGTGTATATTTCCCTATGCAATAACTGTCAATTTTTAGTCTACAGACTCGGAATTTGATATACAGGGTACTGAGATTTGGGAAAATCTATGTGATCGGTTTTAGGTCAGAAATTTGTCTGCTAAGGGGTCAAAGTTCAATGATTTGACCTTTGAGAACTCTACCAAACTCCTCCGACAATTTTGGATCTTTACACTTGAAATTTTAGATATGGGTTCTTTGGACATGGATCTAACTTAATAACTTGATTTGAGCCCCAAACAATAAATTTTAAGGGGTCATAATAGGGGTCAATATTAAAAAAAATGACCGTTTTTTTTTGTTTGTTTTTTTTTTTTGCTCAACATACACCTCCAAACACCCGGGCAACGCCGGGCCGAAATGCTAGTTATATCTATATAAGTGAAAATGTCTGTCTGTCTGTCTGTCTGTGTACATTTCCCTACACAATAACTGTCAATTTTCAGTCTACAGACTCGAAATTTGACATGAGGGGTAATGAGATTTGAGAAAATCATTTTAATTGGGGTTCGGTCAGAAATTTGGCTTTTAAGGGGTCAAAGTTCAACGATTTGACCTTTGAGAACTCTACCAAACCCCTCCGACAATTTTGGGTCTAAACACTTGAAATTTTAGATATAGGTTCCTTGTACATGGATCTATCTTTATAATTTGATTTGAGTCCAAAACAATCAATGTTAAGGGGTCGAAATTGGGGTCAAATTTTTAAAAAATTTACTTCTTTGGTCTCTAACAGATAAATCAGCGAATTATTTACATAAAAGGTAGTCAGACATAGGGCAAGCTTTTTTATCGTCTTTTTTTTTTTTTTTTTGCTTAAAATTTGGCTTCCAAGTGGTCAAAATTCAAAAGATTTTACCTTTGCGGTCTCTAGCAAACTAATAAACCAATTTTGGGTCTAAACATTTGAAATTTATACATAACGGGTATTCAAACTTTCAGTAAGCTTTTTAATTAGTTTTTGGGCGAAAATTTGGCTGCCAATAGATCAAAGTTGAAAGAGCTGACCTTTGCAGACTCTACCAAAGTCCTCCGCCAGTTTTAGTTCTAAACACTTGAAATTTTAGATGTAGGTTACTTGGATATGGGTCAGACATTTTAATTTAATTGGAGCCCAAAACGAATGTAAAAGGGTGAAAATTAGGGTCAAAGTAAAAGAAAATTTGACCTCTGCGGTCTCTACCAACTTTTCTCTATGCTAGTTAAGGAAGCCTATTATATAGAAAGGCATTACCGTACATATGCATATTTTTTATATATACATATGCACACTTTTTACTATATACATATGCACATTTTTAATATATACATATGCACATTTTTAATATATACATATGCACATTTTTAATATATACATATGCACATTTTTAATATATACATATGCACATTTTTAATATATACATATGCACATTTTTTAATATATACATATGCACATTTTTTAATATATACATATGCACATTTTTTAATACATACATATGCACATTTTTTAATATATACATATGCACATTTTTAATATATACATATGCACATTTTTAATATATACATATGCACATTTTTTAATATATACATATGCACATTTTTTAATACATACATATGCACATTTTTTAATACATACATATGCACATTTTTTAATATATACATATGCACATTTTTAATATATACATATGCACATTTTTTAATATATACATATGCACATTTTTTAATACATACATATGCACATTTTTTAATATATACATATGCACATTTTTTAATATATACATATGCACATGTTTTAATACATACATATGCACATTTTTAATATATACATATGCACATTTTTTTAATATATACATATGCACATTTTTTAATATATACATATGCACATTTTTTAATATATACATATGCACATTTTTTAATATATACATATGCACATTTTTTAATATATACATATGCACATTTTTTAATACATACATATGCACATTTTTTAATACATACATATGCACATAAAGTTATTAACAGTACAAAGGGCTCGAGCAAAGCCGGGATGCTAGTATATCTATATAAGTGAAAATGTCTGTCTGTCTGTCTGTGTACATTTCCCTACCAAACTACTCTGTCAATTTTCAGTTTACAGACTCGAGATTTGACATAAGGAGTATTGAGATTTGGGAAAATCGTTTAATCAGTTTCTGGGCAAAAAATTGGCTCTCAAGGGTTCGAAGTTCAACGATTTGATCTTTGAGAAATCTACCAAACTCCTCCGCCAATTTTGAGTCTAAACACTTGAAATTTTAAATGTAGATTACTTGGACACGGATCAAACTTTTAATTTTTTTAGAGCCCCCAAAAAATAAATGTTAAAGGGTAAAAATTTGGGTCAAAGTTTTAAAAAATTTGACCTCTGCGGTCTCTACAAAATTATTCAGCCAATTTCTGGCCTAAACATTTGAAATTTTACATAAAGAGATAGGGCAAGCTTTTTAATCGGTTGTAGTCGAAAATTTGAGCTGCCAAGGGGTCAAAGTTCAAAATATTTTACCATTGCGGTGTCTAGCAAACTACTCAGCCAATTTTTGGTCTAAAAATTTTAAATTTATACATAACAGGTATTCAGACATGCGGCAAGCATTTTAATCAGTTTTGGGGGGGGGGGGAATTTGGCTGCCAAAAGGTCACAGTTGAAAGAGTTGACCTTTGCAGACTCTACCAAATCCCGCCACCAAATTTGGGTGTAAAGACTTAAAATTTTAGATGTAGGTAACTTGGAAATGGGTAAAACATTTTATTTCAGTTTGAGACCAAAATAATAAATGATAAGGGGTCAAAGTTAAAAGAAATTGACCTGTGCGGTCTCTCCAAAATTACTCAGACGAATTTTGGTCTAAATGTTTGAAATTAAGTTTATTCACACGTAGGGCAAATTATGAATTATAGGGCCCGAGCAAAGCTATTAGTTAACTAAAGATTAATAATTATATTCATACAGATATTCTACATAATTGATACTTGCACAATATTTGTGTAAATTTTTATAGTAAACACAAAATTGTTTCTATATATATTTATGTATACGTATATATTTTTGTTTAACAAATTTTGCCTACCTAACTCCTCCTAGAGGTTTTGGTCTACAGACATGAAACTTCACATATAAGGTATTTGAATCCATGCAAAACTTTATATTTGGGTTTTAGCCCAGAAAATCGGTGAAAAAGTGCGAAAATTTAAAAAAAATGAAATTTGCCAGGTGAAGGTCGAACGCCGGCATTACGAATGCATAACATAGTAGCTATTGGTTCATGTTTTAATTTTTAGCAAACATGATTTCATAGCTCATACATTGACGGCAGAGGCAAAAATAAATCGTGAGCTGAACGTTTTGGTTTCGATTCTCGGTGGTGGCGCATGAGTCTTTTTTTTTATATACTTTTTAAATTATTACTATATATTGCATCTAATCTCTCTCTCTCTCTCTCTCTATATATATATATATATATATATATATATATATATATATATATATATATATAAGTGAAAATGTCTGTCTGTCTTTTCTCTATGGTAGTTAAGCAAGACTATTATACAGAAAGGCATTACTTTACATATTCACACTTTTTGATACATACATATACACATAACCTTATGAACAGTACATAGGGTCCGAGCAAAGCCAGGCGGAATTGTTAGTCTATATATCTATAAAAGTGAACGTGTTTGTGTATTTGTCTGTCTGTGTGTGTACATTTCCCTACGCAATAACTCTGTCAATTTTAAGTCTACAGACTCGAAATTTTATATACAGGGTACTAAGATTTGGGAAAATCGATGTGATCGGTTTTCGGCTAGAAATTTGGCGATTAAGGGGTCAAAGTTCAACGATTTGACCTTTGAGAACTCTACCAAACTCCTCCGACAATTTTGGGTGTAGACACTTGAAATTTTAGATATAACACAATAACTTGATCTGAGCCCAAATCAATAAATGTTAAGGAGGCATAATAGGGGTTAAAGTTTAAAAAATTGACCGCTTTTCTTTTTTTGTTTTGCTCAGCATACACATCCAAACACTCGGGCAACGCCGGGCTGAACTGCTAGTATATATATATATATATATATATATATATATATATATATATATATATATATATATATATACTAGCAGTTCAGCCTGGCTTTGCTCAGCCCCAATATACTGTTCATAACTTTATGTGTATATGTATTAAAATGTATTAAAAAGTTTGACTCATGTCCAGGTAACCTACATCTAAGATTTTAAGTATTTAGACCCAAAATTGGCGTAGGAGTTTGTTAGAATCTACAAAGGTCAACTTTTTCAACTTTAACTTCTTGGCAGCCAAATTTTCGCCCAAAAACTGATTAAAAAGCTCGCTCTATGTCTGAATACACAGATAAATGTTTAGACCAAAAATTACTGGTTGAGGTCAATTTTTTTAAACTTTGACCTCAATTTTTACCCCTTAATATTTATTGTTTTAGGCTCAAGTCAAATTAAAAAGTTTGATCCATGTCCAAATAACCTACATCTAAAATTTTAAGCGTTTAGACTCAAAATTGGTGGAGGAGTGTAGTAGAGTTCTCAAAGGTCAAATCGTTGAACTTTGACCCCTTGTCAGCCAAATTTCTTGGCGAAAACCGATTAAAAAGATTTTCCCAAATCTCAATTTCTTACAACTTTATAACAGTATATCAAATAATGGTTAATTAATAATTCTGCCCTCTATCAAACGATCATGAGGTTGTTTGCACGGCCACCGAGAAGACTAACCTGCTATCCAGGTGGTTTACCTCCAACTCCGGTTTAGATTAACAAACCACTCTCTTCCAAGTTTTCCGGACGAAAGCAACAATGATCTGAAAATTACCCCTTCTCATGTTCTTTATGTCATAAAAAAAAACAGACCCTAGACATCTCGAAGGCATGGTGGCTTAATCTAATCCTTGCTATAAAAACTACTTCACTGAGGTTGATCAGTTCTCTCCAAACTCTTCTTACCGAATCTTGATTTCCTGTCTTCTATAAAATTGTTTCTTTAGTACCAGGTTACAAGAATTCTGGCAAAAGAACTATTGTCTCATTAGCCTCCTTCCTTTCTTGGCCAAAGTCTTTGAATCCTTAATCAAGCATTAGTTTACTGCTTCATTAATACTAAACTTCTTTCCGACCGACAATATGAATGTAGGCAAGCTCAGTCTACTGCAGATATCCTAATCTAATCTCTGAACGTATGTACCACACACTGGATAAGAAAAGAAAGATTAGGGAAGTAGCTCTAGATATATCTAAAGCCTTTGACATGGTATGGCATGATGGTATGCTTATGAAAATTAAATCATACCATATTATTGGACGAATACTTAACATAATCAAATGCTTCTTAGACGAGAGAAAAATCCAAACAAACGTCAAAACATTGTATAAAGGTGTGTTGCAAAGCTCGATTCTGAGACTTTTATTATTCTTGATAACAGACCTGAGGGGAAATGAACGAACACATATCTAGGGCAATGGCTGAAACCGTGGAATTAATACGTAAATGGATGGTAACAGTTAATGCTATCAAGACTAAGTTCTTTCTTTTAACAATTACACGAAACCTTCTCAACCGTTGATTGCCTAATAATACGCTATTAGAAAGTTTTTTGTTTGAACGCCTTTGCTTAACATTTACAAGCAAATTGCACCAAATACATTGAAATATTGTCAAGGTTGCTTCGAAGAAGGTGAGCTAGAAAGTTGCTCACATCTTAGAGTATTCCATATATCTATAAAGCCACCATTCGCCCATGCATCGAGAATTGTTGCAACATCTGGGCTGATGCATCTGCCACTAGTCTGTCGCTCTTAAACAGGGACCAAAAAGAGTTTCCAACCTAATAGGTCAAACGCTATTGATTAAATTCCAACCCTCGTCCCATGGACAAAACTTTGTATCCTTGCGCCTATATTACAAATATTTTAATGGAAAGCATTTGTACCCTTCGACATAAATACCTCCGACCAACTCAACAAGCTGCAAAATCCCACTGCTACACTATAGACACTCATAGATGTTGGAAAGCCTTCTACTCTAAAAAGTTTCTTTCCTCGAACAGCTGCACTTTGGAATTCGGGTCTCTGCTTCCCTGCTTGTACTGACATGCAGAAGTTCAAATGTAATGTGAACGTATGCTTCGCTGCTAAACTCCCTACACATCTCTGCCAAATACGTTCAACTGCTATTGCGCATTGTTTGGAATGAAATGCAAATCATTAGTAAATGTATCCATTATTATATTCTTTGATTTTTCCTAAAAATTGTTTTCCATTTTATTATGGTTGCATGTAAATAGCATAAAAAGTTTCCCATATCTTTAGAAACATGTTGAGCTCTTCCTTTTACTTAAAAAAATCACCAAAAATCAGGAATTAAACAATTTTAATGAAATTTTCAGTATTTATCACGGAATGTAATGGACCCATTATTTTTATTAAAATCTTTTTGGAAATGTATTTTATTTAAACAAAAAATTAATTTACTAAAGTTTTGGTTTTCAATAGTAAAAAAAATGCATGAATTTATTTTTGCTTTTTTTTATGAAAATAAAGCATCGTAAAATGTAACAATTAAGAAAAAGCTATATAATTTTTACAGGAACATTACGAAAACAGCTCCTAATGTCCGTATTAATGAATTCAATATAACTCAAAGAAAAATTAATTTCTCGAACTACCGATATAATCATTGAATTAACCATTGTTTATTTAATATTTTCACACAAAAAAATATAATTGCAAAAAATATTTCTACTTTTTTTTAATTACAGGTTTTGCATAATTTTTATATGTAAGATTCTAATATTTCCCTTGCTTGTAGGAATGTGAAACTTTCGGCGTAACATATTTTTTATATAATATTGAAAAATAAAAAAATTAAAAAATTAATTTAAAAACAGGAACATAGAAAAATAATTTAATTAAAAAATGGTAAAAATGATACAAACGTTCGGATGCACGTCTGGAGAAAAAACAAAACAGTACCCCCTACCTCCTTTTAACAACATGATGTCATTTTCAGACAGCCTTTCGACTGTCTAAGATTTTGAGCTTCCATATAATCCATGTTTACAAAACTTTCGTTTGTTGCGATTTTGCAAAGGGCATAAGCCTTCACTTTTTACGGTTAAGTAAGCTATTTTTGTACAAACAAGGTGTTTTTTTTTAATTCAATATTTTCGGATTTTACTAATTATCATTGACATAAACCCAGAAAACTAATATTTATCTTTTAAAGGATTTTTACAATGAATTTATTTAACTTCAAAATTTAGCTGAATTGTTTAGCTCGCTGTGAAAATATTTTTCATAACTTTTTTTTTTTCATGTGTAAAAAAAATGTTTTTCTTTTGGAAAATTAACTTCAGTTTTAAATCAAATACAATCAAAAAGTTGTCGGAAATTTACAAAAAATTAGGATAAATCACCAAACTATCTTTATTCAGCCATTTTTGCCCGTACCTAACTCTTGTACAATTTTTATATGTAAATTGTAATTGATCCTATAAATGCCATGATTTGCTGTATAAACATTTAATTTAAATTTTTAATTGATTTTAAATTTTCTATTTGGTATCGAATTCCTGTGCTGGTGAAGAAACTTTACTTCAATAAAAATTATATTGTCCCAGAAACGATCGAATACTAATTGGTTATTTATGTTGAATTCTTATGTGAATGATTTTTTTCATAAATCATATTACCGAAGTAAAGAGTGAGTTTGTGACTGTGTTCAAATCACCCGACCAGCAGTAATTATCATGTCCTACACTGATGATTCCATAAGCATGAAACACTAGTGGTTGTAGATATTAAAAAGTTTGTAATATTTATTTAAAAGTATATATTTAAAAGTATATAGTTAAAAGTATATAGTTAAAAGTATATATTAAAAGTATATTGTTGTAAATCTCTTTTAAGAAAATTGAAATTGAGCCCTATTTAGAAAATTTACAAAAGGCCGTCAACTTCACAGAACACGCATACTTCCGACTTCCTGTTGTCGAATATCTGTTTATAGTGAACGTCCACCAACATGGCATACATAAGTAATTGATTTCCTTCCATTTATGTGTTAATTGTCGGTAGCCTGGTGAAGTGACACTAACCGCGAAGTCAAGAGTGGCTTTGTTGACTGGATTTGAATCTCCTGACCAGCAGTAATTATCATTTTTATACTGATAATTGCATAAGCATAAATACTAGTGTATGTAAGCATAAAATTGTTTATATATATATATATATATATATATATATATATATATATATATATATTATTTTTTAAATATTCCCAACTCGCATTTAGGTAAAATGCACTTTTGTATAAAAAATTGAATTCATTCAAAAGGAAAACAAATAAAAAGATCTAGATAAAAATGCGATACATTTAGTAGTCGTGCGAGGTTAGCCGTGTGGTAGAGGTTTAGGCTTTTTATCATAGGATCCGGATTTCGAATCTCGCTAGATTCAGCCACTCTGATGAGTCGTTGACGATGAAACACCTGTCAGTAGATAATTATATTATATTTTTGAAATAATATATATGCCGCTCCCCATTTAGGGGGTACCAAATTGGTCCAGCGGAAAATTATTCCCAACTCGTATTTAGGTAAAATGTACTTTTGTATAAATAATTGATTTCATTCAAAAAGTATCGCTAACAAAAAACGAATAAACACACACACACACACACATACACGCACACATTTATGACCGGTTTCTCTTAATAGCTCAACGAGACAAACATATCCAAAATATTTTTTATTGCTCTCACAAAACTATTAGTAAAAGAGATTGAACCTGTTTAAAGAAGACTTGGATACATTTTTCTCTCTATTTATTAGCATTTATTCAATCAATATTCTTACTGAAAATGTTTCTTTCCGGCCATATTTGGCTATATTTAAAAAGGTACATTCTTTCTCTCTTCTTTTTTTTTGCATTCGTCTGTTTGAGTCTTACGGTGGGCTTACAGAGTTGACTAGCTTTTAGTGAGTTAGTTTTGGATTTTTTTACTCTTTTTAATATCCATTTCCACTTGAAATACTTTTAGTTCCTCTCCGGCTTTTTTTTTTTATCTGTAATCAATATTTAACATACTTCATCGAACTCTTTCAGATAATTCTTTTCCTTTTCACTTTCATGATTATGCATATGACTTGCAGATTTTTATATATATGTATATGTGAATGTGTGTATACTAGTAGAATGCTCGTCCCAGGCCAGATGTAAGAAATAAATATGGCCTTAATTACACATTTTAATGGATTTTTTCTTTTTACTAGGATGTGCAGTATCTATGGCTCCCCCTAAAAGGTAAAATTTATAAAACAATAAATGGCCACATTAGACATCCTGTTGCTTAGAATATATATTCCATAATTTATAATGAGTCTTCACGAATCACTTGACTTACTATTGACGGCCATGTGAGCGCACCCAATATGTCTTAAAATGCATAACTCAAAGTTATAAAGCAATTCTTCTTTTCTATTACAAATTTTCTAACCAACTTTTTAAAGATTTTTAAGGTCACGTGAGAGTTTTAGGTAGACGTATACTCTAAATAAAATGTTTACAAACTAATTCATTTGGTCATGCCACTGGGTTGTCGAGAATATATTTTCTAATAGTTATAGCTGTGCATTAATTAGTTTAGAATATTACCCTGTACACATGGATGTGAAACTTCTTCCCAGTGCATTAGAGTAGACAATTGATTGATTTGTTTGACGAATGGTCGACTTCACTGATTTTTATGGCAATAAAAATATTGGAAGTGTGGGAAATTCGTTGGTCCTCATTCAATCCCGAGCAACGTCTCTGCTGATATATATATATATATATATATAATTTTTTATTTGGTCTTTTTATAGTTTCATAATAATTAAGAATATTTTCCTTAACTTTATTGTAATCATTATTATGATGATTTTCATCATCATTATCATCATCATCATCGGCTCAAAAGGAGCTTTCAAATAGGTCATTAAAGATCTCTCCTTGAAAACAGCCTGTGGTGTTCCCTGGAAGCTGAGTGACAACAAGTCTCCCCAGGTTTCAAGTACTCTCCACCTCTTTCGATAACATTTGCAAATAAACTTGCATTATCATTGTTATTGATTTCTCGTTGGCAGCGGCCATTGGTCTTCACTGAAATTTGAGTGGCAATAAACCTCCTCAAGGTCCCAGTTCTCTTCGCAATTATCCAGCAGAGGCCTGGTCAGTTCCTCGGCCTTTCCTTCCTCCTTAACTCTACTTGGTTATTTGCTCAAACTCTTTTTTGGAGGGGGGGATGTGGCAATGGGAGGCTTGGGGTGGGGTTGGGGTTAGAGAACTTATAGATATGCGGCTTCAGTGTTCTTGGTTCCATGTAGTGTTTCATGTTTTGCCTTTGCAGCAGTTTGTCTGACCCGCTTTTGTTGCTCCTGTGTGTTAGTTTCCACATTCAAGGGTTTTTTTTTTAAATATTTCAATTGTTTTCATTATTGTTGTTCGTTGTATTTTTCCAGTCATTCTTTTGATTCCAATTTTTCCCATTCTTTTTTTTTTTTTTTTTTTTTTCAAAGTTTTTTTTCGGGATTGTTTCTAGTGCTCCTACTATTATAGATATTTTGATTTTCTTCATCTTCCATATCCTTTTCAGCTCTCTGGCTTACTCTGTGTATTTGCTCCGTTTCTGCTTTTCTTTGATATTCACCCTGTGGTCAATTAGAACAGCAAAGTCTATGATTTAACAGGGCTTTTTTTCTTGTTAATTATTATGACATCCGGTCTTTTTGCTTGGATGGGTTATCAGTTTGTATGTCCATGTCCTATAGGATTTTGTGATTCTCGTTTTCAAATACTGTTGCTGGTGTATGTTTGTACCACTTGTTTATGCGTTCGAGATGCAGTTGTTTGCATAGTTCCCAGTGTAATACCCTTCCCACTTGGTCGTGTCTGTTATTGTATTCCGTTTGGGCTAGCTTGCTGCATTTACTTATTATGTGGTTTATTGTTTCGTCTCTTTGTCCACATTTGCTGTTTTCTTGAGTGTTGTCGATCTTTGCTTTGATGTGGTTGGTTCTTATCGAGTTGTCTTGTGCTGCTGTTATTAGGGATTCAATTTCTCGGTTAATGTGTCCTTTTCGCATCCATATCCAAGTGTTTTCGTTATTTTAATCTTTTGTCATCCTTAATAATAAGAATAATGGAAGAAGTGTTGAAATCCAAAAATCAAAATGTAAAAAATAATTGAGTGAAAAAATAGACGATAAGCAAAAGATGAATAAGTCAAGATATAAAATAAGTCAATATATAAAATAAGTCAATATATAAAATAAGTCAAGATATAAAATAAGTCCAAATATAAAATAAGTCAAAATATAAAATAAGTCAAAATATAAAATAAAATAAGTCAAGATATAAAATAAGTCAAGATATAAAATAAGTCAAAATATAAAATAAGTCAAAATATAAAATAAGTCAAGATATAAAATAAGTCAAAATATAAAATAAAATAAGTCAACATATAAGTCAACATATAAAATAAGTCCAGATATAAAATAAGTCAAAATATAAATAAGTCAAAATACAAAATATATATATAAAATAAGTCAAGATATAAAATAAGTCAAAATATAAATAAGTCAAAATACAAAATAAGTCAAAATATAAAATAAGTCAATATATAAAATAAGTCAATATATAAAATAAGTCAAAATATAAAATAAGTCAATATATAAAATAAGTCAAAATATAAAATAAGTCAAAATATAAAATAAGTCAATATATAAAATAAGTCAAAATATAAAATAAGTCAAAATATAAAATAAGTCAAAATATAAAATAAGTCAAAATATAAAATAAGTCAAAATATAAAATAAGTCAAGATATAAAATAAGTCAATATATAAAATAAATCAAAATATAAAATAAATCAAAATATAAAATAAGTCAAAATATAAAATAAGTCAATATATAAAATAAGTCAAGATATAAAATAAGTCCAAATATAAAATAAGTCAAAATATAAAATAAGTCAAAATATAAAATAAAATAAGTCAAGATATAAAATAAGTCAAGATATAAAATAAGTCAATATATAAAATAAGTCAATATATAAAATAAGTCAAGATATAAAATAAGTCCAAATATAAAATAAGTCAAAATATAAAATAAGTCAAAATATAAAATAAAATAAGTCAAGATATAAAATAAGTCAAGATATAAAATAAGTCAAAATATAAAATAAGTCAAAATATAAAATCAGTCAAGATATAAAATAAGTCAAAATATAAAATAAAATAAGTCAACATATAAGTCAACATATAAAATAAGTCCAGATATAAAATAAGTCAAAATATAAATAAGTCAAAATACAAAATATATATATAAAATAAGTCAAGATATAAAATAAGTCAAAATATAAATAAGTCAAAATACAAAATAAGTCAAAATATAAAATAAGTCAAAATATAAAATAAGTCAATATATAAAATAAGTCAAAATATAAAATAAGTCAATATATAAAATAAGTCAAAATATAAAATAAGTCAAAATATAAAATAAGTCAATATATAAAATAAGTCAAAATATAAAATAAGTCAAAATATAAAATAAGTCAATATATAAAATAAGTCAAAATATAAAATAAGTCAAAATATAAAATAAGTCAAAATATAAAATAAGTCAAAATATAAAATAAGTCAAGATATAAAATAAGTCAATATATAAAATAAATCAAAATCTAAAATAAATCAAAATATAAAATAAGTCAAAATATAAAATAAGTCAATATATAAAACAAGTCAAGATATAAAATAAGTCCAAATATAAAATAAGTCAAAATATAAAATAAGTCAAAATATAAAATAAAATAAGTCAAGATATGAAATAAGTCAAGATATAAAATAAGTCAATATATAAAATAAGTCAATATATAAAATAAGTCAAGATATAAAATAAGTCCAAATATAAAATAAGTCAAAATATAAAATAAGTCAAAATATAAAATAAGTCAAAATATAAAATAAGTCAAAATATAAAATAAGTCAAACTATAAAATAAGTCAAAATATAAAATAAGTCAAAATATAAAATAAGTCAATATATAAAATAAATCAAAATATAAAATAAGTCAAAATATAAAATAAGTCAATATATAAAATAAGTCAATATATAAAATAAGTCAAAATATAAAATAAGTCAAAATATAAAATAAGTCAATATATAAAATATGTCAAAATATAAAATAAGTCAAAATATAAAATAAGTAAATATATAAAATAAGTCAAAATATAAAATAAGTCAATATATAAAATAAGTCAAAATATAAAATAAGTCAAAATATAAAATAAGTCAAAATATAAAATAAGTCAAAATATAAAATAAGTCAATATATAAAATAAGTCAAAATATAAAATAAATCAAAATATAAAATAAATCAAAATATAAAATAAGTCAAAATATAAAATAAATCAAAATATAAAATAAATCAACATATAAAATAAGTCAAAATATAAAATAAGTCAAAATATAAAATAAATCGAAATATAAAATAAGTCAAAATATAAAATAAGTCAAAATATGAAATAAGTCAAAATATAAAATAAGTCAATATATAAAATAAGTCAATATATAAAATAAGTCAATATATAAAATAAGTCAAGATATAAAATAAGTCA
>NC_136525.1:31728783-31733783 GCF_053919585.1 Euprymna scolopes
GTGAAATCAATTGATTTTTATGAGATGAATATTTTTCAATTTTTAAACTTTAAAAATCTATCAAAATTATCCTATTCGTTCAATTGTTACGTTTTTTTCAGGGTGAATGTAAAATTTTATGCTCTTTCCTATAAACTGAACATAATATTTTAGACAAACGTTGTTTTATAAATTCACCCTCCCATTTTGAAATGTCTATGAGAATTTTAATAATTAATTTTGGTTCACACGTTTTATATATCACAAATTAAAGATAAAACATCAATAAATAAAATACTCAAATTTAAAACAACAAAAAAATATCAATTATCTGTAAATTTACCGGTAAAGTCCAAAATGTAAATCCTTCTTTTTTTGATAACCACGTGTTTTTTTTTTTGTTTTTTTTTTGTTTTTTTTTTTAAGTGGAAGCTTAATTTTTGTTTAGAATTTTCCAGTCAATATTTTTCGGTCAGTGTATATTTTTATATTTAATTCCTGGTTTCCTTTTTTTCGATATAAAAAGAAAAAGACGATACCCTATAATGCAGATTTATAGTATAATAAATAAAAAAAATTCAGGTATTTCTTTAAGATATTAAAAAAAAAAAATTACATTTCATATCCTCGTCATTCCGTAATCCGTGTAAATCCAAAAAGAAAAGATCCCAGTTTTCATGTACAATAGCGTAAACGCGCCAACATTAAAAAAAAGGACGATAAGTTATCTCCCTTTGGTATTTAGAAGTCGGACAGAACCAACCATAAGCATTCTTTTAAGCAGACTTATTTACTTGTCTTTATTCATATAGGGTCAATATGAAGCCACCCTCGAAAATTCCTTTAAAATTACGGCCAAATCTGTTCATTACAATGTGGCCATAAAGTGGGTGCCCATCACATCATTATAGAAAAGTGACCCCCAACTTTGTGACCATTTGTAAAATTTCTTATCTTGGAAACTACTAGTTTCGTTTGCCGTATATATAAATGGTTATTTCCGTTTTCAGCGCCCTCCGAAAACCTTTAAAAGTGGAAAATTTGAAGGAATATAATCCCATATCGAGATTACTAACGTTTCTGAATTAGTGTTTTTTTTACACTTATAGGCTTCCGTAGATAACAAAGTGAGAATCTTAACATCCGGTTTCTTTAAACTTTCTTTAAACACACGAGTTGTCGCGATATGTGTTGGAAAAATCTTTCCATTTAAAAAATACATGGATTATAATACATAAATATGAATAAATTCTCATACAGGAAGATTAAAAGAAAGCATATCTTACTCATGGAGCAGGTAAGTGATATTTTGCCATTTAAAATATATATCGTAAGTGTTATTTGTTCGACATTCCGTGAAATGTTAAGTGAAGAAATCCAAGGAAAAATAAATAAAATTGTTTATTTCTCTATTAAAGCTTTTATGATATTAAAATTTGGTTTTTGCTCGTTTTATTGAAATAAAATTTACGGGTTTAAATTACGTTTTCATATTGTTATAATCTGATAGACAGATAGGTGTATTCAAACAACTGTTTCTTATGGCGACTCGGCTGAAAATGCTGATACTGTTAGCAAATCTCTGATTTAAAAAACCATAAACCGGAAGACCAGTACCTGCATTAAGCTGGTCTGCAGTTTAACTTGTTGCTGACTATCTTGCTCTTGCTTGTTGCTGGGTCTCAACATTTTGAACCGAGAGAGAGATTTAGCTGTCGTACAAATCTAAATCTTTGTAACATCATCTTTGTATAGATACTCCCTCAGGTATTTGTCTATAAAAAATAGTCCTATAGCAATGGAAAAGTTGTGACGCGCATAGGCTTGAAATGCTGGAAGCATGTAATAATTGATCTGCCATCATTATATGTATGTACGTATATGTGTACGTATGTTTATATATGTACATGTGTATGTATATGCATATATATTAATGTGTATATGTATGTATATATGTTCGTGTGTGTTTGCATGTATATACGTATATATATATATGTTTGTGTATGTATGTATATGTATGTGTATCTATGCATATGTGTATGTTTGTGTATAAATGCATAGATATGTATATGTAGTTAAATGTATATGTGCAAATATGTGTGTTTGTATTTATATGTGTGTGTATATATATGCTTATGTATTTGTGTATGAATGCATGTGTGTATGTATATGTATTATGTATGTATGTATATATGTATTATGTATGTATATATATATGTATATATGTGTGTATGTTTATGGATATATGTGTGTATGTGCGTGTGTGTATGCGTGTACATATATATAAGTATATATAGCAATGACCGTCTTCAGTGTCATTCTGGCTCATGGACTTTAAGTATCTGAGGGAGTGGCACTCGTCTGACATGATATATGTATGCATATATGTGTCTATAAAAAATAATACACACACACTCACATCTGTGTGTGTGTGTGTGTGTGTGTGTGTGTGTGTGTGTGTGTGTGTGTGTGTGTGTGTGTGTGTGTGTGTGTGTGTGTGTGTGTGTGTGTGTGTGTGTGCTATTTTTAATAGAAGCCTTTGAGGGGGCGAATAGGTTGTAAAAATGTAATTACAAAAAATGAACTTGAGAGATAAATGGATTGTAGATATCTGTTTCAACATACAAGATCATACCATGTATACTCAAGCTTTCAAGATGTCGTAAAACCTTGAAAAAATCTAGCGCCTGTGTATTTTATAAACAAGAAATATAAATCTTGGCGCCAGGCAACTTGAGATTTTGGATATACATTCATAGTAAAGCCTAATGCCAATATAAACAACTTGCCCTGACCGGACAAGGCAGTTATTTATACATTAATACTGCAGTAATTACCTACGTACTTACCCATATATGTTACGGCTTTGATTGAATGATTGAAATAATGTTTTTTCTCGGTAAAACTTCTCACACGTAAAGATAAAAGCTTTGCCTGCCATTAATTTAAACGCATCATTAAGTTACCCCTCTTCTTAGTTTTTGTGAGCATCTACTTGATTTCAAAGTTTTTCACATCTCTATGATTAATCGAAGACATTAGTATCAGTTCTTTCTTTTTCATTTTATATGTTTCTGAACTGCTAATGAAAAGAATATTCAAACGATATAAAAGCTGAGTGTGCAGATAGAATACCATGAAACCAACTTAAAAGGTGAATTTTTGGTAATTATTGAAACAGTTATTCTGCTAAAGTCCACTTCTTCCAGAAGCTGAAAAACAAAATAAATGTGAGTGGATTTTTTTTCTCAACTTTATTTTACAAAATTGCCAAATGTGTTTTAAAAAACAAATGAAAGACGAAATACTGGAACTCGACGTCCTTTTCTTTCAAATATTTTATTTTATTGAATTATTTATTTGAATTTTCAATGAAAATCTTTG
Source organism: Euprymna scolopes (assembly GCF_053919585.1). Lineage (NCBI taxonomy): Eukaryota > Metazoa > Mollusca > Cephalopoda > Sepiida > Sepiolidae > Euprymna > Euprymna scolopes. The sequence continues at coordinate 31,732,147 of NC_136525.1, forward strand.
TACATCCCACATTGCTGTTGAAAGCCATATTTGCAACTTTACACGTCGTTCCTACATACATTTGTGACATACACTAGTTTTTTTTTTCACCTAGAGATTTAAATTACATATACATACCTCAATTATACATTCGTCTATAACGCTTTTGTCAAACACTGTTAACTGTGATATAAGTAGCATTTAACTTCGCTTTCATTTCTGATAGTATTTTGTTTTGATGAATTGTATTATGATAATTATTGAATATTTAGTTGTTGTGGCAGAATCAGTGAACTGATTCAAATACATAAATACCGGAGGACAAGGCATCAATGCTAGATCTAGATTCATAGAGCCAACTGAGTTTGTTCGTTGGCAAGACGAACACCACATTTCTTGTTAATACATTTTTCTACTCTATTCTCGTGTTCATGTAACTCTTTAACTAGGGTTATAATATTAGTCTAATCTAAAATGAAACGTGCTCACGAAGTCAGCGAAAATTCGAAGTTGAAATTACAAAGAGTAGCAAATTCTGTTAAAAATACACACATGATATCTGAATATTTCTCTTCCTCCTCTCGCATTTTAACGTACAATTGAGTTAACACACAATACGTTTCGGATTCTGAGCATAGAAGTGCAGTACAAGATGAGTAATACTGATTCAGGGTATATTTTGCCTTGTCGTATCTCTGGTGATCCTGCTGGAGAGAATTAAGTGGAATACAGCGTATTGATTTGGCTTTTAAGGGTCGCCTTCAACTGACAGATTATGATTTCCTATTAAACAAAAAAAAATCATCGCAGAAATTTTCAGAAAAGAACAATTATTTGACACTGTGTTATATATAAGTCTTATTAAAAGTTATGTTGAGAGTCTTAGAGAGAGAGATGTTGTAAGAGAGATTGTTTGTGTTATGTTAAAAACATGTTTATTAAATTATCTTGGAGTTGCATTCCTCAATTGAATTTTTCATAACAGAATTGACAACGCACATTCTTTTCTTGAAACTATTTTATCTCTATGGTTTGTTTTCACATTCCATTGCTAATTCTCTCTCGTAATCTATTTCTAAACCTAATTTACGAGGTTCGAATTTCGTCTATTCTATTTCATTTTCATTTTAATTAATCTCTATTTTTATACTTACATGAAAAGGGGACAGCCCTTATCATGTAACAACTGAAAAATAATGAAACTGTTTTATTTTACTTGGATGGTCACCACTTGTCAAGGCCCAAAGTCCACTCAAGGATCAGGATTAAGTGTTAGGTAGATGGTAAGATAAGTCACGATGGAATTTGGGTAAGAGTAAGATTATTTAAACTGAACAATCAATAGGAATTTATTAACACTAGACTTGAAGACGAGCATGTTATAGTCAGCCGGCAAGCAGACAAACGCTATTGCGTTCCACAGGGCAGACCAGTAGCTCTAGATATATCTAAGGCTTTTGACAGGGTATGGCTTGAGGGTCTCCTCAGGAAAATTAGATCATACTGTATCACTGGTAGAATATCCAACATAATTAAATCATTCTTAGATAAGAGAAAAATCCAGGTTGTCCTCGACGGTCGTACAGCTAAACAATATGATATAAATGCGGGAGTGCCTTGGGGGTGTCTATTCTTGGACCTCTATTATTCTTAATATT